>NC_050586.1:33632500-33960000 GCF_013368585.1 Megalops cyprinoides
AGCAGATTTGGGACAAATTGATGCTAATGCAGGTAAGAGATGAAAAAAAAAAATGTGGAAATGCTCTGATCGTGCTGGATGGAGCCACTGCTTATTCACTTAAGTGGCTATATGTTTAGTTTGTAACTCCCAGATTTCAGTCAGTATGAAACTTTTTAGACCATTTCTACTATAGGAAGGCAATGTTGCAGGCTGTGGAGATATATGTCATACAAATATAATATAGCTTTTCCAAGGTGATTGACACTTGCCATGTAACTCTCTTTGATTGAAATTACAGTTTATGTGTGTGTATTTATATGTGTGTTTGTGTGTGCACCTGTATGTATATGTTTGTGTGTCGCAAGCGTTTACAATTTAGACAGCTGTTAAACAATTTAACAATATAATGCTTAATTTGAATGAAGAAGTCTAACCGGGGAAAGCAGAAGCATGAGCACATTGATCAAACAGATGTGTGTAACATTGTCTTTCTTTGTGTCTTGATTTCCAGGTTGCATGGTAAGCTGGACTTACTGGTGCATGGCATTTGCATGACTCCATTAAATCTCAGTGTGGAATTGACAGTGACCGCCCGCAGCCATGGCGCAAACGACGCACGTTAACGGCAGCACCTCAGGTAACCCCTCCCGTCTGCTCGACTCCCTCTGCCTGCATCTCGCCCGTTTGTCCCTCAGAATTAGGAAGCGGGTGGGCAGCGAGCTGAGCGCTGCCTTTGCAAACCTGGAGCCACGAACGGCACCGATACCGTTCGCTCAAGCGTCCAAGGAGTTTCTTTTTCCATTGTGATGTCACAAGCCACATCGGGTTTTCATGGAAGGACCTCCGCCAGCACACAGCAACTTGACGCTGACCCTGGAACAGTTGCGAGCGTTGCGTGCTTTCCTTATCTTTTCCCCTTCTCGGTGGAAACACTGCCGCTGATAGTTTTTTTTTTTTTTGCATGTGAATAGAAATACGAGAACAAGGCACCGTTATGGGTTTTCCACCCGTCGCTCCTGGTTCGTGAATAGGTCTCTAATTGGCGCTGGAGAGAACAAAGGTGTGATTGCCACGGCAGGAGCAGGGACCCGGGCGCCTCTCCCACATGCTGTGCGAATCCATTATGGTGCTGACTTCGTTGCAAAGGTTCCTTTGATAGCAGTGTTGCTGCCAGCGTTGTCACTTTTGCTGATAACTTTAACTGATGCCGCCTGAGTAATCTGGCTGCCGTCTGCCTCCCTCCCTGGCATCTCTCAGAATGCGCATCCATTTCTGTGTCAGTGATCTGTATTCATGTCATATGAGGGATCAAGAGAGGAAGTTCTTGGTTATACAACTTCCTTCCTGGAGGGCTACGGTCCAGCAGGTCTTCCAGCACTCTTTAAAACACTTACCCTCCCAGCACTGGGGAAGGAAGCTATGTTGGGTTAATCCAGATAGTGGAAATAGGTGGTTAGCTTCGTGCCTGAGTGGGAGGGGGGAGGGGGAGGTTGTTGCGTACTTTGCAGCCGTGTAAGACCAGGGCTGGAATGGAATGTTTTGCATTTTCCGAATCCTCAGGAGCCTCCAGTTCATTCGGGCCCGTGGTGGCAGGAAAGTGTTGGTTCAACAGAAGGCAGCCTGAGCTCTAAACGGGTCTCTGCATACCTGGAAGACAAGAAGTGTTCTATGTACTGTGCGCAGGAAGCTGGTTGCTCGGCAACCTCAGCTCTGGGAGTTTGGTCTGGGCAGAGTCCGGGCATTAAATGAGTGGTGAGCGTTTATGTTTCAGAAAAAACACAGATAGTTGAACTCCCCTTTCTCCTGTTCTGCAGAATTTGCCAATTTTGTTCTACTAAATGTCGGAATGGGATGTTTTTTGGCTCTATTACTACAGCAGATACATACAGTAGTAAACAAGTTCATCTCAGAAACACAGTCACACACACATTCTTTGAAATGGCATAGCTGGACAGCTTTCACAGACTTGGTCTTAAGATAAATCATGCTTTGTAGATTCACATTCTGTGTATCTTACTGAATTTCATGCACTCTTTGGATTTTATCTTGTTTTTACCCCAGCTTCAGTACTTAATATACATGTCTGGCATTTTTATGCTTTAAATGACAGATATGTAGATTGGTCATCCTTTGGTCGTAAAGTCTGCAGGCAGTGTAAATTAAATGTAAAAATCCAGTTAAGACTTATGTGCTTTAGAAAACACGTTAGAATGTGTTAAGAATATGCGCAGATACATGGAGAGGACATCTTTAAGTGTCTGTAATTTGGTGAAGTGCAGATAATATGAATGTGATGCCACTAGAAAGTACTTACATTGCGGGTGGCTGGATTTATTACAGTTGTAAATACACCCCGTATTTTCATTTCATTGTTAATCTTAAAAGGAAAACATTCAGATTTTGGGTTTGTGCTGGGTTGTAAGTCACAAATTCCTCCCTCTCTAGATACACTGGGACCAGACTGCACAAGTCCTGCCTGTGAACGATTTTCACAGTGCGATATGAAATATTTCCCTGTCAGCTTGGCTGATCTCTGTACACATACCCGATGGCTTCACACATTCCTGCTTTCACTCCTTAATCAACTGCAAGCAAGAGAAGAAACTGAACCCCTTTGTACTGAGAGAAGTACATGCACTGCATGTCAAAGACAGGGAGTTTTCTTATCGTAGTCAAGTAGCCTGCCCTGACGATGATCACGTATTATGATCAGTCATTTCATAATACAGTTAAGCACTATGCATGTGGTTGTTACAGTGTTGGTCATTGGTTTCATGCTCATAACTTCATGCTCATAGCTAACTTGACTAACACTGTTTCAGACATTTCACCTCTGGTGTGTGTGACTTGCTAGCCGGAGAACATGGGCAGGGCTACGTGAAGCCTTACACACACCCTTGCCTCCTTCACCTCTGTTGGTACAATGCAATTTAGGTCACCGGGGAGAGGAGAGAGGTTTTAGCAGTTGGTTTGCAGAAATTCACAGGAGGGAGGGGGGGGGGGGGGGGGGAGCTGGTTGCCAAGGTCAAGGACTCCGTGTCCAGAACAATGGGGCTGACCTGCGCCTGTTGCAGGAGTGAGGCTGTCCCTTTCCATTGCGCTTTGCAGCGGTACAGCTAAAGCCGTCACCTTTTTCCTCCGTGGGCAGTGGGCCATTCTGTCTGAAGTACGTCTCAGCAGGAGAAGCTGGCCTGCTGGCAGCACCGTGTGCTGTTTTTGCTTCATCACTAGCACTGGCACGGAGCTGCAGAGATTGTTCATGTGCTCGTGTGGCTCTTTTTCCAGCACATCCATTTAGTTTTGCCCGTGTGACAGTCCCTTTGGGTGAGGGATACGTACAGTACGGCGCACAATGTGAGGATGAGTGAAGTTACTCAATCTGCTGTGAGCAGTAAAGCACATTATTGAGTGTCCTGCTGTTGTCCAGTCCCTGAGTGGGCAGCCTGACCGGTGGATCGAGGATCAGTGTCATGTCAGCACACATCGAGATGGCCTGTGCCATTCAGTCAGCGAGAACATCTATGTGAGCTTTGCTGCTGCCCTAGAAAACACTGCTGCCAAAGCAGCAATGAAAACAAATAATCCTCAAACAAGCTATGTGCCTTATTATTTAGGGAAACCGTGCCAGAAATTGGTGAAAAAACATCAACATTCCCTTTGAAATACGAGAGTTTGGGTAATCCATGCACGTTAAATCGGGAAAACATATGTAAATATGAGGTTATGTAAGTGTCTGTCATTGCTTTGGTTAACCTTGGCAATATTAAGTGAATTTTTCATGTACATTTCAATTTAAAGCTTTGCTGTATGCTGTATGCAAAGTACCTTTGTTTTAAGAGGTGTTTTTGCCTAAATGATGTTTGTTTCTTCAGCATGTGGTACGTTCCAGTCAACCCTCCATGTTATTGCTGGCAAGAGTCACACTTGCTCTGTAAGTAGGTTGGCATTTATTTATTAGTTCTGTTGATTTCTCTCTCTCTTTGTGAAAGGGGGTTTAAACTGCACAGTATTGTTGTTGCCTGTCCAGGATTTTAATGAAGACAAATCTGTCACTGGAGCATTGAAATGACGTAGGTTAACGGAGTAATTAAACTCTGGTAGGCTGGCAGGCGTTAGCAGGCCGGGTCAGGAAATGCCAGCGGAGTGCGAGAACCCCTTTCTGCTAGCCTAGCGCTGAGACCTGGTGATGTGTCTGTGCAGCTGAAGCCCTCTCTAGCCTAGCCGAAGGGTCACTTCCTGGTTTTTTCACACCCCCCCTCCCCCCCAACAGTGCCAGTGAAATTCCATAATCACCTGAAAGTAAGGAAAATGGGTCATTGTGCCCTTCTCCTTGGAGATCTGGAGTTGGTTTACCATTGCAGAGAAATGTGAATGAGTACTTACAAAAGCTCTGTTTATCCATGCACTATAAAAATGAGGATATGTGTGGTTTCTGTCTACAGTTTTACTGCATGTTTTCTCTTGGTGTTTAAGTTAGTTTAATTTGAGCTCAAAACACTTCAGGTCAGGTAAAGGGTGTTTTTATCTGGCAGTAAGTTAGGATTTCCTTAGTGCCCATGCAGCAGCAGAAAACAGGAAAAAATGAGTCAGCTGTCACACTGCAGTATCTGTGAGGTTTGTTTGCTTAATCCTCAGTTCCCTGACCTCATTGTTCAGTTAGCCCAAACATCTAAATATACTTATTGCACTACTCTGCTAAAAGGTCCAGAACCTTAAGTGCAGCAGTACATTGCTATTACATGCCCCGCAACGCCTGCTTGAGGCCTTCACAGTACTGTTCTATTTTTGCATGTCATTCAGTGAGGTGTCGGAACACAACGCATTGTTTAAAATAGGTTTCCTCTCAGAGCCGATAATGTGTGTGGAATTCTTTCAGAGGTTACTCAGCTTCCTGTTGTGTGATGCCATGTCTTGGAGTGTCATTATCTTGCATTGGTAAACGAAACCCAATCCTATACTTTTGCATCTTTGCCTGTCATAGCATAAGATAAGCCGGTCCAGATAAGAATACACAAAAGAGGATAGACCAGGGATGGCCCTAAAAATTAGTCTTTACAGCGTAGATCGTCTACTGGTTTATTTGACGTAAAAGCTGTAAGCCTTAGGTTTTTATTTGTAATCATGATGTCCTGCATATCATTTTAAAGCTTTGTTCTCTCACAGTGAATGGAATGAATGATCTTTGGTGCATCTGGCGCGTGTCCAGGGGCTACCTTGTTCGTCCTCTACAGGTATTTGTTTTGAGAAAAGCTGCATGTCAAAACATTTACTGCATTCACTTTAAACCAGACATTCGTGTTATGCTTGTAAGCTTTGAAGATGACATGTCGTGGAAAATGTTCTGGCAAATGTAATGCGTTGCGGTTGGTGGTGTATTTTTTTTAGCTCGGAGATGCATCTTCAGTGTGTTTTTGGAAGGAACGTGCATTGTTTGACCAGCAGGAGCTAGTGTGCACCAACCTGTCTTGCTTGACATTTACTTGACATTGTTGCATATCAGGTTAATTTGCTCAACAGTTAATTCTGTGACCCTCCTGGAAAAACTGGATAAGGTTGGATAAAGTTGGATAAAACCTATGAATTACCCTTAAATTCTTTTTTTTTTCCTCTTAAGCCATGGCTTTTACATCAAGGCCAAACATGTGTGTCTGCTTTTTATTATGACTGTAAACATTCAGCAGGATTCTTCATCCAAGGTGACTTACTAGTTTTATTAAAGAATGCAATGGTTCAGCAGAATCACAACAATGCCCGATTTTCATTAACATGTTTAATGAAAAGAAAACAGCAAAAAGATGTCAGGGAGGCAAAGCTGAATTACATACAGTGCGATAGAGAGAGGAAGGAAGAAGAGGACAGTGCAGGGATGGATAGATTAGGAAGAGGGGATGGAGAGTGAAGAGTGGAAGCAGGTGTTTAAAAAATTAAAATCAGAACCTCATTAGGAGACCAACATTACAAAGTTTGAGCAGACAACACTAGAACATACGCTAAGGATTTGAGGAGAAGAGTAAAGACATGCATGTTGGAGACAGTAACGGCACCCTGCTGGCAGAGAGAGGTGAGTGACGGCTTTTCCTGAAGAACGACCTTTCAGGACATTTAGAAACACTTTCAGTTGATCTGAGAGGGAGCACAATGGGTTGCGTCTTAGTCCGCTTGCAAGTGGTGGGAGCCGTTGACGTACGCTGCATTGGTTTAGGCCGGCGGACAGATTTCGAATGCACGGAGAGTTAGCCTGCGTGTTTTGTGTGCATGTGCTCTTTGTCAGCACTGAAAAGAAGGTCCACGAAGAATGGGATTCTGGGAACTCGGCTGTCTGTGGAATTCTGTTTTCAGCTGTTTACATGGGACTGACATTAGAAGAGCTGTGAAAGGCCTGTCACATTTCAGCTAAGGCAAAGCTAACCAAAATGACCCCTTAGCCCCTAGACAAACGACCTACCCCTGCAGGGTTAAGATTGAAAAAAAGAATTGGAAAGCGGCCATATTTGAAGGTCCACAGGACATTATTGTAAAGTAACCTTACCTCCGTTACTAAAGTTTGTGTGTGTGTGCGCGCACGCACGTATGCGTCTCTCCATGGAAAGAGTCGTACAGCTTTTTCAAACCTATATGGCTGCATCATGCTCTGCTCATTGAAGCAGTATTTTTTCAACTAATCGTGTTTTGCAAACAGCTAGCATGTATTTCTCAACCCTGTCTTCATGGCATTATTGCCCTTATACCCAGAAGTGCATTTAAGATGTTTAATCTGATTTAACAAGAGCAATTTATATTTCTGAGGAACAGCACATTGTCATAATCAAGTTTGGATAACTAGCTTCCCTAGTTGACTCTTTAACCTTTTGTTCCTCCTTGAATGTGGGATAATATTTGCATACATTTAGTCAAATACTGTAAGAGCTGTATGTGTAACCAAGCTTGCTCCTTGTTACGAAACAAGCTTTCATACATACTTATGTAATGTACATATACAATACATCATTTAGGCATAGGCATAGGCATCTTTACCTATTCATTAAGTGGAACAGATAGCTTATTATTAATTGTCCCAGCTGTCCCCAAAGCAATTGTATAATGTCAGTACTGAAGAGGTAGTACTGTTTCATTTGCACAGTATCTGTGCATACAGTAAGCCTCATTCACTGTCTGCTGCTGCACAGGGGTCATGAGTTTATGACTGGCCGGATCCCTCAGACTGAGGCAACGGCTCAGCTGTCCACTGCCTCTCTCCCCCCCGCGGTACCAGACAGTCCCATCCCTTGCTGGTGACATCACTGGTTAGCTCCCGTCACCCAGCGCCGTGCTGGGCGCCAGCCTCGGCGAGCGCTTGTTTATTGTGATGAAAATGCAGCTGGCCGAGGCGAGAGGCAGGGAAGCCGATTCCAGTCAGAAATCCCTTGCTGTTGCGTCTTACTTTATCTGGCGAAATGGGGACGCCCACAGTGCAACATTAAGGTAATAAGGAGATTGCACGGGGTTTGTGTTTTGGTTTTGTCTAGACTTCTCTGGCTACGCTGTGCTATGCATAAAATGCATTTACGGTAGATATTATGAATTCACAGGCATGCTTCTGTCTGTATGAGAGTTGTAAACAAGCAAAAAAAGTGCATTTATAGTTCAATCTGAGTATTTACTTTTACCTTTTTAAGTTTAATATCCACAGGAAAATAAGAATTCAAAACATACACATTACAAGTATAAGGCCTATTTTTTTAATTCTTGCCTCCTTGTTTGAGAGAGAGGTACCTGTAACTGCAGAAGAGGCCCTTTGTTGTGTAGTGAGGGAACTCCAGGAAAAAGCCGTCTGATTGGAGGAGGTCGCCAGCCTATAGCGTGCTTGTGCTCTGCCTGGCTAAGTTTACACCAATAGTGGAATTCTTCCCCTTATGGAGTGAGGAGCGAGAAGGCACACGCGTAGCAGGGAAGAGAGCCTCCAGCCTGCTCTCGTTACAGAGAAAACATTACATACTGGCCGCGGGAGAGCGAGAGAGAGAGTGTGAGAGAAACATTGAGGTAAGAGAGGACTGAACAATGACGGAGTGACTCTGAATGCAAAGTCAAGCTCTCCAGTTCTGTCTTTCGCACCGAACGAGGAACTTGGCTGCAAGTTTGATGCAGTTTTAATACGGGCTTTGAAACATTTGAAACATTGTAGAGAGCTGGCTTTCTTCAGGAA
Source organism: Megalops cyprinoides (assembly GCF_013368585.1). NCBI lineage: Eukaryota > Metazoa > Chordata > Actinopteri > Elopiformes > Megalopidae > Megalops > Megalops cyprinoides. Next base: position 33,640,665 of record NC_050586.1, read on the forward strand.
AGTTCTGGGCACTAAGAAAGGAGCGCTTTCTGTTTGAGAAAGCAGTCTGAATGTATGGTTTTCCAGTGGTCTGTGATGTTGATTGGCTCACGCAGAGCTGACCCATTCTAGCTCACGGCAGGCGTTTTCTGTCTTATGCGAGGAATTCAGGCTGCCCTGTAAGAGACTTTGATGGTTCTCTCTGCATATGGGCTTTTGTGTTTGTAGAAATCTTTACTGGGATCGCATTCTTCATTGTAAAATGAGCGCTAGCTGTGTGGTTTTGTAATAATGCTGACCCCCAGTCTGTGTTTACAGAGTCATTTTGTGGAGGAAGATATTTACTCTATGTGCTTACTTGTCTCTTCTTCCCCTCTGTACCAGATTGTAGACTGTAGTTGTAATTTGTTCCCACTTCCAAGAGAAAATGACAGAAAAGTGCATTTCTAAATCAAACAGTGTCTGTGATGGCAACATTAGGAGTAAACATGGTGTCATTGGTGATTTGTCTGAAACTAAGAGATTAGTTAAATCTTTTCGTTAAAAAAACAGAAGCCGTGATATGTGTATGTGGCTCACCTTTGGACTATACACAAGCTCACATTGATCTCTCAGTTGTGTGCCAGACGTAGTCTTGATCCCCTGGTATATTATTGGAGACCTCTCAAGACCATATTAACCCAGTCTGGGTCTTGGTGTTGGCATGTGGTCTGGTGACACCACAGTCTTATTGTCAAGAGGAAAAATGGCATGCTTATGTGAGCAAAAAAAAAAAAAAGTCAGTGTTTACACTACAGTGGTACATATTAACTTGTCAGTTCCGCAGAAATTACATCAGCAGCTAGAAACATTAAATCACTTCATGAGTCAACATAAAATGTTTTTACTGTCTGGCATAGTTGGTGCTTTTTCATCTCATCTCTTGATTTCATTGCTGGCACCCGAGAAGGAAATCTCTTCCCATGGCTCCATGTGAGGATTTTTGATACAGACGTGTATAAAAAAAGTCTTGTACTCTTTATCGTTTATCCTTTTTTGCTGTCTCGGGTCTCTTTCTCCATCTCCTCCTGCCACACTGAGGCCAGTCTTGGTGTCTGTGCTAAATGATTAGCGTTCAGTTTGCCAGAAGTATGCGAAACACTCTCCCCACTTGTTTCTACTTGTTAGCAAATTTGAGTTATTATCTGTCATTGTACACATATTTTGTTCTTTCGTCAGTCGCAATAGTGTTTTTAAATATAGAAGGATTGATTCAGCGTAACTGTTACTCAGCTATTGGAACAGCCATAACTAATTTGTACATGGATTAGATAATTTAGTCATCACTCTACAGCTACAGTAAAACTGTTTCTGAGTGAAAATAGTCCTACGTGATGTAACTAAGAAATGAGGACCATTTATGCATAAATCTGTCTTCACAATTACAAAGCATTTATTTAATGCGTGGCTCTCAACTAGAAATGGGTATTTTATGAATGTTGTTTTATATAGTTTTGTATAGAAGGTTTAACATGTCTGACCTAGTTTTGGTTTATATTGTGTCTCAGTTTTTGTGATGTTAAATTGAAAATCTCTTCCATAGTTATTATCCAAAGCACCTTGGAGAGTTTACAAGAATTTTAGATATCCCAGTACTGCTGAAGTACAGAATTTCCTTGACAAAGTCCTAGCTCCTCCCCACTGTGTTTGAGTTCAATTTAGGAATATATCTGATAGAAGAGCAGTGCTGATTATACTTTCCTGTTTCCCGCAGAAAAAGGAGAGAGAGGTGCAGGTGCAGAAGATGACCGAGACCCCGTGGCCCCTTACTATCTGGAGACCCCGTACGGCTACCAGATAGACCTGGACTTCCTCAAGTATGTGGATGACATTGAGAGGGGGAACACCATCAAGAAGCTGAACATCCAGAGGAAACCCAAAGTGGCCAAGGCCGTGGCGGCATCCCGGAGCGGCGGCGGCCAGACCGCATGGGCCTCCACCGACTCGCTGTCCTCCTCCAACAGCGAAGAGAGCAAGCAGTCCCCCGTCTTCTTCGCCCCCGCCCGGAACCAGCCCACACCTCCACAGGCCCGGGCCGCCCCCGTCCATGAGGCGCCCCCGGCCTTCCTGAGCGTCCCCGAGGGCAAGCTGCTGCTGCCACCGCCGTCCCCCAGGGTCCTCCGGCACAACCCGCAGGTGGAGAAGACCCTGATGGAGACACGCCGGCGGCTGGAGCAGGAGCGCCTGCTCCTGCAGCCCCCGGCCAGCGAGCCCACCCGCCGGAGGCTGGCCAGCTTCGGGGGCATGGGCTCCAGCAGCTCCCTGTCCTCCTTCACGGGCTCCAGCGGCCAGAACCAGATCTCCCCGAACTCCCACCCGCTGCTCCACAACGGGCACCTGCCCAATGGCGAGTACAACCACTACTTCACCTCGTCCATGGGCAGCTCCATCCGCCACAGCCCCATGAGCTCGGGGATGACCACGCCCGTCACCAACGTCAGCCCCGTGCACCTGCAGCACATCCGTGACCAGATGGTGGTGGCCCTCAAGAGGCTGAAGGAGCTGGAGGAGCAGGTCAAGACCATCCCCATCCTGCAGGTCAAGATCTCGGTGCTGCAGGAGGAGAAGAGGCAGCTGGCCTCGCAGATGAAGAACCAAAGGCTCTCCAATCAGAACCAGCACCAAGGTGGTGCCTTCCGGAAGCGGTCGTACAGCGCTGGCAACGCCGAGCAGTTCGAGCAGTACTCCCAGCCCAGGAAGGGCTCGGAGCTGCACATAGACTCTGAAGACGAGCAGGAGAGCGCTGAGCAGAGCTCCCAGAGGCTGGAGGAGTTCAGGCAGCTGACGGCCGAGATGCAGGCCCTGGAGAGGAAGATCCAGGACGTGGGCGACGAGTCGCAGCACGGCTCGGCTCGGAGCCCCGAGCAAAGGCAGTGGGCGAGGGAGCACAAGTCCATCGCCGTGGGCGCAGACGAGAACATGAACGACGTGGTCATCTACCGCCGGTCGGCGACGCGGCGGAGGGACGCCTTCGCGCAGGCGGGGCCAGACACGAGGAGCGCGGCGGTCGGGGTGACGGAGGCCATGCTGGGCGTGACCACCGAGGCCGAGGCGGAGATCGAGATGCAGCACCAGACCATCGACGCCCTCAAGGACAAGATCTACAGGCTGGAGGTGCAGCTGAAGGAGACTACGCACGAGATGGAGATGGGCAAGCTGAAGCTGGAGCTCCAGGTGGCGGGGTCGCGGAAGAAAGCCGACAAGGGCTGCACGGCCAGGCCGGACACGTTCAGCACAGCGGTGGAGGCAAAGGTCCAGACGCAAAGCCTGGGAGTGGGCAACCACCTGGAGCTCAGCGACGCCAGCACCGGCAGGGTTTCTCAGACCCTCGCAGTGGCCGTTTCATGCAGGCCAGAGCTGCGGCACATCGCTGCGGGCCCAGAGGTCGCTATGGATCGCTGGGTTGTACGGGAAAGAGTGCAGAGCCAAGATCAATGCGTTGGAAATCATGTTGCAACGTGTAATCAGAATGTGGGGACAGAGCTGAGTGTTTGTGAAATGGGAATCAATACAGAGGAGACAGTGGACAGCATAGGCCTGCGTAAGGCAGGCCTTGAACAGGCGAAGGAATACCGGTCGATCGGGTGCGGAGACTGCCCGGTGGACGTGACGGTTTGTCCCCCGAAGGTGCTGGCCTCTCTGGGCATGGTGACGGACCAGGTGAGCAGAGCGGACCTGGGGGTCATGGCCGCGCCTCAGACCAGCTCCCAGCACACGAACACGGCGACAGACGTCACGAGCAGGTTCACCAACACGGACAGGGCGGTCCTCACCGACTCCTGCACCAACACCGTGCTGAGCACCCAGGAGAAGCACACCAGCACGGCGCCCACGGAGACCAGGACGGTCGCCGTGGGAGACGGGCGCGTGAAAGACACGAATACGGGGCCTAAGACGCGCTCCGTCGCGGTCGGGACCTCCGCGCCGGGGGAGGCTGCCCCAGACAAGCCACCCACCGCCAAGACCAAAGAGAGCGGGGTCGGGCTGACCAGCGTGAGCGAGAACTTCCTGGTGGGCCTGAAAACGAGGAGCATCGCCTGTGGCCCCTCTGGCCCTCTCGATCCCACCAAAACGAGAAGCGTTGGAGTCGGGGACGGAATGGTAGAAGAGCCAGCTCCAGTAGAGCAACTACAGCCCCAGACAGCGGCCGGGCTGGACCATTACATCGAGCGCGTGCAGAAGCTGCTGCAGGAGCAGCAGACGCTCTTGGCGGAGAACTACAGCGAGCTGGCCGACGCCTTCGGCCAGCCCCACTCCCAGATAGGCTCCATCAACAGCCAGCTGGTCAGCACCCTGTCCTCCATCAACTCAGTGGTGAAGTACGGCAGTGTGGAGGAGCTGCGCAGCATTGACGTCCTCAAGAGGTGCCCGGATTCTACAAGTGCCATTCAAGGTAGACCATACTTACACAATTATGAGTAGTTTACTCTACAGATATCTTCTAATATATATGTAGCTGTATTTGGAGTTTGGCATTAATGTTATAGAAAAACTCAGCATTCGACATTAAACCACAGGAAAATGTTTAGCTCCAAGTTCATACAAGAAGTTAATGACCCGTCTAAGACTGATTTGTACACTAGCCCGACACTTTCCTTGGTTTTATTTCATCATACTGTACAAGATTGCTGGTTGCTTTTCAGCAAGCTTAAAGCATCTGGCATTGAAGTGATCTCTTCAAGACCGCATTTAACTGCATTTACATGGAAACAGACCAAGAGACTCTGGACATAAACACCCCTAAAACAGGAAGTGTGGTAAACAACAGGGATGACAAAGCTGACAAAATATCTGACTTCATCAAAAAAGATTGTGGACTGACTTTTTTTTTATCTTTCCTGAGGGATTGTGGTTAGAAAGTAAAGATTTTCATGAATGACTCATGATAGTTAGTTTTGTGTTGAAGTCTTCCAAGTGAGCAATTTCCGAGCTCCTTTGCGTTCCAGTTAAACCCCCAGGCAGACAAAAACACAGTAATATGAAACATTTGTTTTCCTTAAGTGTCCTAATTTAGACTGGTGTACAATTAGAAGGTCATTTTGAAGGGTTATGGAAAACAATGCAGCATGTAAGTCTGAAATGTTACTGTTAACAAATACTATTGCACAAGTTCCACTTGTGGTTTCACTATGAAGCCAGCCAACATTTGGCTATGACATTACAACAATGTCATCACCAAATGTTTTGAATTAATACACATGGATCCTTTTCCTGTAGCATATATTGTTTCTCCTGTATTTTGCTTGTTCTGGCAAGTGATTGGCTTTAGTGATAGGTACTTAAAGGCTGTTCTGTTTGGCCCAATGATTACATAATTCAGTATCTCAGACCACACAGAGTTAAATTACAGTCTCTGGGAGTTTCTACTTGTGTTTAAACAGGCAAGCAAAGAAGGGAATTACTTCTGCAACAAAAACCATGCAAAAAAGCGACAATGCACTAATAACAATGCGTGATAACAGAAAGCATTAATTTGGGATGTTTTTCCTCTGTCAGTAATCCAAGAAATGGCCGGTGACCAAACGTCTATTTTTACTCTGCGGGTCCCAAGCTCTGGGAGGGAACAGGCACACTCGCATTGTGTCTTTGTATAAACCGAACCTTGATAGGATTTGACAGGTCGAAGTTATCTCTGACCCTGAAAAATGCACCAGGGCTTTGGCTGTATACCAACAATGAGCTCATTTCTTTTTGGGACCAGCAGCTTGGACTAAATGATCAGTTGTTTTTCTCCTGTTCAACTTCTGCCGGTGCTGATTCACAGCTCTTGTCTGTTATGTAATACTCTCCTCTGCTTGAGGGATTGTGTCCCAAAGTTTAGTGTTGCGAACTGATTTGATATTTCAATGTTATAGGTGCAGTGCTTGGTGTCCATAGCAGTAATCATGCCGTTTCTGCTGGTGTGTGTTAGTGAGAGGGTGCAAGGAAAATGACCAAACCGGCGAGGATGGGAAAATATTGCAAGTCTTTAATCATTGTCAAAACACTGGAAGTCTTTGGTCAATCCACCATCTTTGCAGATTATGAGAACACTGCTTTTGCATGTAATTGAAATGTCAAAACTGGTCCTTCTGTGGTAAAAAATGATCCCACTCTAACAGCACAAGGCAATTCTGGTGCACATGTCGCAGTGTTTGAATTTCAGAAATCTTGAACTTCCTCTCTGTTGTAACTCATTTCATGCGGTGCAGGTCTCTCTGGTTTTAATTATGAAGTGTATGTCTTTGGCGGCACAGGATGGTTATTTGATGCTCAAGTGCAGTGACATGAAAGTTGAAAAATAATTCAGATTTGATGGGCAGAATTATTTTATCAGTTGAAGGGCAATCAGGACTTATTTAATGAACGAACATCATGTTTGAAGTGAAGACAGAGTTGTCATATTTGTTCTGAAATCTAAATGATCTGCATGTATATCAAATTCCACCTGCAGGTGGGTATTTGCGTCTGTTGCCAAGGTTTGAGTATTTCCAGACTGGAAGCTTAAAGATGCCTTTTAAGACGAAGATCAGAGAGATGAACAGATCAAGCATTTGCTCTTCATCTTCTCTTGCTTTTTTATATATTTGCCTCTCATAAAAATAGGAATTTAACAGGAGGTATGTTTTCCATTGTTTCTCTCTCATCTATAAATAAACCTTGCTTGGGTTTTGCTGATGTAACTCAGTGCAAGACTAGTGTAGAACACATTGCTTCATCTGCTACCGTTCAGTACAAAGTCTGAGTAAAATTCAGCCAATCTTTGAAGTGAGCTTCAGGCCCCTGGTCTCACTGGCTTGCCAAATGTTTGGCAAATCAATTTTAGATAACCTTCCCCTCCCCCTCCCAGGAAGTTTTGAGTGTTCACTTGCTGGTGAAAATTTGCGACATTTGACTGTAACCAGGTGAAAATGAGTCCCCTTCTGTGCTCTGCAGAACTTTCAGTTGATTGCATTTGAAGCGTGCTGGACGTGCAGTGAATTTTAGGAATGAGGTTAATGGGAGTTTTTTTTTTTTTTTACTTCCAGTAAAATGTTGCAGGAACTATTTCAAACTGACAGTGGAATTCTGGGTATGTTTGCCCTTTTCAAAAGAAAGCAAAGTTTGTTTGTCATTTTGAAAATCACTCATCCAGAACTGAGCACTCCAGCGACCTTCAGTATCGCAGTAAAGAAGCTTACTCTCCTGGTCGTTCATTTTATATGCATGGAGAGATTAAATATGAGGCTTTCGGCTTGTTTGTTTGGTTTACAGCAACATGGGGTCAAAGTCTAAATCAAAGTCTGGAGTCGTCCTGCAGAGGCTACTGACCGGAGGGAGGTCCACAGTTTTTGGTTCTCATTTAAAATGAGAGCCTTTTAGCTGTCCCTTTTTCTAAAGTCGTCATCTTCAACAGCAAGCCCCCCCCCCCCCCCCCCCCAGCGTACTACATTAATCATTAGAGTACATCCAAGTTGGCCACCAGGGAAAAACACACTTTTCCTCACCTACGTGTCACGACAGGTCGTTCTCAAAATGCACGTCGTCAGATTGATTTGCAGCCCTTCACATTTCAGTCATGTGACATACGCAAACATACATTAGCTCCACCTGTCAGATAGTTATGTTCCGTACACTGCAAGGGGAATGGAATCTCCCTCTGCCCATGAGAAGCTGTTGAGCAAGGGTTCCCAAACTGTGGGGTGCGGTCCGATAGTGAGTCGTGGGAGCGGTGAGGCGGAACGCATGTTATATTCCGTCCATAGTCATCCACAGCAATCAATCACTGTGCTGAGTAGTGCACATGGAGCTACTTTGACATGTATTCAAATTATAATTCCATATCTGACCATGTGTTAGGCTACATTTTAATAAGTCCCTTCATTATGTGGGTCCTGGGCTTGGGCAGTATGGGAAACCCTCCTTTTGACGGCGACGGCTCCCCATCCTAACTACCGTGATGTTACTTGGTGAACCCATTGTCTGGTGTAGACAGGGCAGTTTCCAGCCACCGTCTGACTGTCACCCCTCTGTCCCCTCCGTGTCCCGGGCAGACGCGGGACAGCCACAGATGGTCAGCAGGACGGGGACGTGGTCCGTCACCTCAGGGGCAGAGGTCACCCAGAGCGAGGGTGCGACGTCGGCGCCCTCTGCTGGCGAGACTAGGCCTCCCACGCAGCAGCAGAGCGCGGCCACACAGAAGAGTCTGATGGACCAGCAGATGTCCTCTGCTCTGCATGGTAAACATCGTTGTACCCAAAGACTGGCATGTTTACCTCACCTGAGCTTCACATACCTTTCTGATGCTTACGACGTAGAAGCTGTAAAACTGAGGTGGATTTTGCACCTAAGCTTTTGCAGTAGCATTAGCTCAGTTGTAAAGGTGTTGTGACAATAAAAACCAGTAGCATTTAAGGTTGCAGGCTAACCTCAATGTTGCACAGTAATAGTTTAAGGTTGTATAACCTTTGACAGCACATAGTCCCTTTGTGATAATGTTATTCACATTGGCGCTACATTTAAAGGATGGCACACTTTCCTCTGTGTGTGTGTGTGTGTGTGTGTGTGTGTGTGTGTGTGTGTGTGTGTGTGTGTGTGTGTGTGTGTGTGTGTGAGATAGAGAAAGCGTACAGCATGTAACATACCTGTTCCCCTAGGCTTGTGAAAAATATTTTCACACCTGTCAAAATAAAGGAAACATAAAATGAACTGTCATGCCAGTCATCCTCACCTGACACAGTGGGGCCCATCATAACATACGTACCTTAGGGCAAGTCCTGGCAGCTTTCTGGCTGCTCCTTTTCACCCGTGTTTTCAGTAGCGGAGACGGGGTTGCTTTTTTTTGCTTTGGCATTTGTCTGCGTGAGACCTGCACTTAAAATGTTTTGGATAACATTCGGTTTGAGAAAATTCCCGTGCCTCGGGGAATTATGGCCTTTGGAAGAATTGTCCTAAAATACCTAATGTGTTTAATGTCCTCAGCCGTTAAAGGAGGACTTGCATTGCACATGCTCTTTCTTAAAGAATTAGCATTTCGGTTGTTGTGGTGGAAGGAACCATGGAAAGTTTTGCAGTGTAAGAATCGGGCTCCATTGTAAAACTCTGTTTAGTGAACATAAAGACTGAAGAAGATTGCACTGGAAATCGTGGCCTTCAGTTATGGTACATAACTGGCATTTCAGTTCTAAATGTGTATTATGGATAAAAAAGCAATAATGAATGTGGGTTTACATTAAAATGAACCAATTCTTAAATGTGGCATTACATTAAATTACATTACATTTCTTTAGCAGATGCTCTTATCCAGAGCAACTTCCAGCACAACAGAACAGAAGTGTATTCATTCAAGTTGAATGAGCAACAGCGTCAGGCCAGGCTAAATATTGCCATGTACAGGCATATAATGGCATGTGACGTAAATAATTGTGTTCTCTCACTCAGTAACACTCAGATTGTTTATGCAGATAAGCCCCATTAGGCGTCCTCGTGAAATTACACCATGCCGTTTCCTGAACTTCCTGTTTCCCGGTCCTTCCAGGGCAGCCTTGCAGTCAGAGCACTCTGAAGTCCATCATGAAGAAGAAGGATGGACACTCGGGTTCCAACGGCACCAAAAAGAACCTGCAGTTTGTGGGAGTCAATGGAGGGTGAGAGTGGGGTGGGGCTATTTTTGGAAACATCCTCAGAGGAGCTACCCTGTTACCCTGTCTTATTTTATGCATTTGGCCTCCCAGTTTTCTGTGTTTAATTCACTAATTATATGCTTAGCATGTCTTTCAGGATATATGAGAGACATGCTAATCTTTTAGTATGCAGGCAATTACACTGTATTGATTCTTACCTGTGTGTTTACATTTATGTGTGGATATTCAAGGGAGTTCAGTTTGTTCAATTATTATTATTCATAAAGTCATTACTGATGTCATTGAGTCCTTTATTGGATATTATTATCCAAGTCAATTTACAGCATATATTTGTATACACGTATGAATGCAAACAATGATAAGTCAAGAATAATTGTTCATCATTCAATCATTGAAAGAATGCATCCTTGCTTTACACAGTAATACAGTCACCAACTGAAGGGACATAACAGGAAGTGGGAGAGCAAGTGTGTCTTTGGGAAGGGTGGCAGGTCTTACCTGAGGTCACATTACCTGGCTCACTCTGACCTCCCCTCAGGTATGAGACGACGTCCAGCGACGACTCCAGCTCGGAGGAGAGCAGCTCCTCGGGGTCGGAGGACGAGGACGAGGTGAAGGTTTTCGGAGGGGAGGAGGCGCCTGGGGGCTTGGAGGGGAGGCAGGCGGGGGAGTTCCGCAACAAGGGAGCTGTTGAAGTCAGAAGAGCGGTGGAAGAGGGCAGTCCTGAGAAACAGGAAGTGAGGGAGAGGTGGGTAAAGTCCTGGAACCAGGTAGTGACACAAAATAAAGGCAAACAGCACATCCCTTTGGTTCCGCAGTCTAACGACAGTAACCGTGAGTATGGTACAGTGGCAAGATACAGGGCGTGGACCCTCATGGTTTCCAGAATTAGCCCCCAGTGGACTACTTCTGTTGTACTCCTTAGCGGGGTTCTTGACCTAAATTACCTCAGTAAAATATTCAGCTATAAATGAGAGAATTGTAAGCTATCTGAGCTGCTCTGCATAAGAGCGTCTACTAAGCAAGTAATGTCATGAGATGAAGTTTGTGGTTATGTGAGTAACAAATTTAAGCAAGTGTTGTATGTTTTATGTATTTATAATCTTTTGCTGTAAAACAATAAAAGGAAAACAAAGACCAAATTTAATAAAATTTTTAAAAATGTGGGAGGTTGAATAGAGCTCTCATTGCAATCTGGACAGGTGCTGTTTAAACCCTTTTCCTCCCACAGGTATGAGTTGAGTGAGAAGATGGTAGCTGCCTGCAACGTTCTGAAAAGCCACCTCAATGACGGCAAGGCTTTAACTGGCAAAGATGTGGTGAGAAAAAGGATTTACTTCTGCCTCTGTGGGATTAGGCAGTGTGGTGATCTGTCAGTCTGCCTTTTTCTGGAAAGAAACCTAATTCCCTGTTGTGCCTGATTCTGTAGCAGCACTTCGCTAATGAGAACAAGATCACATTTCGACAGAATTCAGACTAAGAAGATATGGATAATTAGGGTGGATTAAGTACTTTTTTAAAGTGTAAGCTTTTCTCGTACTATGCTACTGGCAGCATTGCTGTATTTAGATTTTTCCAGCTACCAGCCTCTTCAAACCTTTCATTCTACTTGCACGTATAGCTGGGCGGTGTGCCACATCGTCTCCAAACTGTAATCAGTGCCCTCAGACAAAGTCTGTTCAGAGAGCTGGCCAAGGGATGCTCCTCACTCCCCTCCCCACCCCGCCTCTTGCACTCAAACATCTCTGCTCCTGCTGCTGCACGTCCAATAGCGTTTCATCCAGCTCGAACCTGGAGCCTTTTGTCAACATCAGCCCCGCGGAAAAAAAGCAGCAGGGAGTCAAACCAAGTTAGAATAATTTTTCAGCCTCACGACTCTGTTATGCAGGCAGGAAGGTGACTAAGCCTTTCGTGTCTAACACAGTGTGAAAGAATGTTTATCCCACAGCGCAGGTTGAGCAAGCGTGCAGAAATAACACTATCCTCTAGACATTCCAAGCTGTGCTTTAGCAGGAGCCCCGTATCCAGCAGGCTTTCAGAAAGACCTTTTCTGCATTTTGGCAGCTTGCTTTGCAGATAAATGGAAACAGTTTTCCATCATTAACTCGACCAGTAGGATTGAATTGGACACACATGGTGTTCTCTCCTTTAGAAGAGATAAACTTTGATACAGACATTTATCGAAGTAAATTATTCTTTTCAATTCAGTTGTCCTGTCAATGTGCGTACAAGGAGCTTAACACCTTATACAGTAACTAATGCAAACTCATTTAACTGTGTAACTGATTAACTGGGAAGCATTGAGTTGAGAGTATGTGTTTGCAGCGTAGCTGTTGGAGTCACTCTGAGCGGTTGCAGTACAGTTTTTGGAGTTACGAGTGTTTGCAGTATGGCTATTGGGAGTCATTATGAGTGGCTGCAGCGCAGCTATTGGAATGATGGAGTGTTAGCAGTGTGACTGTCAGAGCGTGCCCTGAATGCTGAAGTCTTCCTGTGGCTCCTCTCACCCCCAGCGAGCGTGTCTGAACACGATCCAGCACGAGTGGTTCCGGGTGTCCAGTCAGAAGTCAGCGGCGCCGGCCATGGTGGAGGACTACCTGTCCGCCTTCCGCGCCGTGTCCCCCGCCGTGCTGCGGCACGTGGTCAACATGGCCGACGGCAACGGCAACACCGCCCTGCACTACAGCGTGTCCCACTCCAACTTCGACATCGTCAAGAAGCTCCTGGATGCAGGTAATGCGCGGCACTTGCCTACCCTTTACGCCTGTGGGACAGCGACGGCTGCTTCGGAAGCTTGTGTCGCATTGAAAGTTTTGTTGACAACCGATGCGTGTCGGGTTGGGTAAACTGTTTATTTTCCATTGGGCTCTTTTGTGAAAGTTTTTCACATTATGATGGAAGTCTTGCCATTTTTACGTATTCTTTTCTTATTTCATGAAAGGTTTCATGAGGTTAGAGCTAAGGAGGGGTTGGAGTTTTGCCATAAAGAGAGCAGAATTCCCTTTGGAATCCAGATTTTCAAAGTCACTGAGAATTTCATTCTTTTACATCATTTCGAAGGTTGTGGTGTTCTTTTTACATCATGCATGATTATGAATGAAACATCAATGTTTTTATGCAGCGCAGTTTTTATTTTTAGAAAAATGTCTTCAAAAGTAAAAACACATTTCTTGGTTAAGTAAAAAACTCATTTGGGAAATATTGAAGCTGCAAACTTTGTCAATAATAAATACTGTAATTACGCATGCATACTTGTAATTCCTGTAATGAGAAGTTCTGTCGTAAGAAAGCTTTTCCAGTGAAGTTGCAGGAAGTGTGTGCTTTTTATTATCCTTGTCTTGCACAATGTCCTTGGAAAAGATTGACTCCAGTTAACACCCCTTTCAGACCGCGGCATTTAGGCCACAAGTTTATTAATCTGGGTGCTTCTGAGCCGCCAGTGATTAATCGATTCACAAAAAGCAAATTGAATCACATTTATCCGACTCTCCCGTCATTAAATCCGCATCGAGGGGGTCCCGGTCCGCCTAACCTGAATGAGCTCGCGGGCGTCCCGTGCCGGCTGGAGCTTTGGGGGCGCCCGCTTTCAGGGAGTGAGGAGCAGTGAATTCGGCGCGGAGAGTGATGAGCTGCAGGCACTTGTGAGAGAAAAGGCCCATTGTCCCGGGCCTTTGTGTTCCTCTGCTGTCTGATGGTCTGTGCTCCGGGACCCTGTTTTTGCTGTGCGCCATTGTTCAGTACGACACTCTGCTCCAAAGGTCTCGGCCCGGCAGTTGAAGCTCCGCTTAGGCCTCGCGTCTCCGCCCCTCCTCAGAAGGATGTGGGCCGGCTGAATGGCGGCCACGTTAAGTGTCCCCCTCCCCACACTGACAATGGCCCCCCTCCATGGAGTGGGGGTGCTGCTTTAAGCAGGCGCTGATGTGTCCCCCTAACCCCCCCACCCCCTTGTCTTTGTTGCAGATGTCTGCAATGTCAATCAGCAGAACAAGGCGGGCTACACCCCCATCATGCTCGCTGCCCTGGCCGCCGTTGAGGCCCAGAAGGACATGAGGATCGTGGAGGAGCTCTTCAGCAAAGGCGATGTCAATGCCAAAGCCAGCCAGGTCGGTACCATGTACAGAGAGGGAGGGAGAGAGGGAGCCCCTCTCAAAGGGATGTTTGCTTTTCTTCTGCAAACAGCCATTATTCTGCTCAGCCTGTGTAAGATTAGATCTTTCTGTTTTATGAATGCAGGGAAAATACAAGACATGAATTAGTTATAATAAAAAAATAAGAGCAGGTACTGTCTTTACAAAGGATCAGTGGGTGAAATCTTATATATGCCAATATGTGTCACTTTTTCAGGGTCAAAATGCAGTTTGTCACATTATAAATCTGTTTTGTAACTGCTCTCCATCAGTTCTTTCATAAAGTTTAGTTTTTTGCCATTAGAGTTGTGACACTTCAACGTTAATTTTGTTTTGCTACAGGAACCTTTGCTTCCTTAAAAAAAATCTTAAAATCTGATTCACTTGGTAAAATCGGACATGTGCACTTAGTAAATCTTTTCTCCTCTTGACCTCTGACCTGTGCCCTCTCGCCCCGCCAGGCCGGCCAGACGGGGCTGATGCTGGCGGTCAGCCACGGCAGGATGGACATGGTGAAAGCCCTGCTGGCCTGCGGGGCAGACGTCAACATCCAGGACGACGAGGGCTCCACGGCGCTGATGTGCGCCAGCGAGCACGGCCACGTGGAGATCGTCAAGCTGCTGCTGGCCCAGCCCGGCTGTGACGCCACCCTGAGTGACAGCGTGAGTCTCCGCCTCCCGCTCCACCTCTCACAGCTGCTGTGATGGATGATAGATACTAAAAAGGCTGCATCTATTCATCTGTTGTCTACATCATATTTTACAGAACACCTGGGTTCTCTAATCATAAACCTATTTTTTCCATTAAGAACCTAGCTAACAAGTAGCTAGTTTCTTGTTCATCAAAATTGTGGTGACTCTACCGTTGCCCTGGAAGGCCACAGAATATGTGTGCTTTCAATACAACCTGAAAAAAGAACCATGTGATTTAATTAATTGTCTTATTTGAAGATGAAAGAAATATGTTTAACGGCGTGCTTCTTTATTTCATTTATCATCCTTTAGACACCACCCATAGATCACGTTTGAGTAGGCCGGTGACAGTGACTTTAGCGGGCTGAGATAATGCACTGAATGTGTTGATTTCCAAAAAATATTATGGAAAACAGTCCAGGACCTAAATTAAGCAATGCAGTGAACCAGCTCATCTCTGGCAGAGTGATGCTAATGGTGTAAAGAGAGCTGGGAAAGTTGTGAATTGCAAAATTGTGGGTTTTCGGTAACCCTTGTGTAAATCATTGTGAATCATGCAGAGATTATCTTAGAGATGATCAGTATGTTGAGTGTGCCCTGGTAAGGAAGTGAGCCATAGGGATTAACAGCGGATGCGTCTCTCCCTGTGTGTGGCACCAGGACGAGAGCACCGCCCTGTCCATCGCGCTGGAGGCTGGGCACAAGGACATCGCCGTGCTGCTGTACGCCCACGTCAACTTCTCCAAAGCCCAGTCCCCGGTGCGTACCCGCGCAAAGCACACTTCCACACATTGCACATGACATCTACGCTCACCTTTACCAAAGCCACCTTTAGGGCAGCCGTGTGTTATAGATGTTAATAAGCCACACCTGTCACCAGCAGTGAGCTGTAACCAGTTGAGCCACCAGCATGGTACTCACCCTGAGCTACTCCCATTGGTAACCAGCTGTATGAATGTATGTGTGAGGTATAAATTATGTGTGTCACCCTGGGTAAGCAGTTCAATAATATGTAAATTGGTCACTCACTTGAATAGACAGTACCTCCCTTCATTTTGCATCAGTTTTGTTAATCGGTACTGCATGTACCATAAGGTGGCAGTGTAGCATAGTGGTGAGGAGCAGGGCTTGTAACCATAGGGTTACTGGTTAGATTCCCAGCTGCGGCGTTGCTGCTGTACCCTTGGGCAAGGTACTTAATACACAATTGCCTCAGTAAATATCCAGCTGTATAAACGGATAAAAACTGTAAGTTGCTCTGGATAAGAGTGTCTGCTAAATGACAGTAATGTAATTCATGTATGGGGTGTGTGCGCACCTGTTTTGTCTGGAGTGTTTTCCCGAGTTTGTTTCATTCTGATCCTCAGAGAGGAGCGAGGTGTGTGTGTGTAATTTGGATGCTCCTGTGCCCTCTCTCTGCAGGGGACACCCCGCCTCGGGAGGAAGACGTCCCCCAGCCCCACGCGGAGAAGCGTGTTCGATTAGGGCGCCAGTGCTCTGAAGCCCCGCCTCTCTCCCACACCCCCATGCTGCTATTCGTTCACTTTCAAGGGCACCGAGGGTCGTTTTCCACACACTCATGTGGGGAAATTATTTATCTGGAAAGCAGCAAGCGTCAATCAGTTGGCCGGTTAAAGGCTATCCAGTCAGTTTGTGCTTGTGGCTTCCATCCAAACGCTTTCCCCCTTGGCGCTAGCTTTTCGGATATATAGCATTCACTACAGTAATCACTTCTAGAGACCTTGACTTCAAGCTCCGATTGTTCACGCTGAAAGAATAATCCTGGTTTTAGGAGCTGATCATGTTTTGCTTTCGGAACGCAGCCCTAGGTGCCCCTTGATCTGGACACTCTCTGAATGTATTCATGAGTTTCATTTGTGCCTGATCTCACCAGCAGTTCTCCGCAATAGAGGTAAGGAGCATCTGCCACACATGCTGAAGAGGCAGTTAACCGGGAAAGCGTCTGTCAGCGTTAGCTCTAAACACCGAGACGCTTTCCTCGTTCTTCAGTGTTGTGCCCCACATGTGCGGCCCTGTCTGCCCTTTCCATTTCAATCTGCATTTATAATGTCAGCAGAAGCCAAGCATTAAGCGTCAGAGGAAGATGGAAGATGTTAGCTACTGAAGCATACCTCTATTGCCTCTTGTGTCGTAATACAATAGATGTTCTGCGGTGTGGGTTTGTGTGTGTGTGTGTGTGTGTGTGTGTGTGTGTGTGTGTGTGTATATACACATATATATATACATACATTCATACATAGATATATAGTTATATATAATGTGTGTGTAATATGTCTGTCTGTGTATATATGCTCATGTTCATACATACACACTTACATACACACACACACACACACACACACACACACACATCACATAAGCATGTTAGTTTCATCTTCTCTGTGTTTCTCTCTATTTGGGTGTGCCGCCCCCTCCCCCAGTCCTGGATGTATATCACTGGTCAGCAGGATGGGCATTTATCAGCTTTCCATATACCATTTGGGCAATATATTTTAGATGGGATGTAAGATTTAACTTTTATATACAGATTGTTTCTATGTATTTAAAAAAAATCTCAGTATTTTGAATATTTCATATTCCCTTATAAACATGACATGAAGTTAAATATTTATCAATTCATAGTTTTTAATCCATATATAAATAATGTATTTCAGTGTATATACTGTATGTTTTAGAGGAGTTAGAGATGCTAGGCATGTGCTAGGCTTCCTTTTGTCTTTTATGTACAATTTATAATAAATTGTTCTTAGCAACATTGAGGTACTTTAACCTTTTTATCAAAATGTTTTGAAGTGCCTTCAGATTGCCATATAACAAGAATAAACTGCATTAAAATGACATGGGTGCTCTTTAATCCGAGCTCTTCAAGATGTTAATGTCATGTAATTGCCCTTCCCTCAAGAGCTGTAAACTTTTATTTCTTTGCATACCATGAAATGTTCAGTCCTCTATATCATGTGCTTTGTGCCACTGAATACAGCTTGCTGTCTCCCCCTACCGGTGTCAATTGGTATTTTTTTTTTACATACGCAATAGTATTTCTGTGGATGTCATGAATAACAAACACCATTTTCATTTGCGGCCCGATAGGCTTGCTTTGCTAGGAAATTGTTTTTTGTCTTTGTCTCAGTAAGAGAGCCTATCAGCATTATTTCACTAAGACAGATTCCCTAGTTGCAGTATTACAGAAGAGAACACCCAAGTATTTTATAGTGCGCTTGATATTTCATGGTATTCTTATGTAGAAAACATTTGCGTTTATCAAAATGTTCAGTGCTGTTATTGTGCTGCTTATGTTCTTTATGTAGTTGTATTACAAAGTGCAAATAAACATTTTAAATCACTCGGTCTGGCACATTTATTCAGAATGTTTTCATTGTGTAATGTTCAAAATTTGCTGACTCGCTTCGTGGAGATAATGTAGTCTAACTTTGGTGCATTACTGATGTGTTTGGGCAGGGTGATACTTTAATCAGTGGTTTTTCTCTTTGTTTGCTTCCATTGATGAATGTGTTTGTGGATGTGCCTTTTAGTTTCATGTTTAATTGTAGACTGACAGTAGAAAGAGAGGACCCCTGAGGTATTTAACTGTTTAAATGCTGCTCCTCCATGTACCTGGCTTTGGTTGAATGGACTTGTCCAAAGAAGATGCATTCTGCATTTTGTGAGACTATACTGTAAAACTGTACTTGCTTAGTAAAGGAATAAAGGCTTTCTGGAACATTGTAAAGATAGAACATGAACTGGGTTTGTTTATTTAAAATTTCTAGTTGGTTGTTTATTTTTAATTAATTTCATTGTGGTTTATTCATTTTACATTGGAGTTTACTCCCCTAATTTATACACATACATATCAAGACGGATGAAAGATGTCTAGTGGTAGGAGATGAAACGTACTTTCAGCAAAATGCAGTTGATTCAGATGCTAGAAATTGGATCTGCTGCTTAAGGTTGTTCAGTTATTTTGACCTTACAGGTCAACGGTTCCCAAACTGTCTTCCTCGAGGAGAATCAGTTGGTTGGAAGATATGTGTTAAAAACATGGCGACAAGTTTTTTAATCCACTGACTGGCCAATGATTTTAAGAGCTGCATTTTGTCATGTTTTACGTGTATATGTCCTGTTAACCATAATGTGTGCGTGTAGCTATATACTCTATAAGCCCCTGACATTCAGCTGTTTTCCTCCTTCATTAAACATCACTAACAGTATGATGTTTATCTCATCAAAAACAGATGGGATGACCGCAGATCTTGGTGCAAAAAAAAATGTCTGATGTGTTTCATTTTTATTACATTACATAATATTACATAATATTTTATTTGTGTGTTTAGTGGGCATGAAATGTTTTTGATCCTCTGTCATAATGAGTTTCCGTACTGCCAGACCCTGCATAATGTCTTCAACCCCCGCCACTAGGGGGCCAGGAATGACTATGATGGGGGCTCAGTGGGAAAAGACAGGCGACCAGTTTGTGGTCATAGCGGGGCACATAGCACGCTTGTGGGAGAGATGGTAAATTAGAGAGTGGTGTGGTTGAGGCCGCAGTACACCAGTTCCAGAGTTTTGGAGCATAGCTATGCAGGTGCCAGCCAGAAACCAATGGAGAGGGAAAAAGAGAGCCGTGTTGCAAGAGTACGTTGGAACGGAGAAGACCAGCCTGAACGCAGAGCTCTGAATAAGTTGAACAAAGGGACTACCATTGGCAGGGAGAGAAAAAGCGTTTTCTAGGGGGAGTGCCTTCCCAAATCAAGATTTAAAACCTGGGATTTCTTTGACAATATTAATATCTGCTGCCAGCAGATGGCGTTGATTTGTTACAATTTCTTAATATAAAGTAGAACTTTCCTCACAGTATTCAGTTTTGCAGTGTAATTCCTTTTTTATGTTATTTAAAGCAGAGGAATGTTGACCCTTCCAACTGACAGTACCTATTAAATTTGTGAGCAACAGTGTGGGATAGTGATCATGTGCTATTGAAGAGTAGTATACTCTTCATTTTGATTTTTTCCTATTAATGGGAACACAGAGGATGACTTGATCGAATGCTTAGTTTCCACTGGCAAATAAGTAATATGAGGGCTAGTCACAAGATCATATGGGTGGGTATTATGCAAATTGTTACAATGCCACTCTTTTTTGTATCTCACAATGGCCAGCAGGGGGCACTCCAATGGTGCATCTGGTCTGATGGTGAGTGTCTCTCTGCACACCTTTTGTTTGTGTCCCGCTGCTAATGTCCTTCAGAAATATGTAGAACTATCTTCAGTACCAGGAGCCTAGACTATCAGTGTTATAAAGGAGTGAGCTTGTCATTAACCTGTTTGTATGCACTCTTGTAAGTAGCTCTGTACTAAATGTAAATGTAGTGCAATGCCTGCCTCTTCTGGTTTGTTGCCCTGGATATTTTCTAGTCCTTAGGATTTTTCAAGTCCTAAGACACCCAAAGAAAACATTATGTATTATCACTGGTTAATTATTGGCCCTATTAAATATGTTAACTGATTTCCTTTAACAGTATCTCTGACCATGTAAGAGAGCTGGGCTGTAGGCCTTTGGAACTGGCTGCCCTTACTGCCAATCAGAGTGATGCACAGATTTGCCTTCTGCCTGACAGAAGTTAGGTCAGGTCATTATTTGAATATGAAATCAACACATCTAGCAGTTTATTTATGAATCAGTTGCTAATTGAGAAGTTGGTATGAGAATGACTTGAATAACCCATCACAATGCAAATGCTTGTTATCGAATAAGCAATGGGTAAAGCATCTAGATGTTCAATAGTTTAAATAGATTAGAAATGTCACTGAATTTCTTCAATAGCACAGTATTGCTGAAAGGTCCACTTGTGAACCCTCTGTAGCTTCCTGAGGTGGAGAAAACCCCTTGAAAAAGCTAATTTAATTATGCTGTCAGGTACCATAACTGTCAGCACGTTTTGTGCTCAAGCTAAATCTACAAACACAATAAAGCAGTCTGGATTGTGCTGGACCATTGTGCTGTTATGGAACCCAATTACCTTTAATGTTCTCCTGCTGTACTGATACTGAATCAGTGGCCAACCTCTCCCCAGGTAAGCATGTGGAAGGAGTCCGGTTTGGAGGCTGTGTTCAACAGATCTATATCTGCTGCTTATGGCAGTCAAGTGATGTAGTGAACGAGAGAGTACAAGCTGGGTGTACTGCACTCTGTAGAAGGACAGCAATCGATCACACACACACACACACACACACACACACACACACACACACACAGGGATGCACACACAAATACATGTACACACACAGGTGGGCATTCGATGCATACATAGACACACACACACACACACACACGGCACACACTGGTTATCGCATGCCAGCACAGTGAAAGAATGACTGGGTGAGCAGGGCAGGGTTGTTGATGGTGGCCCCTGTCAGTCAGCCCACCGGCTCTGCGCTCCATCTGGCAGACGAGGGCCGGCTTCTCTTACGCACAGCACCGACGCGCCGGCATGGCGGTTCTGCGCCCGCCCCCGGTTCCGACTGACTGGCCGAGCACAGGGCCGAGGTGTGCCTCCTTCACGCCATATCGCCCCCCTCCGTCCGCATCGCTGTTTACATTTCCCCGCTCCCGCCAGACGGAACTGCAACTAAATCTGCCACTGGGCGCTCTTTAACCCTTATCTGAGTGGGGTAATTACTTCACAATCATCGCAGGGAGCTGCGCCCTACACCACACACACTCGCCCCCCCACCCTATGGTGCAGTTGTTCTTCCTAGTGCAGTTCTCCAACAGGGGCGCTCTCTCCCCCCTTTGCAAAGTTGCCTTGTTAATGCAGGCTCTTGCCCTGTTGAGATACACTCTTCCCTGACATGCACTCGACCCCCCTGGTGGAGAGCAACAGTCCTCCCTCAGACACAGAGAGTTTGTCTTTGAGTAAGGAAAACGCATTGCAGACACTCTTGTCCTGACACATGATCACACTGTCTGTGCTGCTCTGGCTGGGCTGCAGCTGTGCAATTGACTGTAACGCTCCACACATGACTCGCATAGGGTACCTTGTGTCCTCACAATCCAATATGCATTGTGCTGATGTGACTATAGGTCTTTGCGGTACAATAGTACCAACCAGAATCATGGCAGAATCAGAACAGTCAGAGGGTTTTTGCATATGATAACACTGAACATGACAAGAACATTCGAGATTTAAATAAATTGTTTGTATGAAATACAAACACAAAAAAATATCCCTTGTCTTGGTGGATTTAGGGTCTTATATCAAAGCATGCTGAATGTGACTGCCCTGCAATGAGTCTGTAACATGCATTGATATGCATCCATTTATTATTATTTATTTGCCACGTGTCTTTGATTCATGGGGTTTTTGCTTACCCTTTAAAGTAGAGATTATGCGTTCATATTGAGAGTGAGACTAAAAGAGGGGGTTCATGAGCACGCAGGTCCTGGAATACGACCCATTCATCCGGGTCTTCATTCTGTAGATTTATGTTAAAAAGTATCCCCGTTGTATCAGAGAGCCCACGTGTGAAACAAATTAAATCTATATTTCTTCAGCGATCTAATCTGAGTGTTTTATTCTCCCCTGGTGCTGATAGGGCCATATTTCAGCATGTTGGCGCGGTTGAGGTTCTGATGGCAACATATTGTTGTTGGGGTCACTGCCTCCATCAGGCTGCTTCACGATGGGAGTGAATTGCAAAGGTTAATGATATTGTCTGTCAGGGGAAAGATGAAGGCACTGCGGGGCCGTCTCGGAGAAAGTGGAACTTTTCCACTCATCGCAGCAAGCTTTACGGGGCTTTTGTGCAAATGAATTGCGCCTGATGTGGCATATGATATACTGTTAAAACATATGACAGCGCAGTTGTATATGAACGCATGCTGAATTTTAACGCATCGAATAATGGCAACTCTGGTGGAATCAGGTCACAGTGTAGTTTTGACACGCACCTCTTGGAAACAGACAGAGATTGTCAGAGATTATCTAGCATGTGTCTTTGCAAACCGATGGCACCAAACTAATGATATGCCCATTATACCTCTGCCTACGAAAACATGTTTATCATTAACGAAGTGGTCAGATCAGATGTTCGGTCTCACTGTTTTTTTTTCCCGGTACAAAGTGGAACAGTGCCAGTTACCCTGACAGAAGGTTACCGAGCCAGGGTACCCCTTCATCCCTAAAGAGCCCAGGGTACTCCCTCTGACGGCCAGTCGCCCAGTCAAACGGCCGAAGATTGAGTCAGCTTGCATTACAAAAATCAAACCTCCATACTTCCCCCGTGCTAAACGTCAAAAGAAAGGGAGCGAGAGAGATTGGCGAGCAGAGGAGGCATCCGCTCATGCAGCACGACTTCTCTGCACGGGGGTAAAGAACCCGAGGACGTTCCATTTGCGTTCTGGATGAGGTTTATCTGAGCACTCATCTCCCATACCCTGCATACGCTGAGTGGGCCCGCCTGCAGTGCAGGCAGGGAATGAAAATATAAGGGTGGCGATCATAATCCAGACATCTGATGGTGCCAGATAAGAACGCTTCAGGGAGGTAAAGGAATAAGGCAGGACGGAATTATGGATGCTGTACTGCGTCACCGTGGTCTTCTTCGGGAAGAACAGCACAGAGTGCAAAAGCATTCACAGACTGTTCTTTTTCGTTTTTTTAATGAATGCAACACTGCAATTTAGTAATGTTGCCTGTTTTGTAAATTGCAGTGGTGCTCGGTACATTCCGATACTGGTTTATAATAGTGAAAGCTGTTCCGTGTAACCTGGGAATTTTGCGCCTTTAATTTTGTTTTGGCATATGTACTTTGAACATTTGAAAAATCCATTTCGATTTGCAGTGTATTTGTCTTGAGCAATACTAGAGCTCGGTGTAGTTTAAATAACAGTTTATAAAGCTGTCTGGGAAGGAATTGATGGTGTGGACAATAAATGGTGACATATTACTGCCTGACAGAAATCAAATTCCATAAAAGCGAAATTGAAAATCCGCAAAACCTCGCGCCGCTGAGTAGATGGCTCGTTTTCAAGTTGCAGAGAAGATTGAAAGAACTTGCAAGGGCAGTTTGTTGCTATTCGTTTTGGGTCCACCACTTGCGAACGAAATTAACCATGATTCGTCCTGTTTATTCCTGAGCCCATATTAGGTTTCTTAGCAGTGCCCTTTAATATTAGACACATGGTGATTAATATACATAAAAATCACACATATACGAATGGTCACTTTTGGAAAATATTCCTATAATTCTGTTTAAAATATATGTCCATCCTCAAAGAGAATGTTTTGACACATTTTTTTTTTGTTGTTGATTTAAGCATTCTGTCACATATGTTTGTGAAAGGCGTATGCCCGTTATGCACGCTTTGCGTTAGTTATACGTTAATCAATAGTCGCATTCATGCTGGGCACATGGAAACATTCATACTCTATCAGGTGACCGAGCGGCTCTGTTACTCCACCCTCTTGAGTCACGCTCAGCTTCATCACTCTTTGTATAGGTATCTGTAGAAATCGACTTATATACTAGCATGGTGTCGCACCCATTGGCTAAATATACAGAGCCTGCAGAATAAAGCTTACATTGTGCAATAAGGTTAGTTTTTGGAGCAGCAGACTCTTGCCTGAGCTGGCACAGTCAGGTCAAGAGAATCCCAATAAGCTCAATTACAGGATTTTGAGATAGTCATCATTGTCTCGCCATTATGGTTTATCTCGCTGCTTTAATATCTGTATTTTAAAATAGATGTCATGCCTGTGTCATAAAGCTCTTCAAGTAGACTGTACTTGAAGCAGATTATGATAGACCTATTGACATAATAAGTGCTACTGATCTGAAATATCCAGTCTTTTGAAATAATACAGGTTTCATATCTTCCTGTGTGTGTGCATATCTGAGTGTATGCTTGTGAGTATGTGTTTTTGTGTTTGCATACGGGTGAGTCTGTGGTGTCTTTATGTGTGCAGATGTAAATTGCTGAGTCTATATGTATGTGTGTGTGTGTGCGTGTGTGTGTGTGTGCGTGTGTGTGACTCTAAAAGCGGACTCCCCCCTCATCCACAGCTTATTCTGTCAATGCCAGATGCTCCGCAGCCTTGGGCGGGCTGGCCTGCGTATCCCCCAACCTGACCCTTAAAGACGGCCACTCCTTACCCACGCCCAAGGCTGGCCATAAGCAACGCCTGCCACCCACTCTCACAGCCCCATAAAGTTTATACAAGAGTTTATCAAGAGTGTAGTTAACTACATCCGAGGGAGGTCCCCACAGTAAGCCAAGGGCGCCATAAAAAAATCAAATAAATAAGTAAAAAAATGAATGAAATAAAACATTTATTAGGGCAATTTATTCACTCTTCATCAGAATTTATGGGGGAAGGGCCTGAATGCTAGCTGATCTCTTAAACGCTGCAAACGTTACCTTGCACTGAAGTGTAGATTTACCCATTTGCATTGTCATAGCATTTTAAGTGAGTATGTTGCTTGCATATTCTCTGTGGGTTGCTGAAAAGAGGCAGGAACATGGGGGATGGTTGGAGTTTCCCTTGGTTGCTGTGTGGCATTGGAGTCACAGGTGGTCCTTAATGAGTTTCCCCTGTTGATTTCTGCCACATAACCATGAGGGTCCCTCTCCTCTCCTTCGGGGAGGGGGGCTTTCCACGCTTAGTTACAGGACAGAAAACACTCAAGGCTCAGGTGGTCCTGTCAACATCACTTTGAAACTTTAAATTCTCAGTTTTTTTGTTTGGAATTATGTGGTAGGTCAATTTCTTTCTTTTATACTGCCAAACTAATTTGAAATATCAGTGAGTAATGGTTATGTTGCATCTGGTACAATCGCTAAGGTTCGGTTCTTTTATGTTTTATAATCATGCTGCCAAAATTATCTTTGTCTTATGGATAATTTTCAATTTGATCTGTCGAGTGCTGATCTGCAAAAAAAAAAAGAAATCATCATGTTACATAATTTCACTTAATGCGCAGTGCACACGGCTCATGGCTCCTGACTATCTTAGCTGATAGTGTGCTCATCTTAAGCATAGGGTGACCCCTATTGCCCATATATGATCCCAACTGTGTCATCAGCTGACAATGACCAGGGCCCACAACAGTAAATGTGGCTATATTGGCCTGGGTCTCCTCCTCTCACCATGAGAAGAGCAAGCTGTGAGTCATCAAGTGCCAGCTAATTGTTAGGATGATGTCAGTGGAGCAGTATCTATCCTCCAATCGGTGCCCACTTCACTGTGGTGCACTGTGGGATTAGTAATGCGATCAATAGTGTGTGAATGCACTATAGGATTGCACTCATGTTGTGCCCCTGCATGACTGTATGTAACGTAATGTAATGGCTGCATGGGTTGGTGCAATGAGACAAGCCTAATATGCAAATTTGTCATTCCAAAAAGGATTGTACAACGGTAAAAAGCATAACAAAAGAAATATGAGACAAATTCCACTAAATTATCAATCACCCACACCTTCTTCTAATGACAACATACCCATCAGTCCCATCATGAACAATACCAAACACCACAGATTCACACAGTATCAGACCACCAAACCTTGATGACAAAAGGGTTGGCAGGAAAGAGAGGCTTTGTATTTCTCCAGCTTCATCCCACTTCACTGTGGTGCACTGTTGGGACTTGTACCAAAAATCGGTAATTCCAAAAAATATGCATGCAACATTACAATAGTGTTTTTTTGACATACCATACACATACATGTGAAGCTTGACATTTTAAGTTCTCCTCTTAAAATTAGACAAAATCAGTTATTTGATATATATGATGATATATATCGGTATGTATAGAGTCATACCCGTGTCTTGGAAATGCTCAGTGAGTAATACGGTTCTGGTGCTGTTTCACTGCCCTGATGATGTCACTGGCTCATTGCACTCTTCAAATTCTGCTGGAAGGGATTACAAGATGGAGAACAACTCACTCTTCCTCTAAGTGAATGGCTCTGATCATTTAAATACACAGGAACTGTCACAAATCCCACTACCACACAGTGTAGTGGTAAACCTCTCCTTTAACAAGACTTGTAAAATCCCCAAAGTTGTTCCAATGAACAGGTGTATGTTTCAGAGCATGCAAAGATCAGAGGAGTCTCCCTGTGCCCTTGGAAGCAGCAAGGCAATTGAAAGGGACAATGAAGGCCCCAGCCCTGCATTTTTATGCAGACATATTTCACCACGCTGTTTCAGAGCTGATTCAGCTCTACATTTGGAGATCTGAAGCACCATTAGAGAGAAGCCCAGAGTGCAGTATGACTTTTACCCAGTGAAGAGTAGCTGTTATCTGTGCAAGATGTTGCTCCTCCCCAGTGTCACTTCAACAGCCTTTGGTTTTGTTCTCCATCATTGCCACAGCTGGTACAGCCTAAAGAGCTGAGCTCTCTCCTCTCCATGGCTTATAGCCATGCACCTCACCATACCCGTGGAAGGTCGCAATGTTAAGGTGGCAGAGCAGTGCAATAGACTGACACCAGTCCATTAGGTTGCAGTTTTGACCTCTTTGTGTCAAACAACTTTTGCACTCCTGAGCAACCTAGATCGTTTCTGTACGTCTTCAGCTGTGTAAATGGATATGTAAATTGTAGGAGAAGATGTGTGTTGCTCTGGGTAATGTTTAAAGAGTGTCCTTAGCAATGTTGTTGAGAACCAGGAATGATCTGTATCAGTGTCGAGACAGACCTTGATATTCACCTAAGAAGTAGCAGAAAAATTGTGCCAATGTGGTTTTGAGCAAACATGCAGGGTGCACAACGTGCCGTGGCCTGTTGAAGCTGGGAGTTTACAGTGGACACCAATCGGTTTGCAGCTGGTAGGTGTTTATGGAGGGTTTGGCACAATGCAGAAACCCTGGGCTTCTGAGTAACATCATCTCACCCACAATCAGCCCTGTTTATCTTTGCAGTTACTGACTCAAGCAGTCATCATCAGCTTGATGGATTATCTGACGCTCAAGGTGTCTATTTAAATGCTGAGACAAGACTGGAAGGTTCAGAGAGTTGCTTAAATGGATAGTTTGTGTGTGTGTGTGTGTGTGTGTGTGTGTGCATGCTCGAGCACATGTGCCTGTGCTTGTGTTCTTATGCTCATAAGACATACAGTATTTGCATTTTATAGACTCACAGTTTCCAGTGATAAACAGTGTTGTGTCCTGTTTTAATGTTTTTCCCAAGAATTTTGTCTAAATTTAATCTGATTTAACAAATATGTAATATGGTGATCTGACAGTTTAGAGTGATCAGATACCAGAAGGCAATACCGCATAATGCATAAGATGGAGGAGCCACTTGTACTTAAGCAAAACAAACCAAAGAAAATATTTATTTCCACACAGAGATACGTCTACTGCACTTAGCCTCGAAACAGTCGATGGAGTCTTTTCTATGGCACTGAGCGTCTATACATCCGCCAGCGCCTAACGTATTTATTTCTCACGGGCCGGTAATCAGTTGGCCAAACACAGGGCCAACCGAATAACCTTCAGGAGTGTGATGCTGTCCTTCCGTCGGCCTGCTGTCTTCGGAAAATTGCCTCTGGAGTTAGTGAGCGGGAACAGTTAAGATTTACAAACAATGATGAAGCTTGTCATGCGTCTTTGTCCATCTATCACGCTGGCAGCACGGCAGGGCGTTGAAGTGTTCTTCATAAAAGCCAGCTCGCTGTGAAATACGCCCCTGTGCGCTGTTTACTGCGGGGAGCTCGTCAGCAGCGGCTCACTGTAAATCGCGCGCGGGAGGTGACACCGCAGTCGATCACCGGCCGGCTCACCTCGCCCGCTCCGCTCTCAGAACGTGCGCACCGCACCACAGATGAGATGCCCAGATTGAGTTATGGAGGAATTTCAGTGTTATATGAGACAGCTTTGTTTTCTTGCTCCTTTTTTTGCAGCTGGGCGTTCAAAGTTAGTTTTCGTGCAGCGAGAATGCCAGGTTCACTTCATATAAACTGCAAACTGTCCGTTCTTTTTTATTTAAGAGCGAAAAACTAACTTTTGTAACTCACAATGAATGGGAAAAAAATAGACTGAGGAGTAGTGAGCAGTCACTGAAGAATTCTTCACAGAAAGCAATGAGATAAGATTTGATGTGATTGAACAGTAATGATAGATTTACTTGTTACTGTCTAACTTAATATGAATAGGTAAAATTATCTTCATAATAAGATATAATAAGATATAAAGATATCGTCATCTGTGTATTTTATATTCTGCTGTTTTTTTTTTCTTTTATGGTCATGCAAGTGATGTCTGCTCCATTCGTTCAAGTTCATTGGAAAACGATTGGTACTGAAATGTGAAGTTGCAATATCCCATCTTCCATCAACAAATAACCTCATCTGAAATGAAAATCATTTTCTCAAGAGACTCTGTTATCTGAGTAGCTACTTCCATGTAATTCCAACATCACTCTTTCTCTTCCTGTCTCATTCTCTCTGTGAAGTGTAGGCGCACTGATTTCAACATTACAAGAGCTGGCTCTATATAAAGACCCATTCATTCTCTGTGGCATTTTGAAAAAGCAAAAAAGAAAAAAAAAAATCACACTGAAAGACAATGAAAAGGGGAAACCCAAAGAGGTGCAACATTTCATGTGGCAAGGACACAAGGTCATGTCTCCACATTTGACTAATCCCCCCTGAGGGCATTATTGCTTTGTTGCACATGCAACTTAAATACCCAGAGCGGCTGTGTTATGAGTTAGGTCCTGTCCTCTGTACTAAGAGTTTAGGGAGTTGCTGCACTTAATGATTAGCAAACATTGCCAAAATAATGAAGATGCTTTTAACGCATACATATTTTCAAATGTGACATTAATCAGTCTTAATCAGATATGAAGCAACACTTCAAATCTCGAACGATCGCATGGTTCTTTTTTGTTGATTCTAAATGTATTTGTTCATTTTTTGCATTTACTCATTGTGTTTTTTTTTCTCATTGCAATGCATTACAGTGATCTCAGGTCATGTGACATGTGGAGCTAATCTGTTTCTGGTACTTCAAAAAACCAGTAAGGGTGTTGGAACCTTGCAGCTGACAAGTGATACATGTGAGCTAAAAAGATTTAAACTGTGAGGGCAACTGAAAAAAATACAAATTGCTGACAAATATCAATTGTAGGTAAAAAGTACATCGATTATGTATCTACATAGACACACAGCATGATCACAGTTATGAGTGCATACATCTCATGGCATTAAAACAGCTGGGAGACATGTTGTAGCCACTACTCCACATAGCCCACATCCATAAATGGCTGACTTGTTCTTTTGGCAGAACATTGTTCCATGCATTCCAATGCCCTGGTTCCATTCATGTGCAACTCAAGTAAACACAGATTCATCTACATATTCATTTGGCCCTCAGAAATATTCAGTGCTGACAGGCATAGAAACTGCTAGATCCCTTCTCATTTTTTATCAGCAGCTGACTATTGGTATGTGAAACAGTGTGCTTTCCAAAATGAATGTTATCACTCCTTATGATATTAAAGCAAAATTATAATTTTTTAACCACTGTATATAATAAATTCTTGTACTTTGTAGCTACAGACACAACTTTATATCTCTAAATAATAAAATGAGTAGTTTGAAAGTGGCTAAACAACATTTTTTTAAATTGATTTCTGAGTATCTATGTTACACTGTTATGAAATATTATATAAATTATATATCATGGGGAGGCCAAGGAAGGCACACCAATCATCACTTTAATCTTTTAGTCATGTCAGAAAAGTCAATTGATTTTATAAAATCATCCAGGAACCTCCATCAAGACACCTTAAATATAAGGTCCTCTCGTGTGCTGACAGAACACCAGGAAAGCATAAGAACCCCCATGTTGCTATTTTTCTTAGGGAAACATTATTTTGTGGAGGACCAGATTGGTGGAACGCCTAGAGTGGCCCAGTTCTTCATCTTGCCTGTCTGGGTGATAGTAAATCTTTGGCCGGCCCAGAGGAACTCGGCAGCTGTCTCTTCTCATTGGCTGGGCTCATAAACAGCATGCTCCTCTGCTCTCGTTCGGTGTGTGTAACTGAATTCTCACATTTCCCAACCCGCAGGGCACAGTTAGCAGCTCCTCTACGTCATCCTGTCCTCCGCTCCTGACCGCCGGTGCTAAGTGCTCCAATCCACCACGGCGGATTTGGTTAAATACCAGTGTGATTGCCTGCTACGGCCCCCTAAGTGCTGTTGTAATGTGTTGTACAACATCTCCATTAGCACTTGCCCGAGGCAGTGAGGAGATTAAAAAGACAAGGCCTCGTGTTTTATGTCTCGGGTCTGACAGACTGTCCGGCTTCAAAGTGGCTTGGCTCTGTCACCCACGGAAAAACAGAATCAAATAAAATACCTCCACAAGCTAAGATGTAGAAGTGGGACATTTTTGTTTTCCGTTGGTTTAATTAGCCAGATCCCTGTGACTTGTCAATTAATTGTTTTCACCAAGAGCGTCTGTCATTTGGAACATACGGGCTAAAGGATTTTAACTATTGTTCCATGAAAAGAAAGCCAGTGCATTGAGTTCTTTTCAGTGTTTGTTATCAGTGAGCGGCCAAGCTATCTGTATTGACTTTTTTGTGTTTGAATGTATTCATAATGCAGTACTTTGCTCCTTACCTCTTGTTTTAATATAATGACAAAATCCCCCAGCTATTGATTAGTGTTGTGGTATGTATATCCATACTGTTTCCACGGATCAGATGAAAGACAGAGGGAGAGAGACAGATCATTTATGAGGCTGATGGGATCATTATCAGAGATGATGATTTAGCAGGGGTGTGTCACGCCTCCTGATGACTCACTCTCGCTCAGGACAGATTGGTTAACAATGCGGGATCAGAGGTTTTTATCTCTTTAATTAACCTTTGACCCCCCCTGATGCCTGCTGTCAGTGATCACTGGCCACTGACCGTGCTCCCTAATGGACCAATAATGAGGATTTAAGTGTTCCCCTGTGGTGCTGCAGGAAAAGAGCTGCTTTGGAGACTGTAATTAAACACTGTCTAAGTCTGTCTGATAACACTTAACGTACGCTGTCGCTTGGAAGTGTGCCATCTTACAGAGGGGAAGAAAGAACTTTACAATAGCAACCAAGGTGAAGGTAGCCTTTACTTCAGAGTGTCATCCATTGCATTCATTTACTTACATTAATGAAAAAAGATGGCAAACAGACAGCCATTTAAAAACTAGAGACAGAAAAGAGATGCCCCCATTTTGTTGTACTTATGTAAGTAATAACTCTCCATGTTTTGGCTTCTTCCACATTTGTTCCAAGTTCTGAATTTCAGAACTTGGTAATAAAATACAGAGGGTTAATTCATGTGAATCTCTCATCGCAACACAGCTGACCTCATGATATATTCCCAATAATGTATCTGAATCAGATATATGTATTTAAATAATGTATAGAATCGGATTCCACACATTATGTTTAGAATCATGATTCTGTAAGACAGTTCTGCTGAAGCAAAAAAAAAAAAACTATGAAAATCCATACCATAAACTCTGATAATCTGTGATCAGATGATCGCCTTACATCAACAGAATGTGCGCGTTTAGAGTCCTGTGCCAATATGAATGTGAAAAAGAGCCACGGCCCCCCTGTAGCATCAGTCTCCTGCAGTAATATTGACTCAGAGGAGTCAGCATCTGCTTAAAGGACCGGGCCCCGGTGTGTTCGCCTGTGTTTTCTGCGTCATTAAGTCCTGCCACCGCTCTAATGATTGAGCGAGACACTCGTGTCGTTCCCTGAGAAAACTCAATCTCTCCGAGGGTCGTCCTCCGTCAAGTCATGTGCCGTGAGGTGCAAACAGAAGCCTCTCTCTGGCGTGTTCTGACCCCGATCACATATTCTCCGGGCTGGAATGTAGACACATAAGTTCTGCCTTAACCTAAACCCACTCCATTCTTACATCATATCACAAGTCATTTTTTTTTCTCAATTTCTCTCTAAGGATTTATAATTACTGCGATTGCCTGCCTGTGAGTATAAATTGAAATTGGTTATGATTAGGTAATAATAGCAATGTAATGATTTTTAATAGTCAAATGTTCATTTTCAAAGTCAATATAAGATAATAATGTTCATTAAAACATCATGTCCTGTCATGTCATGTCATATCATATCATATCATATCATTCAATGATACTCCAACTCACACTGAATATACTGTGTGTGTGTGTTGGGGGGGGGGGGGTGGAGGGCTACAGGCGAATGTAACTCAGACTGTGATAAAGCAAGAAACCCTTGAGATTTTAGAAGGCTTTACTTCTAAAGGGGTATCGGAGGTGCAAATGTAGCTCGTTCATGTTCATTGAAGTGGAGGAGTTATCATAGCTCTCTCCCTGGTGTAGGGATGAGTCCAGGAGAGAGAGAGCTTATTCACGGTTTGTTGGTCTGAATGGACCTCTCCTCTCGCTGCTAGGCCTTTGTGTTCCTCTTTTCAACCCCAGAAATCATCTAGCTTTTCTTGTCCCCTTTCTGTGGGTTTAAAAAATTCCTTCTTTTGTCAAACCACACAAAGAAGGCTTAATAGTTTGGAAATCTAAGATAGAAAGTCGAATGTGGGTGACTGGGGCAAAAGTGCAGAGGAAATGGCACCTTTAGAAAACAGAGAGAGAAAGCCAGCTCTTGTTTCAGTAATGTTTACATGAGAGACGCGTGTGATTCTTGGACGATGTTGAATCCCTGTCAGTGCGTAGAAAGAGGCCTTTGTCCCCCAGCTTTCATCTCAAAGTGACATGAAGCTCTCTGAGGTACAGTTTGCTCCGTTGAGAACACCTGTCAATGTAGAGTGCACCTTTGCTAACTCAAAAGAACCAATTTGGATTTACCTGTGTGCTGTTATTCAGAAATACATTTATTAGCAAAGGTAAGCACTCACAGAAAATATCTCTCATGGAGGTACAAGTCAGAATATTCTTAGAGAAATGCGTTGATTTCCAAAAAAATATCATCAGAGATCAGAGAAGTTCATCACGCTGTTGATTCCCTTGACAATAATCAGTATTGAATTCCATAACATAAATGATCAAACACAATGAAACCCTGACACAGAATATGACTGGTCACCCAACAACCTGATGTGATTTAACCCCAACCCCCCCCCCCCCCCCAACCCCACTAAACCCCCCCCCCCACAAACGAGTCCTGCTCCCAGCCTTCAGTGCACTTCCCTGCTGTAATTAGATCATAGATTTCTGCCTGATGAATACCGAGTGGATTAACACGCAAAGTGCTAATCCACAGCGCTGTGCATTATTGCTGTACAAGGGCCCGTGAAAAGACCACGCGGTTAGCTACACAAACACAAGTATTAACGATCGGCCCGTTTGGAAGCGGTGACAAACTGCAGGCCGGCATAGTCCTGAGGCAGAAACCAATCAGAAAGTTAATGAGGAGAGAAATGACTCCCTTCCATTGCTCCTTAATTACCTTCATGGTGGAGGGGAGAGAGAGAGAAAGAAGGGGCTGGTTGGCGGGACTTCGGGGGTGGGGTTGGTTGGGGGGGGGGGGTGTGGGCGTGGGTTGGAAATTGAACAGATGATATCCACTCAGGTTATGAAGGTCAGAAACCCAGTGAATTAGGTTCATGTGTCTTTACTGACTCATAACTTTGATCGACGATGGCAACATAGTAATATCTGTATATATGCAGGCGCTGAGTGAGAGTTAGTGAAGGTAGTGACCGAGCTGAAGGCTGGATGCCCTTTAATTAAGTGTTATTTTGGGGCTCTCTGAAAGCTTTTTCAGTCTTTCAGACATTTTTTATGAATTTTGTCATGGTCTAAATAGCACAATGTTGTGGGTTGGTGTGCCAAATAAAAAGTGAGTACGATTTACATCTGGTAAATGTATTGTTCTTTGCAATATCCCTCTTGGTGTCAACAGTTTTTGTGATTAAAACGTGTTGCATTGCTGAAAGATGAAAGTTTGCACTCCCTCTGTGACACCTTGAGGTATGACATGTTGCTATTTGTGCTGTTCTCAAACAGTGCTGGTGCTGGGTCACAAAACGTCCAGAGACCAAGCATAGAGATTTTGTTTTTATTTGATTTCGCTCAGCAATGTGGCTGCCAAAGGTAAAGGTATTCATTTTTCACTATTGACTGTACAAGCAAACAACAAATCACTGGTGTCCAAAAGGCCATGATCAATACTCATTTTGACATGTGGCACTGTTGTCTGAACTATATTTCATAATTGGCCTGGTGATCCCGATACCTGGAGGTTCTGTTTTTTTTTTTGTTTTTGTTTTTGCATTAATGTATTTATTGATAAAACAAGCATTTCTTTACCTGAAATACTGTCCAGTGATTGCCTTAACTAGCTTTTGCTTGGAGAGCAAATATAGATGTTTTGATGTCATTTTCCATTAGTTACCATATATTCTTTTAATTTTTTTATACAGAAATTGCATCAAATGATTTTAAACATCAATATTAATAAACAATAAATATTCACACAACCATAAATAATGGTAATAATTTACAATTGATAATCAACGATTTTAAAAAATCTGCTTAGACTTTTTTAGGTCTACAGCCAATGCCCAGCTCTACAAATAATTAAGACAACATGCAAGTCACCCTGGACAGAGGTACCTTTCAATTATAATTGCAGTAAAATCAAAACTGCCTTGACACTGCTGGTTGTTTGGTCTTGAGCAAAAAGCATCTTTTACTTTTTTGTGTCTGACAAACTTCTGTGAATATTGTGTAAGAACCTTTTAAGTAATAATTAAAAATGTCTGTAATTTAGTCATGAAGATCTAAACATCTGAAGTTTGCGATGATGACAATTCAGTTAATTAGACAGATCACCACAGGCCTGGCCTCTGTCTGGTGCATTTCTTCTTACTGTTACATCATGCCCCCTAATCTTCTCCTGTTTTTGCAGAGCTTTACCAAAGAAGGGATCCATAACATCTAGGATTTGACGAATAACTTTGTCTGGTGGGAACCCTCAAGATTCTTCTTCCTCATTTCCATCCAGGTGGGCTTGTTTTCATTCAAAAGGGCCCCCCTGGGGGACCTGGAACACTGCCCTTTAGCCACACTATGCAAGGTCACTGTTGGATTGGATTCCTCCTCTTGCTCCTGGAGCTCCACTTATACCTGTAGGCGTCCTGTATTGACTCTACTGATTTTTTGAGAGATATATTGAGAAATATACAGACAATTACATTGTTCATCCCAGAAATATATTGCAAATATATTTGAAATGTTAACATGTTTAAAATGCAAAGCAGAGATATATTGAAGTATACCGAAATGGTAATCATTTTCATAATTTCAATATATTGATTGTGGTAAAAAATATATTCTCAACATGTTTTTGTAGGGATGGCCTTTTAGGTTCCAGTGTCCACTCAGGGCTGACCTTTCTGCTCTAGCACGTCCTCTGGGAGGCATTGCAATGCTGTCTTATGGCCACGATCTGGATCTGTGATAGACTGGACTCCAGATTAAGCCAAAGATCCCAGCAGGTCCATTTTTATACACTGTATTTTTGTTGCCATTCATATCCATTAATAGGTTTCCTTAAACGTGTTTTCAGTCATCTTGGAATTTCCCCTTCCTTCCTTCCCTTCCCAAATCTCCCTTTAATATCGCAAGTTCACTTTCTCTGCCATCCTCTCTGTCCTCACCAGCATTCAGTGGTGTATTGATACATGGTGGCGGCTATGCAAATATGCAAAATTGAAATGGTCTGTTTTAAAAATAATTGCACTGAAAACCTGTAGTACAAGGCGACTTTTTTATGACACTGTTTCAAAGACACAGATATATGGCCTGACCCCTATTAAAAAAATGAGAGTTCTTCAAAGTTCCTTTGTCCTCTCTCATATGTCTACACTGACCCAAAAGAGATTTGTTCTGAATAACCATAAGATTTGGATGTACATGATATTCATCATTAGATCACTTGTTTTATTAAGAAATCAAGGGAACTGAGATACCAGAAAAAGGTAGAATGGAAAACATTTAGAGAGGGCAGTATTCAAGCAATGCTCTTTCATTTATTACCCATTGTCTTGATGAATTACTTTCCAGAAATGAATTCATATCATAACTGCTGCGTCAACACAACTCTTGTTTATGGTGTTAGATGACTGTTGTGCTGTGTTTGTGAAAATTGTGGATAATAACAAGTCGGATGCAAAGTGTTTTATAGAGATTAATTTTGGATTACGTTACAAGTATGGCTGTTGTTTTGTTTTCACACAACAGCAACAGAAGTCATTTGGAATATCCGAGTGTTTATTGTAGCTATTTGGTTTATGGAAATAAAAATGTTATTGATGACTGAATTTCACTGTGTGTATGTACGTGCATACGTGTAGGGGGTACAATAAAATGGAAAAGGAAAATTACTTGTATTTTCTTTGCTCTGTGCTTAGAAAACATCTATTTGATTCTGCCCCATCTGTTGTAATCAATAACCTGACCATCTTGTTTTTTATTAAATGCACTTACTCTTAATTTCATCCACCAGTGGTTTCAGAGAGAATAATGTGGAGTTACCTATATGGGTTTGACATTATAAATCACTTCTCGAGACTGGATCGTACAGCGGTATCGATTGATCCTGATATATCACAGAAATTTACTGTCACTTCTGTTTTCAATTAAAGATACAATCAGTCAGATAATGACTTAATTGGATTTTACAGAAGATTGAGTTTTATTGCTCCGTGCTTTATGAGTTTAGTTAAGGAAGACCATTTCATCACGGTTGTCAGTGGCGCGAGCTGCAGAGCCGTGTCCTTATGTTGCTGCTCCCGGGCTGTGTACAAGCCCCGGGAGAAAGTGTCGGCGGATTTGTTTTTCTTGGGTTCCTATTGCGCCATGAATCATGTCCCACGCGCGATAGATAAAGCAGACGTCATCTCAAAGACACCTCCAGGCCCGCTCAAATAATGGTAAGCACGCACGCTGTGGATGCAAGGACCTGGGGATTGTTTTCTGCGGAATCTAGCTTTCAATTTAAAAGAGGAAAAAAAAAGTATAACGTGATTATAGCCGTATGAAAGCCGTGATTAATGTTTAATAAGCGTGGGTAAATAAGGATGCTAAAGAAGGAAGGAGGTCTGGAGTTGTTAGTCAGAGAAAAGATCCCATCGTTGCTGTGGGGCGTTTAACCTGGGGCAGAAGGTGACCTTCATTGTCTTGTTGACACTTCTGAGAGAACATTTCACCTCAGTAAAACCCCTACAAGTAGTGCACCCCCTGCAGGCCAGTGGTGAAGACTGAGAATGAAATCATTACATTTAAAGACTGGAAAGGTGCAGTTTGGCTTGTAAAGTCAGCCTTTAACTGAATGTACTGAGTATTAAGAAATACAAAGCGAGAAAATTATAATGTTTTATCACTGCTTAGCTGCTAATGCCAGGAAAAAAAGATATTATGTCTCCATGTCCCTTAAAGGAAGGTAATGTTCAAGTGAATATTTTGAATGATATGGGTAAATGCTCCATATCATATATCTGACTGAACTCTGATAAAATGAAAGATATGAGATAACTAGTAATTAATATACACTTGCATAGTATAACAGCTTGATTAACAATATTTTCAGTAAATTGAGATTTGTACATTATATGAACCATAGTAATATCACAGCTTGTATAGCACAGCCTCTGTTATACAGGAACACATATTAATGTGGCCTGTCTGTGCTGTAAATACTGTTGTACGACATTAATTACCATTGGCGGTACAAGTGTAAATGCCACAAGCTCAGATAACACTTTAAACACTTTGCAATGCACTACACCTGTAATATCTTACGTGCTTAATAAATGTGCTCTCCCTGACACACTCAATGACACAGTAATCTGTTTTAATGGCAGCACAGGTCACATCATTAGTGTGTAGACTTCCCACCTCATTCTCATAAGAAGCAGTTGTGGTGTTCACTCCTGACAACACAGACATTCTAACATCTGCAAAATCATTAGCTGTCAACATACACACCACACTTTATTATAGACACCTAACAGTGCAGTGCAAATTTGGTTGTGCCAAGTTAGCAGGCTGCCAATTTATCTCAACTGAATACGCGTATCTATACATGATTCACGCAATAAACGTACACAGAAAACACTTTAGTGCCTCTTTTGCATTGAAAGGCATACATTTCAACATTTACATAGTGTATACTGCAGCTCGGAAACTACTTTTGTCTGACCTAGAGCAGCTACTTGCTAATCATGTGTCACTCCTCTACGCATTCCTGCCACGACAGGCTAGTTCACAAACCCACCCCATTTAGTTGTTACCTCACTTCCACTGCACCCAGCACTTTGCTCTCTTCACTGGCTCCATTGTTATGGCTCATTTCCTGCGTAGAATCTGCATGCTGGCTCATTATCACCGAGCTCTTATCATCCATCTCTCATCTCTCTATGTGGCCTCTCACTCTGGGCCTCCCAAGTCCCTCGCCATCCCTTTCATTTGGCCCATCATGAGTTGGCCAACTCAGCACCTGATAGTCATGCTCCAATGATTTATCAAGTCCCCTCCACTTGCTCACTCACTTGCTCACTCACTTCATTCATTTATTCATTCATTCATTCATTCATTTATTCATGCATACCACATCTTCCAGATCATCATTAATCTGATAGCCGCAAAAATAGCACAAATCTTAATTTGGTGTCAAATGCTCACCAAATGCAGGGATTTGTATTGTATGTTTTTCTTAGTATAAATGAACTGTTGTGCATTGATGCTGCTGTAGGCGAAGTGTAAATTTTACGTTTTGCTAATTTTATAGCTGAGGCAATGGCCCGGTTAGCCATACTATCTTGTGTTACTGGTTTGGATAGTCACTGCAAGCATAATCTTAACAGTTAAGGGGCACTGTCTGCTTTATGTCATGTATGAAATGCAAAATATGAATAGCAAATAGGAATTGTGTCCAGAGGGAGGTGGTACAGACTAAGAGGCCTGCATTGAAACTAGATCTGGTCTGATTGAAAAGCGATTTCTGCAGAATTGAACTAAAAGTTGATGGGGGGGGGGGGGGGGGGGTCACAGGAGGGTTGACTGAACTTACTCCAAGGAGGACATTGGAAATATATTCAAGTGCCATGTTATTTTGCATCCTGCTTGCTCAAAGTTAAGGACAAGAAACCTTAATTGTGAGATTGAACACAAATTTATCTTATTTATATAGTCCTACACAAACACACACACATACACCTTTTTAATTTCATTTGCTGACAAATTCACAAAGATGTAGAGGGAACAAAAAAGATAATAGGGAGTCCAAGATTATACAGTTGGGATTTGGGTCTGAACTGTTCCAGAGGAGAATCACATGTGTTCTGGTATCCAACCCATGGTAATTATTAGAAAAATGAAATTTGTGGCTACTTTATTCATGCTATGACTTGCATCCACTGGAATTGGCTGCAATAAGCTTCAGCGTACATGCAGAGTGTAACCTCCAGGAGCTGGGTCCGGTGTTCCTGCTCCATGGCATTACCATTCAGCTCGGCTGAGCAGGAGAAGTCTCCTCTCAGAGTTTGGCGGAGGGGGCATTAATGAAGTCCTGCTCATTGAATCCCTTCACATTTAAATGGAATGGGTGGAGCCGCTGGAGGAGGGGGGTGCTGTCAGGGCCCCGGTGATTTGAATGGCCTTGGTGCTGCACGCAAAGAATAATCGGTGCTACATTTCGCAGAACAGATGTCCAACAATCACTCACTGACGTGAAACCTACTCGCCGACTGACAATGAAGTCAATGAAGGATACACCCACTGCAGCTTAAGAAGAAACTTGATGCAACACATTCAATATTCTGTGACAGAAATGGCAGAGCGACTGCTTTGATCCAACTTCGCTTATCAGGGGACAAGTATATTCATGCGTTAAATTCTGCTGATGTACTGGAAATATCTCACCTCTGTCGTAACAGACGATGTGCTGTGTTGCCAGATTGACCTAATCTACATTGTTATAGCTTCAAATCCTGGCAGAATTAAGCCATTGTTTTGATAGAATTGACCAAATGAAATATGCTTTTAATGTGTTCTAATTTTCTATATATGCCTAATTTTCATATAAGCAACTGCACTTTATTTTCATAGATACTGATTTCCTTTATGGCATTTCTTAGCACCCTAATTTTTTTTTTTATTCCTTTGCCAGTCATTTTGTGAATGATGTTAATTTGTTTAGGGGGAGCATAAATGGTGTTTTAACAAGTAGCCCAAACTAGCAGGTCAATTTTTGATTAAATCAAATAATCTAAGTGTAGATGCTCACTAGAAAACAAAAACCATCACAATGTAAACCATTACCAGTAAAAATATACAAACTCTCTTTACAGACATGCGTGTGTACCTTGGTTAGACAAATGTTCTCTGGCATCTGGCACCACATACATGATGAAGCAGCTGATATTAAGCAGTAGCCTTTCACCTCTTATAACTTTGTTGCAATGAAAAGATAATAGGGCGATACAACTGTTTGATCCAAAACATTAAATTCGTCTAATTAAAACAACCGCACACTCCCTGAATAATTTTACCCAGCTCTCGTCTGCTGACTTGAAATAAACAGTCATTTTCATTTGAAGTCAGATAAAATACCAGCCGTAAATTGTTCAGTATATTTTAGATGATAATAAATAGCGTTTTTATATAACAGAGGGAGGAACCCCTGACAGCACAGGCCCGGTGCGTTAGTCCATCTCATTGCACATTTATAGGGGGTGAGTCGTTTATGGCCTGCGTGCTGTCCTTCAAAATAACGCGGCGATGGACCGGTGCACTGATATACCACAGTGCGCCGATGGCCTTTCGTGCGCGAGTGTGTGAGTCGCGCCCTCGTATTCATTGCGATGATCGATCTCCGCACCCATATCATTATCTATTCAAATGATGAATGCTGCCAATGAGTACGCAGAGGGAGATATGAAATTGAATAAAATAAAATATCAGTGATGGCAGCGCGCTGGTAAAACGACACTAGGGGAACTTCGAATGGGATCGTAAAACGCCTCCAGTGGGACAACCGTTTTAATTCGTATACAATGGCATACATTAGTGATCGAAATGGACTGTATTTGTCCAACTGTGTAAGTGATGCCTAGGGAACATATTACACACAATTTTTGTGAAAAATAATTATATAGTCTATACAGTAACCTGGAATATGTTTAAAATGAACACACCATAATAATAGCACTCTTAACGTTCAGTGAATGCAGTGTTCAGATATCTCTGCATTATATTGCATTTGTTATTCTCCGGCATCATTTGAAATGTAGGATTATTTAAAACATTGGACACTTCATTCTCAGATTAAACACAGGCTATTACCATTCTTATTTTGTCCAAATTAAGGTTGTTGCTCTGCCATCGCATTATCATCGCATTGAAATTTATCATTCTCTCTTAGAATGCACTATTCTACTCATAATACTCATACTTGTTACTGTCATGTGTTCTTGTAGTTGTAATGTTTCAGATTTCTTCAATCACCTTTCACTGTGCTGTAATGTGTAATGCATTGCCCAGCAACAGCATTTTCTTAAGGGACTGTGCTTTGCTGGAATTTGAGAGTTTAAAGGTTTTCACTGAAGCAGCAGTTGCTTCGTACAAGCATCCCTGTGATCTCCCTCTGCTACACAGCTAATGCTGTTTAACAATGTAACTCATTCCCAGCGGAGCCCATGTGCAATGTAAACATACAGGACTTGAACTCATGACCTTGTGGCGTTGAGCCCTGAGCCCTCAACACAAAACAACCAAGGTGTCAGTGCTGAAAACCCTTAATCACCAGAGCTGACATCAACAGAACCCATGAGGGCCAGGCCAGATAGTTTAAAGTGAGAGCAGACAGTGTACGCTAACACAATTAGGTCTACTGGCACACAGACCCATCTGGACCTGCAGTTTCCCACCTGTTCAGGTTTGCAGAATCAGTTCAAAACCTGACCTGGCAACACAGCCCATATTAATTATGTTTTATCACCAAAAAGTGATAGTGTGCAGATTTGAGCCCTGCCTGCACAGAGCTCTTGTACACTTCAGCAGAGCACTTCGCTCGAATTGCTTTAATAATTGTCCTACCATTTGGACAGGTAAAATTGTTACCCACGTAAGATGTCCAAGAGAGGGCCATCTTTGAGTTGATATGTATTGCCAGATAGAATAAATAGTTCCTTTCGCAGAAAAGCAGAACAATGATAAACCTCTACAGTGAGAAAAAGAGGAATGTACATACTATGAGCAGTTGTTAAAGATCTGCACATGGAAAATAATTTATAATCATATCAAAGGATAACTGAATGTGTACAGTTCTGTGGGGCATAATACAAATTTACCATCATGCATCACTGATTCATAATTTACACTAATTTTAAGGCTTTTTCTTTTGGATTGTTTATTGTTAGAATAGGAATCACTTATGAACATGCTTGTACTATTATTACTGTCATTCATTTCATTAATTATTGCTAACTGGTGCACTCTCATGTCTGTGAATACACATCTGGCAGACAGCTGTTTTATGTTATTTATATTTTTTACACATTATCAGTTGTGGTATGTGTTTAGACTGTAGGAGGGATGAATGCGAATGGATTTCTGTATTTTTCAGCAATGTTTCTACTTAATGTCTTAAGTCTGCACATGTAGATAATAAAGTCCGTAGTCTATTCGTAGTGTATTTTATTCTATTCTATTCTGTATTAATTAAACACGCCCATTAAATAGTTGGAACATAAGAATTTAATGCATCATAAAACGATTTTACTTCCCTGTCTACAGATTGTGACAGATAAACTATATTAGTGAGCATTATACAATAGTTTCCGGTGTCACCTTTAGTGGTGAACAGAAATTTTATTTATCTATTTTATGCACTCTCCTAACGGTGACATAAAACATAAATAATTGTATTATGCATTGCTGCTCTGTACACCTCCACGGCTGCCTCCCACTCCCGGTGTCTACAAATTTACTCGCCCTGCACAAACTGCAAGCGCATTATGGTCACCTTGAAATTTCCTCTGCTATTTTCCAATTAAAAGCTTAATAGCCCTGGAAACGGAGTCCATGTGGTGAAGTTTACCATAGCCCCCTGTTCTGAAAGGCGTTCTGCTGGGATCCCATTATTTGCTTGAATAAACCCTTTTGAGACCAGAAATGGGACTCGGGGGTGTCCGGTGTTGTGTTTCAATAGGCTCTATAAGCCAAGGCATGGGACATTTCAGCATACTAACACTCCAACCCCCTCACTAGACGCACTGCCAAAAGAGGAAAGAACTGGAGGCCTTGCATCCAAGCATAGTTAAGAGATTAACGCATTACTTACATAAACTGCAAACTAATTTCATTCAGGTTTTGTGCATGTCATAAAATGCGTTGTGACCCTGTAGGCGGCAAGTTTGCAAGAAAGCCTGAGTATGAAAATATTACATTACTAAAAGAACCTTGACGTCTGGAAATATTAAGAGCTATATATGATGTGCATTAGCTGAACGAAAACACGTTAGGAAGAGTCAAATGTCTGCAATAAAAAAGAAACTATAGAGCTATGCTTGAAATTTTCATTGTTAGCCTAA
Source organism: Megalops cyprinoides (assembly GCF_013368585.1). Classification (NCBI taxonomy): domain Eukaryota; kingdom Metazoa; phylum Chordata; class Actinopteri; order Elopiformes; family Megalopidae; genus Megalops; species Megalops cyprinoides. Next base: position 33,684,728 of record NC_050586.1, read on the forward strand.
TTGAAATAATGCAAAGGAAGTAAATGAAAATTTGCAACTCATCGTGGTTATTTTATAAATGATGTTCACGAAAATGTAATCTACCATATTATATAGTCTTGACAAATTTGATTCACAGCGGCAGTTACAAGGCAATTCTAAACGTATTAATCCACGGTTCGTTGCAAAGTTCAGAGTGCCATGGTCTACATTAATATAAATAAACAAGAATATAGCTTTTCTATGCATTGGAAGATACCATTACATATTTTGGAATGCTACTTGCCTGTAACTAGTTAAATGACAGCTGGCTACAATAAGAGGAGCAGCGGTGATTTCATTGTAAGATTGTTTAAATACGCTTGTTCTACTAATCCACAAATCCACTTTATAGTACTTCCATCAGGTAATTTATGTGCCGTTGTAATGCAATAATTACCTTAATTGCATCATGTACAATCCTACAAAGCCGAAGCATGAAGGTACCCGTGCGATGCATTTTTTCCAGTATTGTTGAAACCGCGTACGCTCTTGGGGGTTTCTGTATGTTAATTAAAACCTTAGAGAGTCTGGTAAAAGTTTAAATCTAAAAAGAATGTTGAGTAATTAAGTATAGCCTCTTACAAACAACCGCGATTGCAAATGCATAATGCAAATGCACATAAGAAACGGCTTTATTCATAGATTAAACGTATTTGAATCCTCGCACATAAAGAACGTGTTTCGGACACCTCGTTTCATTAACTGTTATGCATGATTTTCTCATAAAAGGTGAGGTGAGGGGCACTGTAATTTGGTCACCGGGTGACAGTAATGTGAGAGATAGTATTTAGTTACTTGGCTCCATTAACGCATGTCAGCTCTCCTGATGCGCGTCTTTATTGCCAGGGAAAGGTGGATCCTCGTCTCTGAGCCAACACCTCTTATCATTTGTGTAGCGAGCAGCACTGGGGCTTGATCTCTGACTGCTTCCGACACTCTAGCCTGCGGCGTATCAGATGCACTTGTGCTGGTAGATCTTTGGGCAAAAAAGCTGCTGTTCGGCTCGTGTGAAAAATGAATGGCTACGGATCACCCTACCTCTACATGGGGGGCCCGGTCTCCCAGCCCAGAGCACCTCTTCAAAGGACCCCAAAGTGCGCCCGGTGCAGAAACCACGGGGTGCTCTCCTGGCTGAAAGGACATAAGCGTTACTGTCGCTTTAAAGACTGTACCTGTGAGAAATGCATCCTGATCATTGAGCGACAGCGGGTGATGGCAGCTCAGGTAGCCCTGAGAAGGCAGCAAGCGAACGAGAGTTTAGAAAGTCTCATACCGGAAACGCTGAGAACTTTGCCGGGAATCTCCGTCCCAGGTGCCGGCGAGAGTAACCAAGGGGTGCCCCCGCGCTCGGGGCAGATAGACCTGCGGTGGACGGCAGAACAACCCGGCAGCACCCAGCCCGCAATCGGTGAGAGAGACAAATTTATGTTCTAAAACTAAAAGTTAGATGATAGTTGATTTAAATTTAGCTTATCTTCATGATACTTTCCATTTATCATTATTGTAGGACGATATTTTAACGTGTCCTGGATTTTGACAAACTCGAAAGTAGCCGGGGGTGTGTTATTACAGCATTATAATGAAAGGTGCAAAATACTCCATATTTTCCTTGAGTTTAACCTTTTTATCGGTAAACTCAAGAGTATCTACTTTTCCGTGCTTGCACGCACCTCAGTCGATGAGTTCAAGGATCTTTGTAAATAGCCTGTATGTCAGACGACTGCCTGTATTTGATTTGATGCCATGTACAGAACATTTAATCCGTAATGTCAAGGTTACATCGTGTATAGACAAGGACGCAATCCGTTCAGAAATTTTGCCATTTTCAAGGATCACATAACAAAGCTATAATAGAATTTATTTTTGATGTGACTTTGAGAATACTGTTTTCCATGCAGGCCTAATTAAAATGCATAAGACTAAAACAATACAAACAAAAACATGAATCAAGTAATTGTGATTATGAGTGCTGTAAAGATGCTATGCGTTTTTATTCATCTTTTTTTTACGACATTCCGAAGTGATATTATGAGAGGCAATATTCAAGACATAGTTAAAGTCATAAACGGATAACTCATAATAAACTTAGGTCTATTATTGTTGTTTGCACTTAAAATAAATACGGTTTATTGTTTTTTGGCCTCAGGCTTGGACAAACATTTATTTACAAGAAAATGATTAACAAATACCGACATCTATTTTACTTTTGATTAAAGTCAATTCAATTTATTAATATTTTAAAGATCAATTGGAGGCTAATTTTACATACCATATCTGGTATGTTTTATTCGATTGGAATACCGTTTTTAGAATGCAACCTTAACTGAAAGTAAAATGTTCAGACATGCACACTGATGTTGTATAGAACTTTTTATTATTGCGGATATGCCTATGCCTTTAATCATATAATTGTGGTGAATTGTTGTATTTTGTGTAGGCTACTTTAACCTTTAATTTTAAAATTGAAAATTCTTTGTACTGCATATAGGGCCTACCAGTTAACGGTTCCCAAAATGAAGATAAATGAATGGAAATGCCATTAATGTAGCAACAACAACAACAACAACAACAATAATAATAATAATAATAATAATAATAATAATAGTGACATTTGACAATACGGGGTTGAAAGAGCTACAACAATTTGCAACAACAAATTATAGTTATTGCCGGCCAAAATATGTTAAATAAGTGTTAACTTTCGGTATACGCCTAACCACAGTTCCATGCTTTCCCAGGTAATTGCACAATCCTCTATTATTAAATAGAAATAGATGATAAAATTGGAACAACTGATCATGAATTAAATTAATGCATTTTTTCCAATGTAGCGCAACCTCTCCTGTACCGCAAAATCAGACCAACGATAATATCTCAAAAATGTCCCAGTTATTTCCGTACTTTTATGTGCATATTCTGATTACATCAGTCTATGCACATAAATTCTTGGCAACGCCAAATTTTTCGTCTTGGGATTAATCCAGGAATTGAGAAGGTTTGTAATTTCAGTGACAAAATGGAATAACAACGTCACGCATGAGAATTTAAAGAAAGGACGATGCCTGCACGCATTATCGTCATTTATCAAAACAGAAAGCGGTATTCGCCGATTAAGAAATTATCAATGCCATTCATACAGTGGTAAATGACAGTTGTGCAGAAAATATAAGATACAACAATCTCACTTAAAACGGTTTGCAACAGGTCATTATTCTTCAGTTAAAACCAAGACTAAGTGGCATAAATGACGTGTCTCTTAAAATGATACACGCAGAGCTTATTTTCTTATCTTTAAACCTATATGAATAGAAACTGCATATCGTATTCAGCAGCATTAGATGTTGTTGTATAAACCACAACTATTAGTTAAGAAAACATAGAGAAAAGACCAGAGGAAATTGGTATTGACTTGCCATCAAGCCCGTTTCAATCTGATGAATGAACTTCATAGTTTAAAAGATTACAGTAATCAAAGCGGGACAGCGTAAATCGAATGTAATAACAATAATTTTTGGAAGGGTCAAACTCAAGTGAAATGTTACCAAGCAACAGGCAATTTGTTTACAAAATGTGGTCAAAACGCATTGATGGGAGATTCCTCAGTGCCAGACAGTCAGCACTTTCTGTTAACAGCTCTCCAGAAAGAAAAATACATCTTCATAAATCCAAGAGGTGAAGACAAGTTGATAACCTATTGCCTGTGTGTTGCATTTCTCCTCTGGAAGGAAGAGACTCACTAGATTAACCTGGTCCAGGGGAGGGAAAGTGACAGAGGAGAAAAAAGTTTTTCTCTATTTTCTTTCAGTTCTAACAAATATAAATAGACAGATATAATAATTTTTTAAGAAGCACTCATATTTAATAACTTATTAGGATCAAAGCACTGATGAATATGGAACATGTGAAAGTACAAAAGGATAAGGAGAATAAGGACCTACATAATAAGTCCGCCATTAAATTACCCACCTTAAGAAAATCATTTAATTAGCTGTTGTGAGTATTACTGTAAGGTTCATTAACATTTGTAAATTCTTAAAGTTATTATAATTTGGTTTTATATGTGTGACAGGATCCATATAGTCATGTCGCTGTCTTTAATACAGACAGCATTTAGATTCATTAGTCTGATGGTTTTGTATTGATTTTCAGACCCGAGCGAGGACCTCTCTGGAGAGCAGTCGGGGCCTGAAAACGGAGGCAGCAGCAGTGACAAGGAGCAGGACCAGGTGAGCTCCCCAGAGGGACCCAAAGCCAACCCGTGCTACACCCCCGAGGGTCCCGACGGCCCCCCGGCGCTGGAGGACAGCCGCTACAGTCTGCAGAAGGGCAGCGTCGAGCTGGAGGCCAAATCCGACAGCCCCAAGTACCACGGGGAGCAGAGCCTGCTCATCGAGGGCCTGTCCGGGTCTGTCTCGCTGCCCTTCAGCCTCAAGACCAACCGCCCCCCGCTGGAGGTGCTGAAGAAGATCTTCCCCGCCCACAAGCCGGCCGTCCTGGAGCTCATCCTGAAGGGCTGCGGGGGGGACCTGGTGGGCGCCATCGAGGTGCTCCTCTCCAGCCGCTCCGCGCTGGGCTCCGAGAGGCCGCCCGGCGAGCCCTCCGAGGCCCTCCTGCTGCCCTCCAGCGGGCACCTCTTCGAGCACACCCTGGGGTCCTACCCGGTGTCCTCCTCCAAGTGGTCGGTGGGCTCGGCCTTCAGGGTGCCCGACTCGCTGCGCTTCCCGTCGGACTCCTCCGGCGTGGTGCCCAGCCCGCTGGCAGTGCCCCTGCAGCACCCCTTCCCCCAGCCGCCCCGCTACCCGCTGATGCTGCGCAGCTCGCTCTCCCGGGCCGGCCAGGCCAGCCCCTTCGTGCACAACGACGTGACTCTGTGGAATACCATGACCCTGCAGCAGCAGTACCAGCTCCGCTCGCAGTACGTGTCGCCCTTCTCGGGTGCCTCCGGCGGCGTCTTCCGGACCTCCCCGGTCCTCCCCGCCCGCCCCTCCGATGACCACAGGATTACAATCCAGGAGGACGGCTGTCCCGTGGTGCCCAAGCAGGCCATGTACGCGGACGAGGACTACGACGAAAGGCCCGATTCCTCGGACTCGAGAATTTTAAATTCCTCCGCCTGACGTGCGTCAGTCTGACGAAACCAAAAGAACAGTCCACGCGCCAAAATGTATTATGGACGGATTGCTTACTAACGAAAAATTTTAACAAAGCAGGGAAAGCCATTTTCCTGTATGAAAAGAATGTGAAACAACCACTACTTAAGGTATTGTACACCATTTTGATCTGAAGTGTTTGTTTATCATTAGTAAGTATCCTACTTGCCTGTGACACTACAATCATCTCAGACAGCCTTGAGCAACAAAAATGAGAAAAAAATGTTTGTGGATATTGATGTGTGTTACCAGGCTGCATGAAATATACTGTGAATATGTCTTCAAAGTAGAAATGTCCAAATTATGTAGCATGTATACCAAATAAACCCTGGTAGTACCATTCCTGTGTCATTCCTGTTAAATTTCCTTGATGCTAATGGGATGAGAAATCAGTGCAGTGCAGTGTGGATGCCCTCCAGTCAATTGGTTTTGAGAACCACATTCAAGACATGCTAAAGATCACTTTAACAATACCGGTGCATACCAATGCATGTTTTCCATTTCACTGCATGGCTATGCTAATTTCACCCACTACATTCAAAACTCAGCTCAACTAATTGCACAATCCAGTAGAAATAGTGTGAACCACATTCACCTTTTTTTCAATTCAATTGTGCAAGAGTGACTACAGATTTTTGATTTTTGGTTGAAACCTAAATAATTCAGTGTTTTTGGACACCATTGTACATATTTCTGCAGTTACATGATCTTAAGATGCAGCCAACCTTAGCCACTCCTTCACTTTTATATATATAGGGAGAGATCAGAGAGAGAAAAGACACAGAAAGAATAGTATCAAGGATATGGAAATTGTGTTGTCTTTGACACTTTACTAAATGAGAATTTTATATCTGAGTATAATGTAAAAATGACAGAGAAGGATCATGTGTGCTGTCACATCATTCATATATACCTGACCGGCACAGATGCGATTAGTACAAACAATTAAAATAATTAATGAATCACATAGCAAATGCATAATGACTGGCTAGGTCAGCTTGATGCCATTACGTATTTACACTTGGCTGCTTTATAAGAGCATTCGGAAACCTCAAAACCATATATGGACACACATGGAACCACACATGGTCCTCGAGGACTGTGCAGATATCTGGTTCTCCGCTCAAGTAATAAGGATAGCATAACAGCATTAAATACTAAGCAACGTTCAAATAGGTAACTGACAGCTATTAACCAGTAAAACAACTTGAAACAAACCTTAAAGTCTCTCGTTTCGTTATTTTCGATCTCCAACAAGATCATTGAAAACATGAATGCGCACATACCGCCACCTACTGTCACATTTTAGTACCATCAGTCTCCACCATGATAAAAACAATAGCGCCATCCAGTGGTGTCGTATATTTCTGTGCCATAATTCCGTGCTTCAGTGATGGTCTTGAAGGCATTGAGGATAACAATAACACTGAAAAAACTTCACCCTTCACTAACAAAACACTACAATCGTACATCACCAGCACAATGCATTACGATAGAGTTGAAGATAATATTAGGGAAACGGAAATGTGTATATAAATGGAGAATTGAAATGAACTCATTTCAGGCATTCAATACTATCATTTAATTATATTACTTAATTTACTATTATTAAATTAAGGACTACTCACACTCGTATGAATGCAGTGTTTACACATTATGTCACACTGTATACTGCATTACTGGACAAAACACTGGATCAACATTACAATAACACCACTGTCTCCCATATATACTGTAGCTCAGTTCCAGGGTCCAGAGCACTGTTCGACACATGCTGCCTTATAAATATCCTACTCTAGACGAACCATCCCTATGTTTAACAGAACTAGCTTGCTTCATCAGCTTCGAGGTCCTGTAGTTTTGTAAAGGCCAGAATTGTCGAGGGAAACCGAATAATCATTACGGAGGCGCGTGTGTCGCCGCACAACTAACGATGACTGCAAGAGATATGCTCTTCACACTGGACTAAAAGCAGCCCTCTTCTCTGATGTGTTATGGAAAACCATAGAATACTTGACATAGATTTTATTTAATGCTTAGGGCACAAATACTGCAGTTATGTGTTCATTATTTAACAATGGGGTGAGCGCATTTGGCTTACATAGACAGCAGAGAGAGCTATTAGGGTACCAAACGCTCGAACTTTCGGTGAAGTTGACGTAGGCTCACAAAAAAAGAGAAAATACTGTTCAAATCTACTGTTCCATAAAACACAACAATTAAATATGTGCAATACTTGATGATTAGGTTAATGAAAATGTCGAACATGGGACAGACGTTAATACGCCACAGATAGATCACAGAAAGATGCTAGTAAGGCTATAACTAGTATTTAGTTATTTTGCCTGGAATTTCGATTAGAGGTCTAGTCTCCAAAAAACTTTCAACGCTAGAGGTACTCGTTTTTAACCGCTCAGTTTTGCCACCATGTGGTAAACTTTGGAAATGCTGCCAAAATGCCCACATGTTCCTTGTTTTCTGTTCCCCCATCGGGGTGCTTTTATTGATATTCCATATACAAGAACATTCTCTGCGACTAGGTTTCAATATACCGTATACTAATAGTAAATTTCTGTTCAAATTAGAGATTAGATCGGTAGGAATAAATACGTAATACGTGTGCGTTTTATTTTCTCTACTTTTACAATAATAATAATAATAATAATAATAATTGCATTACATAACATGCATTTAGCTGCCGCTCTTATCCAGAGCGACTTCCATCGCAATAGAACATGTGTATCCATTCAATTTAAACAAGCAACAGTGTCGGACCAGGCTCACAACACTCCCAGACCAGTGAGCGTGAGCATAACACTATTCAAGCCTTACCACAAGGTGACTTGGCACTCTGCAAAATTCAAGTATGCTACGATAGAAAAGGTCCTAGAGCACAAAATTCATAATAATACATTGATGATATTAATAGGGCTAATAATAATAATAATAATAATAATAATCATCTAAATATTCCTTATCTTACTCCATAATAACAACAGTAATAATGATAGCAAAATAATGGTTAGTAGATATAATAATAATAATAATAATAATGTTGTTGTTGTTATTGTTGTTGCACTATCTGGATATATTTGTTATTATTCAGTAAATAAGCTCTACAATGCATTACATTAAATCAATAACTAATGATTAATATTTTAAAATATATCTTCAGATCTGAAGATCATCATCTTAGGTGTAGGAAAATTTTGTGAAATCTATGCCAGAACATTCATTCCCCTATCTTGCTTGGCTTTATCAGCCGTCATTTGAATACGTTCCACTAAGCAAACAAGCAAGACCCTTCCTCGACTACATCAAATGGAGGGACAAATTATGACTGGTTTAACATTCAACAGAGTGCACGTGTTGCCAATCCATCAAGCCCCTTCAAATGCTAATTAACATAACAGGGCAGCAACCCAGCCACCGATCTCTCTCAACTTTGCGCATATCAGATTACTGTTTCTCGCGACTCACATATGACGGAAACGTCGCGCAACTAAAGGGAAATGTTACGTTGCCAAAACAAGCATGGCTTTCCAGCTCCTGCTGTGTCAACTACAAATAATATAAAAAGTATATTTACAGTTGTAAAATGAAGCAGGTGGACAAATAAATCACCAACCAATGTTATTACTGCCTATTCAAACAAACAGGCAATGCCAGTGTGAAAACTGATCCCAACTCATTTCTGAAAGGTCGAAATTAAGATAAAACAGTGTTACAATGCTGCATGGAATTCAGAAATGACGGGGAGCACGTCAACTCTTCAACTGTATTTTTTTTTTAATAATCTGTAATTATTATACGATTCAACAGCACACGATTAAGCTTGCTAACAGTAAAGCAGTGTAATTAGTTTATTAAAACTATATAAACACATCATATAAACTCAATTAGAGAAACTATTAATAGGTCTACGTAAGTCTACATTTTATGAATATTAATTTAACGCCAAACATTAACGTCAAAAATACGAACAGCACGTGTAATTCAACCTGGCATTCTGCGTTATTTGCGTTTCGTTATTTGCGTAATTGATCGTATTGTATCCCCTTATGTAAATTGAATCAGTACTCATATGCATCACAAATATCCATGACCATTACAGATACACAAATGATGTTTCATTCCGATTTTATAAGACAAGATAATTCCTGGGTGATATCAAGAGGCAGTTCTCACCAAATAAGTCAAAAGGTTCTCTCATGGTTGGCAATCTAATCTCCTCTGAAGGGAGAGTAGTAACCGGGAAAGATCAAAGCATTCTTTCTATGGAAACTGCACCCAGGGTAGCACTTTGGCTATCTGGCCGTAACCCTGCTAATAAATTAGAGAGGAAGGGAAAGTGGCAAAGCTGCACCTGCACGCCTGACATCTTCACCACATGTGAGACTCGCTCTAAAACAGGTCCTCGTGCCCAGAAGAAAACAGGCGCGCTATGGTGCATTTCTGTGCTTATCATCTTATTAAAATCGTCCATGAAGAATATCCTAATAAAATAACAATGCTTTCATCCACCGAAAGGCTATTATCGACAACTATATATCTCTGGAATTAACAACAAGACTAAAAAAGGATTTTTTAGCATACTTTAACTGAAATCTTAAAAAATATATATACAAAATTGTATATATATACAATTGTATATATATACAATTTTTTTTGAAACAGTATTTACGTAAATGCACTGTAAATGTCATAATATTACATTATGTGTAATGTGTATTTTGCGCCCGTGTATTGTCACCTCAGGGGTGTGTACTCTATTGATTATCCCCCCTTAATTTATCGCTCTAAAATCGCACAAAGAACAACGGTTGCAAAATGGAATTAATCCACTAGAGTGATTAATTTCTAAATAAAAACTGCATAACGTATTAAAACAATGGGTTAATGTTCACTAAATAAATGAAAACATATAAATAAAACACAAAGGTAGCCTATATATATTACAAATGATCTTACTTTGACTTATTTTACTTACCGATTTGGGGGATTACCTTTCCATAGCATGCGTGATGTTCCTCAGACTTCTAAATAACGGATATTTACATAATCGTGGAATTTGTTTTAGCGGTAAGGAAATTGATAGGACAATTGCACCACGGAAATCGCCGCATAATATGTCTGTACCCTTCTCCAGTATTTTGCCCATTTAAAATCAAATTGTAAACCCTGAAGAATATCGTATTAGTTAGCAACGACAATGGCCATAGCACGGCCTGTTTAGAACCAACATCCATCCGTAACAATTTTTTCCGTACTGCATCACCTTCCCATTATTGTCAAAAGGGCAGTAAATAAAAACGGTTACATGCTCGCTCTATTTTTGCTGTACAGAACAAACAAGCGGTGAGTACTACTCTTCTCTACTACCTGAAGGACACTTTATTCCATAAATTGCTATAGCCTCCAAAACGTGATGTTGCTAGTGGCTTGACTCTCAAAATATTTATTACTATAATCTCCAAAGCAGGACTCTTCTTCAGTAACAATGCTGTGTGCCATGTTTAAAATCGATCAGCAAATGAAATGCTCCCCGTGGTTAAAGTAAACACAAATGTTAACTGTTTTCAAATTTACAATGGCAGACTGTGTTTTTCCTATTGTTTGGTTTCAGTTTACAAGCAGAGGGACACTTCATTCGCACCGCAATCTGTGAATCCATGTCCCACCCTTTCTAGCTGGTTCCCAGGAGGGAAACGTCAAAATTCCGCGGGTGTCACCTTTAAGACATGCTTGCAATTTAAACAGTAGCTGTGATCTTGGGGTGGCAATTTTAACAGCCTCATTTTATTTTCAATTAGTTCCAAGTGAATCGCACAAGCTGTTGTAGGTCAATCAGGACAAAGCGTCAGTTTTGTTTTGTACACGCTCGTGCTTGCTGACTACACATTTTCACTGGCGCGTTTGTTGTGTAAACGTTATAATCAGCCAAAATCACTATTTTAAAACACTTTGTAAATCCATCAGCGCCAAACCGTACGCTCGCAGAAACGGTTGCTTGAACGATGACAACAGATGTAACAACAAAATCAAATGGAATTCACCTCATACACTTTATTTCAGGCCTTAAATCATTCGGAGCTATTACTATAATTATATTATTTATGCAATGAGTAAGATAATGTTAATATAAATATATTATCCGGCCTACATAATGACTCAATTAATCAAAAAGGATAAGTCAATTGGCCTTGTTATCCATAGCTAATCGTTACATATAACTAAATTACTATTTATAGCTAAATCAAAAGCAGTATTAGGCGATTTAATAATCTTCTGTAATTTGTATAGAACAAACTTGTCGTATATATCCACTTAACGCAATAAAAGGGAATCATAAAAAATACGAGCACATACATATATAAGCGTGGGCCTATATAATGTATACAGACTGTGCAGAGCTGATACTACCGGCTATAATTGACCTTAACGTCTATCTTGTGTTCTTAAACGTGAATTAAATACACTTTAAGCTTTTGTTTTAAGAACTTGAACCTATGTGAAAATAGCTCATCGCTTTGTGAATTTTCTAACATTCATTTGCATACGAATTCGGGACATTTTATAACATCTGGCTGTCTGGTGAGTGCAAATTAGGAGTATTTTTCTTTGTACAAATCCTACAGAATGTGTACTTTAAATAATATGTCATATGATGGATTAGCGGTGTGTTCTTGTGTGTGTGTATTGGGGATACTGAATGGTTTGAAATTACATTGTATCAGATCGCATGAAAAGGTTGAACACCTGAACACTTAGTGGATTAATTAACTAATTGAACTGTATTATTTATTGACAAATTTATGTGAAACTAAAGCACTTGTACAAAGTCCTGACTGAAGTTTTCACACAGGGCAACTCCAAAAGATACATGATATTTCTTAATATTGTATATAATATACAAATGTTAAATGTAACATTTAACTTAATTAGTCCATGCATATAGGATTCAGTCAAAATACCTGCTTCCCAAAGACTTGCCGGTTTTCATTCATTTGCCCTTTCAATCTATTTCAACCTGCTCCTCAATTCATGGAGACAGAGGGCAATCTGTGGACAGCCAATAGGGACGTGGTATTGAAAACGGGCCAATCAGGGGGTAAGCAGTACGCGTCCGAGCTCTTCATAGAGGAGGCGTTAGAAACTCCTCTGGTGAAAACCTCAGAAGACAGTCGAGTGACATCAGAAACATACATTAATGACAGATGTGTGTTTTATGCGTTCGCACCACGTTCAATGACTATAATTGAGCAAGTCCAAACAGAAGTAATAAAGAGAGCCAGTCTTCAAAAGTTCTTGTCAATACCGAAGATCCTGTTCTTCCTGAAGCACAGCGACGCTGAGAGTAATCAGAACCAACTGGATTTCTTTACGCTTTTTCATCAGAAGCACACCTATAGGTGAGTTTAATTTTTACAATCCACTGTTTATTGTGTAATGATGTTATTCATATTGGGTTGGCCTACATATATTTTGAAAACAAAGTGAAGGATAACTAAACACGTATCAACAATTACGGCGATTATTATTCATACACATTAGTAAAACATGATACATGATGAGCATGTTTATGTTTGTTTTGTTTTTAAAAAACGTTACTACCCTGATAATGACGATAATTATACCGCAGAACATGTAACACGAACTGCCCTGTGAAAATAATAAATATGATTATCTTCAGAATTAAGAATGATAAATTCTACAACTAATTAGACACCTATTCCTCCGTTTCAGGCGATAACTGTTGACATCGAATCTGTCTTCTTGACTACAAGCCCCGAGCACTGACTTTTAAGAAGATCTCCGGAATCATGACGGATCTTGTCGTTCATGAGCTTGAAATAGACGTGGAAAGCCTTGAAACAGAGAGTGACGACCAGGCAGACTTCAGCACCCATTCATCCGGCGGAGCGGACGACGATTCGGGAAGCAAAGAAGACGACAAAACAGGCCAGATAAACCTTGGATCGGGAGACCAGAGAAAACTGAGCCGGACCCCGAAATGCGCCCGCTGCAGAAACCATGGAGTGGTCTCCTGTCTCAAGGGACACAAGCGGTTCTGCAGGTGGCGGGATTGTCAGTGTGCTAATTGTCTGCTGGTGGTGGAGAGACAGCGCGTGATGGCAGCGCAGGTGGCACTCAGGAGGCAGCAAGCTACGGAGGTGTGTATTCCGTGTTCTGCGTTACAGCTCAACATGCTGCAGGTTCATACACGTTTTAGTTCTGTAACAGGAACTGCAACTGCAAAGACTTACCGTTCAAAGGTACATATACAAATATATAAAATTTGGCACATATACAGACAATTTACCACTAGTGTATACGTACACAAATGATCGAATTTTAGGATCAGAATAGCGTTATGGCGCTGTGGAATTGTTTCTCTAAATTAGGCCAAATTAATATAAAATTACGGTAAAGCGGTACGAGCATTCTGTAGTACAGAGAATGCTCCGTATCTCTGAAAATGATTTTTAAATTTTGGATCAAATATTAGGTATTTAGATTTTTAAATGATCCTTCAATTTAATTTTCAAGTATTAATTGTAATTCAAGCACTGTGAATTAAATTAACTGTGAAAACAAGAAGTTAACTTATAAAGACTGTCTGTGCAACATCGAGTAAATCAATTGCCCTCACTCATACTGTTTGTAACTGCATAGGAATCTTTACTTTCAAAACGGTGCGGAGTATTGTCATTATATTTACATGCGAAACATTTTTGTTTTGTGTAATTACTTTAGGATAAGAAAGGCATTTCAGGGAAGCAGGTTCCAGCTGAACGGAGAACAATCTATCAAAGACATCTTCGACCTTCCACCATGCTGGCAAAAAGTATTCTAGAAGGTAAGGCAAATACCAGCTATAAATTCTTGGATAACTATTTTATTGTCTTCACTATTTTCTGACCACAATTTTCTGTCTTCATAAGCTTGCTCTCCCTGTCTTTCTCATTCCTTTAAATTTTCCCTCTTTCTCTTTTTCTTAGCTGTGCTTGGATGTCTGTCCCTCTCCCTAACAAGCGCACCACCACAAATGGTTCTGCTTGGGAGATTTTAACTGCAGTAAGCGGACATTAATGGGTACTTTGAAGTGATTAGCAAATACATTTTAATACGTTTTATCAGTGTTTGGAGGGAAGCAGTGGGGAATTATGGTTAGGGAGCTGGACCTGTACCCAAAAGATGGCAATTCTGAAACCTCTAGTGTCTATGAAAGTGATACATCAAATTATAAATGAAGTTTCCTCACAGTTAGTTCATAGCAATAATACTGGTACAGCAATAATACAGAAGAGATGAAAACATTTGTCGACATTATGTAACAGTGGTATAAACTCTTACTGAATGAATGTGTGTATTTCCAGAGGTTGCTAAATACATGCATTCCAAAAAACGATAATAAAAGCCTAAATAGCTTTGTGTCCACTATAACTATTTTCATAGGTGTTTTTTTGTTGTAAGTTACTTTTGTAAACAACAAGCTTTGATTTTTCAAGGGTTACATTATGGTTGTTTAAAAAATAGTAAAATGAACAGAATATCTAATGCTGCTCTCTTTTATATTAGGATACCGTCCAGTTCAATCAGACCCGTTTATGGGAGGAAGCCCTTCTCTGCCTCCACCTCTGAGCGACAGGATGAGGAAACGGAGGGCTTTCGCTGACAAGGAGCTGGAGACTATCATGCTGGAGAGGGAGTACAAAGAGAGGGAGATGCTGGAGTCCAATCAGGCGACCACCGCCTCCCTCTTCCTCCCCAACAGCATGGTGCACCACGCCGCCGAGTACAACTCCTACAAGACGGCCTACTCCTCCACGCAGGTGGAGGCCCCGCCTAAAGACCTGTGTAACTTCCTCCCCGGCTGCTTGGACCTATCCATGCAGTACGCTGGCTCCAGCAACGTGGAGCTCATCTCGTCCAACGTCAGCGTGGCGACCACCTACCGCCAGTACCCCCTCCCGCCCCGCTTCATGATGTGGCCGCGGGGCAGCAACATCGGAGACGCCCTGCTCTACCAGCAGTGCCTCCTCAACGCCACCGCGGTCCAGAACATGAAGCCCGGTGCGGTGTGGGACCCCAAAATGATGCCGGCCTCTGAGAGCCACTCGCCCAACCAGGACGTGGTGGCGGCGGCGGCGAAACTGGAGGGCTCAAGGGCGGCCCCCGAACCGTGCGACCTCCAGCAGGCCCAGATGGAACCCCAAGGGGGACTCTCCCAGGTTCCCCGGGAGCGGTCGGCCTTCTCCCCGCCTAAGAGGGGGTTCGGGCAGGCCTTCCCGAACACGCCGCCCCTGCCCGCCGCCCAGGAGCACGTCCTGAACCGGCTGAGCAAAGAAAGCGCCAAGCACGCCCTTTCCATGAAGCTGAATTCCTTCCACTCCCTGATCCAGCAGACCCTCAGCGAGAAGCCAGGCCCTGACCTCAAGGGCCCCAACTGCAAGGAGATCCTGGAGGAGGCCGCGAGAAAATACAGAGAGGGCACTGCGAAGGAGGTCCACGGCTTCAAAAGCATGGACAGATACGCCAAAGATTTCGCATCCAAGCAAACGGGAACAAAGGTGCCATCTAGTGAGTCACTGTCATTTTCTGTTGAGTCCATACTGAAGAGGCCTTCCCCTGCTATGACCCGCGCATCCCAGTAACCATCAGAACTGTCCCATTGTTTAGCTTCTCTGTGCCTTCCTTCTGTTTTACTGTAAGCAGATTCACATATGCTACATGATTGAAACATGGTTTTGAAAATTACCGTAGAAATATGAGTTTAAAATGGCTGTTTGAGCTCTTCAGTTGAAGAAGAAAATGTAAATATTTAGCTGTAAATATAAGCATGTGTACATCACTTTATCATATAAAGTATATTTAAATGCATTAATGTAAATGATGTTGCTTTCACTTGTAATTTGTACGCATGACAATGCAATTGTACTGTGTCAATAAACAATTTTATAAAAAAATAGACAAAGTTATGTTTGTTTTAATTTTTTGAATGCACAGTGTTTAAACAAGGGTGCAACATCAGGTGATTAATTTCTTTGTATACTACATGAAGTAATATGCAACTATATTTTCAATTTCAGTGTGATTAATCAGCTTTACAAAAACAGGTATGTTCAAAAAAAAAACAGTTACAAACATATACATCAGCTGAGGATAATACTGATTAAAAATCCAATATAGCAATAATTAAACAAAAAAGCAACTGCATAAAACAAATAAATACAATTCAGTTGGTATATAGTGGAGCTAGTCTGGGTGTCCCTGTTTGGTTATTAGGTCATACCACCGTTCATGGCCTATTGAGACCTTAGATGGAGGTCAAACGCTACATGTTGTTCATTGGTCAAACCCCAAAGTTACGTTTCCACAAATAACGTTTTATCAGACAGTGCAGGTTGAGATTGTACTATATCTACAGCTCTCAAATCTGGTGCTTCTGTCATCACACAGTGATCATCACATTCTACCTATTTAAGGATGCAGTGAAAAGAGACCGGGACGAAAAAGAACTGAATTCTAATTTTTAACTTCTGGTTCGATTTCTTAAGAACCTTTATCATGTTAATATAATACGCATATCAAATTCAGATCATTTTTCTTTCTCATGCTTAGATTGGGAACAAAATTTTCCTCCTTATATACACAGCGACATACACATTATAAAAGCCTTCTTGCCTTAAGGGAGTTGTATGTCGTTCTCCAACTCGTCATTCTTTTTTCCTTTCACATAGTTTCAAACATGTTGCGGTCCAAAACCAACTGCTAACAGCACAAATAAATTAAGCAGCCCTTTCCATGATATGATACGGGTCCTCCATTCCGCCAAAAACGCCCTTTCACCCTCGCAACAATTTCAAAAGCGACGTTTGGACTCACCGTTTTTCGACGTACGCTACTGCATTTTCCGAAAATTTACTTAAGAAAAAGAAAAAACAACGACAGGTGGGTGCGACAGAAATTATAAATGCGGAACAAAACACAGCCTATACTACAATATCTGTTCTGAACTGTGTTAATTACTGGTTATCGCTCCCTAAAAATATTAAGTTAATCGAAAAGTTAATCATAAAAATGAAAATAGAAGTCAAAGACCTGCTCATCACTTGATCTATCTGTACGTGCATTACAGATGTGATGCAACTCTCGGTGTGGAAATACGATAAGGTCATAAATTGTGTACTATATACATTTTAAAAGCATTTTTCTATTAATTCCATAGAGCCACAAACTGACAGAGAAGAATGCGTCGACTTGAAGACACATGGTGAAAGACGTCTCCAAACATGGGTTTCAGATGAACAAGAACACAGTGATCCGTGCGGCACGGGAAGACATGCAATCGAACAGACAAGGTAAATCCTACTTGAAACACCCTAATCTTGTGTTTGGCATGTGCGTTCATATTTTGAAGGGTGGAATCTGTAGCTTAAAATATAATCACCGGTTGTTTTTTTGTCCAGATTTTATTACGTTCGTGCAGTATTTTAGACATGACATGTTGCTCATAAAAAGAACAAACCTGTCAGTAATTACTTAAAACAAATTCAGATTGCGAATGAGGTCACGTGTCATCATTGGATATAACGAGACCGGAGAGTGGATTTTTTTTCTTGCATGACACACTCGAGGTATAACTTGGAACATAGTTCTCTCTGCATATCTCTTAGCTCTGTGAGAGCACGTTGTAAAAATCAAGCTACAACCCAAAGCTCCTTTCTTCTAACACTGTGTGAATGTTTCTGTGTCATTGGAAACCCAAAGAAGGGATACCAAATGGCCAAAAAGCCTTTCAGTGTTTTTGCACTGCAACAGTTGGGCCTGTTCCCCAGGCTTTGCATTCGCAGAAAGTTACACATTTTACGATGTTGCACAATCACAGCTTTGGCAGTTCATCACTCTCCTTATGATAGCATACTGTAGCTTTTCAAATATACAACACACCTTTCTTTGTACAACAAATGGCCATCTATCAAACCTAACAATGAAAATCTGTGTGACCTATATTAGTGCCATTGCAAGGGTGTTATTTTGCTCTGTTTGTCTCTATGGAGGCAATGGAGGGCAGAAGTGGCTATGGAGGGCAGAAGTGGGTCTGAATCCATTCCTGTGAAAGCAGTGTGAGGTAAGAGAACAGTTTAAATGCTAACTGCTTGTGATATAAATCTGCTGATGCCATCAGAAGAGGTAGGATCCATTCCCAAAGTGTCAAATTTAGCACATTAGCAAAGTGCACCGAATTGCATCACAAACATGTTTGTCGATCTCCTGTTACCAGGCTTTCATGCCAGAGTCAGTGAACCTGCTATTTCCCACGCAGCCTCCACGGCAGACAAGGCAGGCATGAGCTCTGTAGTTTGCCTGACTGAGTTCCACCCTGAAAATATATGGTGGATATGGCAGGCAATTTGAGTGTCATTTTTTAAAAATAACAAATTTTCCAGAGAAAAAGGTGAAGGCACTAATTGTCTGCTTTTGTTCCTCAGCCTCTGGGTTGATAAATGAGCGTGAATTCCCTAAGTGTCAGATCACCAGGCTGTGGGTGTCTTTGATAGAAACAGGAACTCAGTGACTCAGGTCCCAGGTCCGACCCCATAAGTCAATTGTCTTTGTACTCCAGCTCCTGTGTGGTACTCAAGCTTACAGACCCACATGCCTTTGACTGAAAGTAATTAGACTTTCACTTAGGTGGGAGACTATTTTATATCACTTAGGGACTCCACTGACAAGCAGTTTTATTGGTTTTGTTGCATTTAGATTTGTGACTGGTAATTTTAAGCAACTTGGACAATTGGTTGTCTCAGGTGTGGATGTGAAATTTGTTCAATTAATAATCTTTTGGAAGTTCTCACAAGCAAATTAGATTTTACCATTGAAAAATGCTTTTCTGTGTAAGGCTTCTTTGAGATAGTATTGCACAAGAGCCAAGATTGTGGCAAACTGCAAACAGGTTAGGTGACTTATGAGAATCAGTGCTACATAGTGCAAGTCAGTCAAAATCAGTTCTTTCACAGTTTAGCTGAGAGTTTTGGCAATATGGAAATGACTTTTTTTTATGCAACCTGAACCTTTTAGTTTCTCAGGGTTTCTTAATGTCCATAGTGTTTTGAACATGTTAACACAAAAAGCTTGTGGTGTTAAATTTATACTAGCGCAGGTCCACTCTGAAATAACCACAGTGATGGTTAAACAACTACTTTTCAAGAAAGTCACACTTGCGCTCTGGCTCAAATTGTGGAATGTAAAGGTTTGAATTGGAATGATGGCTAGAATCTGTTTGGTCTAGTTTCTTTACAAGACAGAATTACTAAATTAGTCAAAGTGCTAAAAAGTTATGTTTTTTACAAGCAAGGAATTGTGATTTAATTTGGGTTGTGATTGTCAATATGGATCTTATTTCCTAAGGGTATATTATTGTTTTTAGTTAGCAAATTCCTGCTGCTAGTTACTTACACTGATATATGCAACACATAGTTGCCAATGAGATGTAGCATTCTGGCTTACTACCTAAAGTAGCTAATTTGTGAATGGTAACTGATGGAGCTGGCTGACTCTAAGTGTACAGTGATTGATTTAGTTAGATAAGTTTAATTTTCATCATGCAGTTAACATAGCTACTGCTAGCTCTCCTAATAATTTATGCACCATAGCTTGCCATCAAATTATAAAAAAGATTTACCAAAGCATCAATGTTCATTATTTTCACTAACTTCATAACTTCACATGTACTGTAGTTAGCTGAAGTCAAAGAAATATTATAAAGTAAAATGTTAAAATAGTAAGAGGAATGTCCACAACTTTCATGCATGTGGGCATATTACTCCATACTTATGTTAGTTAGTACAGGGCACCTATAAATAGCCAACTGCTGTTGTGGGTTTATTGTGAACATTGGAACAAGTGCGTCCTGTGTAAATTGATGGTTTAATGTAGCACCAGGATGAACTTCTTTGCAAATTATGTTTGCAAAGGAAACAACATAAAATGAATTGCATGCAGTGTCAACTTTTTTAGTAACCTTTTAATACTGGTACTATTAATATTTGTCATGTTCATCAAGATACTGTTTTCAAGAACCATCATCAGCACATTTTCTTTTCACAATACTGTATTGTCCCCTTGCTGTAGCTCTCTCTCTCTCTCTCTCTCTCTCTCACACACACACACACACACCCTTCCTGGTGTTCTATTTCTGTTGACTTTCTCGCTTCAGTAATTTATCACATAGGTGTATGATACGCTACAATACATTGCACATTAAGAATCTATTAAGCCAAAATGTATGCGAACCCTGCCACACAGAAGTCACACACAACCTTATTTTGACTTTGAGAATAAATGGCACATACAGTCTTTAGCATTGGGAGTCACTGGGCATGAAGGAAGTGGGGTAGGATCCCTATTCATTTTGCACTGGTATGCGGCCTTGTTTACCTTCCCCACCAGCAGATTCCGTGTTTTAAGAAGACAGAACACAAATTCCTGAAAGGCAACTTGTAACATAATAAGAAATGTGTAGCACAGACTCTTTTGACAAGCGCACAGCACTTAATTACCCCGTTTGAGGGCTGACAGCTGATTGCACCTGATAAGGGGTCTGGCAAATCAGCTTTAAGCTGTCAAATTTGCAGGTCTGCGTATTACCATACCACCGATCTCCCCTGTCTTCAGTTTCGAGCGGGCAGCTGAGGAGCAAAACACTGTCAGTGGGCTTTTATATCATCAGCACCTGCATTGTGTTTCTGGCGATATATCTCCGCGGAGGCGGGGGAGGTAAAGCTGAGCCTGCATGCTGCATCGACATTGTATTGCAAACAGGGTAATAACTGCCAAATTCCAGATCCTTGTTTCTAAGGTAATTGGCAGCGGGACATGTTAACCCCTTCCTGTTTCCTTAAAATGATTGAGCAGTCCTTAGGGAAGTGGTTTGGGACATCTTCAGGGCGTACTGAGAATCCAGACTGAACAAAGGCATTGTTATAGCTTCCAGACACAATGACACTCACAGATTACAGATAAATGTGTGCTTTTTATTACTATTCATAATCTGATAATTATTCTAAGCATGAGAGGGCTAAAACCCTAGAACTATAAGCACTGCAACAGAGTTATCTTTGCTTCTTAAAGGCTTTTGTAGGCAACATTGTACTTTAGAAACATCCAAGTACATAAACAAATTTCTCCTACTTAATGCAAATTTGTGAAGACACTTTGAAGGCAGAAGTCTAGAGGGCTCTTCCACAAATAGAAATAAATTACCTACATTTGACCTTGAGTTGACCCTTGCTGTAACCTAAAACTTGCAATTCCTGGTACTGGAGGAAATATAAAAATTGTTCTGTTTTTCTATTTGCCCATCCTTGTACATTTAAACTGGTTTTGCTGACAGATGTTCTGCTTTTTGTTGCATTTGTTCTATTATCGAAGAACAAAACTATCTTCTGTTTGCACTGAGGTGTGCTTTGACATTTGTTATGCCAAAGGAACATGTAAATACTATGAAAAGGGAGAACCTTTTTTTCCTAAAGACTATGTCGCCATTTCTTTATGATGTATCACATCATGCCAAACAATTTAGATTGTGTTAGTGCTTCTATTCACTTAACGTATAGTTTGCCAGCCATATACATGATTACAAAAAAATCAAACATGCTTATTTGTAAAATAATTATTCACTTATCAGTCAGTGTTGTTTGGATACTTATATCTTTTCATATAAAATGTGGGCATTATGTAGTAGTGAATCAGTGGAATTGAAGGTGTTGTTGAAGATTTTATCTATTCTTTATATGTAAACATAGATTTTGTTAATTCCTGCTGTAAGCATCTGTATCAAAACAATTGTTTCAACAGCATTTCAATGCAAATGCTTTCTTGTTTTGTCACGTATTCATAATTTATTCTGCCATATCATGAGAATTAGACCTGATATCCTGCAGCCTATGTCACATCAAGAGTCAGCAGAAAATGACCTTTTGTGACAATTCAGGTTAATCCACTCTTTCACTTCCTGATTTGCATCCTTCAGCAAAACTGTATTCAAATTCCCTTTATCCAAACAACATGTATATTCAAAGAGGTAAATAGAGTCTTATCTTTCTGCAGAGGACTGGAAAATGACAGGAAAGTGGCATGCTGAGAACAAATTTGTTCTGCTCACATGCATTTTTGCTATTTAGACAACAGTTTTTTTTTTTAAATTCCAAGAACATGTATGCTCTATTTGCAGTCAATGATAGAGGCTGTATAGGGTAACCCTACCTGGATTTAACAAGGCAGCAAGGATTTGGGGTCACGGCCTGAGGTCCCTCTGGGAACTAGAAATAGTAAAGGAGTTATCAGCTACTGAGCTGCGGGGGGAACAAAGGGTAAAAAACAGGGCAGTGTTTTTCAAAGGGCCCCTCGCTTCCACGCCGGCGGGATCTCGTTGGTGTCCGCAAACCCTCGGCTGGGGGTTAAGGGTAGGCCTGGAGAGGCTACTTGACTTCTGCCCTGCCCGCGCTTCTCTGATCCTCCATCCCCCTAACCCAGAGCCTGCTGGGAGAGAGGATGCCCTCCCCGATGCATCCAGGCAAAACAGTGCCTTGATGACAGATCAGGTGAATGTAGGGGAAGGGATTACGTGTCACCCAATGAGAGTGAGAAGGAGAACCATGCGCACGCAATAGCCTCTGTGGGGGGGGGGGGGGGGGGGGGGGGTGGAGGAATGTAAACGGAGGCTGTGTTGTTGCGTTGCGGGGCGTGTGCTGCCGGGTGTCACTGTGCAGTGAATTGGAGTGATGACCTGTGACACCCCATGCTGAGTGATATGTTATATGTTATCGTGGAAGTGCGGTTTTGGATCTGACTGGTCAAAGGGGGAACTGCTTTGACCCTGCTGAGCCCTAACCCTGCGTGGATTTTCCCAGAATGCCCCTGTGATCCGAAGGTGTTATTTTGTTGCGAGACTGTGTGCTGTGCTTCTAAGAAGAGTGGCACTGCAGGACATACAAGTCCACAGCATTTGACCTTCAACCCCCTCAGGGCAATGTTGCAGGCTTGACAAATAAAAGGACATACTGTGTTACATACTGATCTTAACCAAGAGAATGCATCCTTTTTCAGTGTATGGCCCTGGGCAAATATTTAGAGTGGATACAGCTTGGGGTTGGCTATTTAGAACACTGTCTGTGTGGGATGGCAGCCAATTCCGGGTCAAGAAGAAGGTGACAGCATTGAACTGTGACACTGTGTTGGGGATTGATCAAAAACAGCCTTCTTGGGCATAATAGTGTTCACATGTGATGGATTCAGAAAGGCAAAAAGAGAAGTGGGCAGAACATGTAGACCCTTGAGTCCTACAGCATTCTCAACCCTCATTCACAGAGATATCATCCCATGACAGAGGAGATCGACACAGGACTTTAACCTTGGTGCAAACCAGACTGGGCCGTTGCTATTGTGACACTTTGAGCCTTGTTTTGTCAATACGGCGTGTGCTATTCTTTGTGTTTCCTCATAAACACAGATTGTTTCCTGTACAGTGCAGTTTGAAAAAACTGGTTTATACTTCTTATCTTCTCAGGTTTCTGCGGAGTGTCATATTTATGGTTGGGGACATTAAGAACAAATGTGTGTCTGAGGAACTCTGTGTTCTTGTCGATGGTCCACACACCTGCAGGCTATCTCTTGCCATGTTTAAAGCACCTGACGCTGTTTCAGCAGTTGCCTGGAGGTGCCATCAATATAGGTATTGCAGAACTCAGGATGGCATGCGTGGATGTGTCCAGGTTCAAGCTCATACTTTGAATGTCTTTACATTCACATTTGCTGTATCCTCATTCATTAAATAACAACTATAACCATATACATTACAGGTATTTATGCAACAGATATGTCATGAATCTGATACGCTGATACACTGATTATGAAACTGAGCGTCTGCTTGAGCTATTGAATATATATTTCATTCAGTATTTTCTAGCACCATATCTCTGTAACATTATGTAGTTAAATCTTAGTCTGGGCCAGAAAAGATCTTAGCAGCCCCTCAAAAACCAGAGGAAAGCAGCAATAAACTGGATAGTAACAGATTTTTTCCTCTACCCCCAGCACATGTAGAAAATAACTCATGTAAAAAATGATCAATTTGCAGACAAATTTATTGCATGTGTCATCCATATGTCGGAACACGTTTTTAAAGTAAATTCATATATTTGCATAATACAACAAAAACTGTTCTGTCCAGAGGGAAGAATGAAAGAAGTAAATGTGCTTAAGACAAAGAAATTATTATTAAGCTGTTTCAATTCCATAATGAATGAGACGGCTTCTAGGGCCTTACTAAAGCTCGAGCAGATGTATAAAATATCTCAATGCCCTCTGGGATTTCTGTATCTTTTAAGGTGTATCATTCACCAATAAATATCTTGATTTGTGAACTGTGTCTAATTTCTCTTCTGAAAGCTGCACTATGAAGAAAGAGGCTTAGGTGCGATGACCTGTCACTTCACATGTGATAAAATTTAAGGGTAGGACCTGCCTTAGAAGAAAAACACGAAGAGGGCTGTTGCTAAACTAATCCATACCATATCCGACGCTGAGGAAGAGAGACTTTGGACTTTTGCTGCTCTCTCTGCCTCCAGGTGGTTTCCTCCCTCTGACAGCTTGCTGCTCGACTGCTCGCGCAATACATCAGCTGGGTCTCTGCCCCCTGTGACGAAGTTACCCAAGACCCACGGCTGTAACAGAGGCACCAAAAATCAGAACCACATCCAGTCCTTCACAAGGGCTAAAAAGGCACAATTTGGTTATCGTGCGGTTATTTCTCTGTGTGAATGGGGATAGAGTCAGGACAACGGGAGGTGAAGTTACAAAGAGTATTGATTCATCCAGCAGGCCTGGTAGCAATTTATTCTTTGCTCACCGCAACACTATATTTAGCACTGATCTCAAACAAGAATGAAAGACAAAGGGCTCTATTCAATCTAAGTGCAATGTGCTTTGTGCTTAACTTTGACGTATAGATTGAAGGACTTAAAGACAGATGTCACCTTTTCCTACTGTCCTACAACAATTTTCATTAACTACAGAAAAACCCTGTAATGTTGGACAAATAACAATGCAAAAAAAGTGGTGTGCTCTACTGTGTATTATTGTGATATCCAAGATTCACTATCAATAATAAAGTAGCCTATAGACAGCTCACAAATTGTATTGGTTTTATTATTTGAGTAAATACTGTAACTAAATGATTGTGAATATTGAGGTGCATATAATATTTCTATACATGATATATGCATCAAGACATTGTCACACCAATGGGTGCTATGTTTGGGCCTCTATAAGCAAGTTTAATATTACATGGGCATTCCTTGAAGGACTTTAAAAAATAATACAGATTTTAATCCATTCAATTTCATTCATGATGATAACTAACTGTGGCTCTGGCATTCGACTCCGTTCTGAACAAGTGAGTTGAATGTGCAGCTGTGCTGATGATATTTTGTGGCATACCTGGCCTTCTATCAAGGCACACAGCTCCGTCACGATTGTGAAACATTGCCATAGTGCAGAGCTTTGGTAAAAAATATGACTAAGTGACTCACGTTTTCTCTGGCAGTGGTGCTTTTCAGATCTGAAGTTGGGTTATCGGATTTGATTTATGCCACAGTACGGCACTCATTAAAGAAAACCAGTGATGCCTAAGAAAATTCTCACCTGTGAAACAGTTCTTGGTGCTTGGCTACCAGTCTCATCAAAGGCATTTGCTGGAATACATTAGACCCCCCCACCACACACACACACACACACACACACACACACACACCTCTTTTCAGTGGTAGAAATGATACCCCCCCCCCCCCCCCCCTGTTAAAATGAACCGTGAATGCGCACTGCCATAGATGAAAGATACGGAACCTACAACGCCTTCTATAAATTCACATTAAAAAAGTAACATAAATAAACCAGTAACTTTGCTGTGTGGACACAGAAAATGAAATCAGTGTGCGTTTATGTTAAATCTCCAAAATATATATTTGTACAGTTAAGTACCTCGTAAAATATCTGCTCTGTAGAAATTTATCAAGAGGCCCTTTGAAAAGCAGCAGGGGGTCTAACATGTGCAGCTCAGCTGTTTGGGTCAGCCTAACACAGGGCTTCTTTAAGGGGGAAACGCGGCACATATTACAGTAATGGAATGAAAGATTTATGTTCTGCGCACAAGATATGACCCTCCAAAGCACCTTTTTTGGGGGGTGATTATTAGACTGACATAAGGGAATATTTTATATTAAACACTTAAAACACTTAAAGTTATATGTTTATGGTAATAATCACCCCAGTGTTTTACATGTTGAACAACTTAACAAAGCCTACGAAACAGTAGTAACCCCTTTCTGTACCCTTTATGCCAGTTCAATGCAATATTATTGTACAGTGTTACTTCCGTACATGTATTTACTAATCTACCTCAATATGTTGTTGCTTACATCATTATGGGGACCTCAGACAAGCCCCACAGAACATGGAGTCAAATCAATGCAATAATCAGCTCCACATGGGGGCAAAATGTGAGTTTTGTGGGAGCTTTGCTGTGCAGGACTGAACTGTTAATGAGGGTCCTGAGATGACTTTGTGCAACATATTAGCACACACCTTGCAGTGACCTTGCAGTCTTTAATAGGGTAGAAAAAGGTAGAAAAACAAAAACAAAATGAAACAAAATCTGATTCCACTTTTTTTATTTTGAAACATAATTAAGGATACAACAAAGCGTGGCCCAAGTATTCTCCAATCTTTTGGGATTCCGTGTTTGTTTTTCTTGCTGAGATATTTTTTGGAAAAGAAATGTCATTGCGTGCTTGTTTTCGGCTGACTTTAGCAGGCTCCGCTTTACACATGTACTGCTCATAATAAACACAGGTTTTCCGAAAACCTTCAGCTGATGTTCAGTCACGAAGGTTAATGTTGTCTCCTCAGGGTTTTATGGCCTATATGACATTTATGTCATTATTCTGCCAAATTCAAAATACACCTGACTCATAAGGCCTTGAAGGGGAAAAGACATGCAACTCCAGTAGTATTTTTTGGGAAATTTTGATTTCTGCACGCAGAAGCAGCATTCAGCTTTCTTCCTATTAATGCCTTGACACCAGAAAATGGCAGCCCACAGCTCAATACTTTTTTCTCTCTTCATCATGTGTCTTTCTTCAAATGTTTATCAGTACGTTTTTTTTTCCGTCATTAGAAAACGAATAATTCTAAGAATAATTCCAGGCGCCCGAGACTAAAGTAGTTCAAGAAAGAATAAGGTGTCAAATTTCTCACGCTGAATGGTCACAGGTGAAAAGGCTGTTTGTGTTTGTGGGCCTGGTTGCACATTTCTGATGGCCAACGGCAACACGATGCTCTGTTGTCCAGAGCTGTGATGGAAAAGCCAGACAACATGTGCGTTTTTTACAGTGCGCAGGTCCCCCCATTTTATCTGTGGAAAATAACTGCCCATTTCCAGCACACACGTTTGTGTTTCGGGAGGACAGCGGACAGGAAAGGCCTATATAGAGGTATACCATGACATGTGTAAGTAGATATTGGCGCATTTGAAGTTTTAAAAGCCTCTGCCTGAAAGATTTAGTATAAAGGGGAGGGAATTGTATATGACACCGTTGGAGGACCTCTTATAAATTGGAATCAATTTTTCAAAGGAAATAATAAAACTTTTTCCTTTCTGCGCACTACCATGCTGATGGCCTATTTCAAAGCAGAATATCGACATTCTTTTACCATTACTGCTAAGTATCCCTTTCCAGGCTTCTACCTTTTGTGACAGAGGTTTCGGGCTGAGGTAATTTTTTTTTTCTTTTTAACAATCCAATTTGACCGTTTTTATTTCGCATTAGAATATCTGCGGTATTGTTTGGAGGAAGCGAAGAACAATATAAGACCACAGAGGATGAAAAAGCGAGTGGCTCCGATTAAATTGACTCGCTGATGGGAAAAGCAAAAAGTGCATAATGACCCGTATTCCTTTCAAATGGCACCACATGTGTTCAGGAATGGTTCGCTGTTCTGGCCCGTCATGCTTTGCTGCCGTCGCTTGTAACAAACTTGACCCTTTTAAAATTTGATGACGCAGGAGGCGGCGATCAGCAGTGAGTCATGCCCACCAAGGATTGCCTGAAAAAAAAGCTTGCCTATTATAAAGTGAGATTCAGTAGCCTTGTCTTTAGAATTGTTCATGCAGCAGCAGTGGCAGGAGAGGAAAGGATACTGGTTGTACTTGTTTGACTTAACTAGGAACTTTTCCGAGTATTCTCCACTGGCTGGTTTACAGATGCTACTTCTCAGTGCAAATTATTGCCTTCTTCTCTCTTACTGTAGTTAACTGAGTCACGATTACCTTACCCTGAAATGCCCTTTCCACTACTGCAGTAGCGTGTTGACTGGACTCCCATGGGATTAGCTGGTACAAATGCAACCAGGAAAAACCTGAATTAGACATCGTACCAAGTATTTGCACATGTCAGCCATCTTATTAATATGATATTTTGCTTGTCCTGTGGAGGTCATGACAACACACACACAGCCAGAGTCATCAACAGTGTGGGATTTCCTGATTCTGGTTTGGAGGAGGTATTTTTCCCTCAGTTACTGCGTGCAGCATGTCTCAGTGGAATCCCTCTCTTGATTGCGTTGGGCTCACATCTGTTTACTCTGGGCTAAACCCAACAACCTGCTGCTTGTTTGGAGCCATTGGGATCACACTTGTTTGGCTCCAGACCTGTGGCCTCTAAACTCTTAGTTAAGGCCGCCATCTAAAATTCAATCCAGAGTCTGTTTTACAGTGCACATCAGAATTAAGGAGTCATTTTTTTTATTTACTCTCCAGCACTGAGCATTAGGGTGACGTACATCTCCCATGGTACCCCATGACCTATTTCGCCAACAAGTTTTTTAAAAAATGGGATGCTGTGAATCATGAACCGGGAGTTATAAACGCTTATAGCCCAGATCCAAAGGAGCATACAGTTTAAATGCCAGTCTTTTCTCTGCTCCTGCTGTATCAGATCTGAAGCGTTCTGCATCTGTAATAAGTATCAAACTCTGCGGCTCATCCTCCTCGGCGGGTCCCTGGAGGAGCGGGATATTTATGGCCGACCCATCACAGACTCCTCATTCTTCAGCGCGAACTTTAACACCAGCAGCTGGGGCGCGGAGCAGCGTGACAAGAGGGAAGTGTCTGGAGGACGCTCTCTCCGGAGCGGGGCTCCACCCAGCTCTTTGGCACACATACTTTCCAAGGGACACCCCGATGGGCCTGGCGGGGGCCCTGACAGTCAAACCGTCCACAAGAAGCCATCGCGACGTGCCTGTGCACAACCTGGGAAAGGGGGGGGGGGGGGGGGGGTAATTGCAAACAGACCTTCCCGCTCTTTGGCTTTCTCTTCCTAATGTGTGAAGGATGGCCCGATGGCTTGTGGCCCTGATTAGCCATCTCCCTGCACTGCCTGGGGCTGCCATTCAAAGCTGAGCAATGTCTGGAACTGTGGAGCTGGGGATGCTGGGGTGGGTGAGGGATACCCTCGCTAAGCTCTCAGGGCTGTTTTTGCTCCAGCATAACACATGGAAGAGAAAGTACTTTATATCAGCTTGGTGCTGTAGAACTAAATGAATAAAACGTCCAAGACATCCCAGAACCATGGGAAAGAATAGTCATTTGGTTCAGATAAATTTGGAAGTGTCCATTATCATATGTGTCCAAGCAGGCTGAAAAGTTTGAGCAATTGGAATACTTATTATTATCTTTCCTTTGTCATAATAATGACAAAGTTGGACAATTTTATGAATATCATGTCTGTCAGTCAATAAAAAATTGGCATTTTTGTTTAAAGTTCCTGACACTGGCGTATGTTCCTGTATATCTGGACATCCTAAGTGCTATTTGATTGCTTGGCAAGTTGCGTTGGCTAAAAAGATAAGTAAGCACATAAAAACCTGTACAACTGTCATCTGGGTTCAGTGACCATGAGGTTGGCGGCGGTCTCACGGCTCATCTTGCCACAGTTGAAACCTAAGGTCTTCCCAAAGCTTCATGCTTTATGCCTCTCCAACACATTGCCATATAGCCTTACAACTTCTGAGGGGCTTTAAGTCCACGCAGGCCAGCGAAGTTAATCCATAAGGGACTGATGTGGAGGGGAATGAAAGGCTGAGGATTTCTCCGCAGCTCATTGGCAAGGCGAGTCTCGGCACGCCTCTCGGATAAATCACGGAGGAGAGGCAAGTATGCTCTTTCATGACTGCTCAATTGTTTTCTTCCATAGTTTATATCTTTCACCCTCATGTCATGGGCCATTTTACACTCTAGGCCCCCAGATTATATATTCTTTTATGCAAGAGCATTGTGATATCTCTTTTGAGGCGGCATGCACTGAGCTGAGGTCTGTTTGCAAGCAGGAATGCACAGGGATCAATGCTGATTGTTCTGGCCGTGCAGAGCATGGGAAGATGCAAGAAGAAGAGCCCACCCCGACCGTATCTGGAAAACTCAGCAGCATAACTCAACAACTTCTAAAAACCACATCACATTATTCCAAAAACATTACATTTAGCAATATTAAAAAGGTTAATGTCTAACATTCAGACTATCTTCATCTGCTTTCCTAAAATGAATGGTACTTCAAACATGAAGCTGAAAATTTGTGTTTGAATTCATTGGGCATAACATATTTCTTTTTCTGAGGGCAAAAAATGTAATCCTCATAATGAAGTGTGGAAGTTATTGGCATAACAAACACTTAAATATTTTAATACCTTGAAACCAGCACGCCCAGTCCTGGTCTTGGAGAACGACCTTCAACTACGTTTACAGCTATAAATAACTGGCATTGTCAGAAGAGGGAAGAGCAGCTCAATTGACTAAAATCAGACAGTAACTTATTGAATTAAATGTTTAAGTGTTTGAGTGGAAAGAAATCTGCTGGACTGAAAGAGGATTGGGCATGTGATCTTTCTAGGGTGAAGAACCTGATGTACCATGACAAAATCAAGTTCAATAAGTTAACAAATATATATAACCAATTCAGGTACTGACATCTTAGAATGTTTTTTAAGATATTTGCCTGAACCCATACAGCAATCAAAAAAATCCATGGGAAGTAAGTAGCAATCCTCAGAAAGCATGCTATACATGTATTACAGCATACAGTTCTCTGAATTGTGACTGTCCAAGCAAACTAGAGTGTCCATCAAGGCCAGATCTTGCCAGTCTTCCTGCTGTTTAATAGAGCACTGGGGCCTTCCGTTTGAATTGCAAAGCATGTTGTTTTACCAGCACTGGGCCTGCTGGGTCCCTCTTACCAAAGCGATTCTTGTCCCATTGTCTTTCCTCCAACTGTCATTTGAGTGGCATAATGTATCTGCTGGGTTTGTTTGTCCTTTTGGTCTGCACCCACCCCCCCTACCCCCCAGTGGGGCAATAGTTGTTAAACTGCCAAGGACCCTGTTGGATAGAGGCGAGGCCCTCCTTGCTCGGTTAGTGGCCTTCCTGGGGATGTGACACATTGCAGGTCTCAGGGCCACAGTTGGAGGAGGAAGAGCCACTGACACAGCATCTCAGCTCGATGAGCGATCAAGCTGTGTCCGCAAGCTACTGTGTACACAGCAAATGAGACTCAGGTCAACTTAACTTACAGTCCGCACAGTTTGAAGTGTTAGGCCAGCTAGATCCGCAAATCACCGCCTGTCACCCTCACTGGAAAAGAAACAACACAGGAAGGTCTATGTCCCTGAGGTAAGGAGTTAGGAGTGTAGTATCCAGCTCCAAAACTGACTTTATATTCCACAGCCTTGTCTCCCATGAACACAAACCCCTCAAGTTCTGTGTAAAAAAAAAAGGTGTAAATCTAGTCTATGTGCATGACCTCGAATAAACACATTCTGCCTCTATAAAATTTAACACACTGACAATTTCAACACCGTAGCCCCTAGATGCAGGCTGGGAAATGACGCAGAACAGGGGAGAGCTCATGGGGTCGAAGCCGTTATTTTGAACCGACCTGGTGTGGATGATGCTGCTATTTCCGTCCAGGGATTACAATGCTGAAGGAATGCTCTGAAACCAATAAAAAGCAGGGAGAGTCTGGAATCTAGATTGGAATATATAAAGGCATGCATTAATCTCTGCTGGAGGTTCTCCTTTGTTTCTGGAAGTACCTCTTTTTTCAGCGAGAGTCAGTTACGACCTCTGTCTGTCCACCGCTGGATATAACATGCATTTTTCCCCCCTCTGCCTTTTCTGATAACTTGAAGGGAAAAAATCTATAAAGTATGTAGGGTGATGTGATCTACTGAACTGATCTTGTTCTTGGATACACTAGCCTCTGAGGCTAAGAATAAATCAGTAGAAAGGCTTTCCCTTTTTTCTTCCTCTTTTTGCAATGCCACATGTGCTCAATATATCACTTAAAGTGTATCACCTTATCCCTTTGTTTATCATCTCCTAGGATAACCATGTGGAATCTTCATCTTCTCCCCTCCCTGTCTGTAGTATTTCCAAAAGTATTTTACAAGCTCCCAGTTACAGAACCTAATGCTTAGCAGCAGCTGAGCTAGTAGCGCACATGATATCTTAAATGTAACAATCAAAGAGGCATGCAAGATTTTGGTATTTCCGCTGGCTTACAGATGTGCGGAGAGCACCCCGGTCCAAAAGCCGTAATGTCAGTTTCGGACAAAAAAACTTCAAACAAACTAACATCTTATTGCCATGTGTCAGTGCATCTCAGACAAACATTTCAAAAAACGGGTGGTTGCAAGACATCTGGTTGCTACCTCAAACATTACTTCATGTTTGTTAAGCATTATTGACAAAAATGTTTTTTTATTTATTTTTTTTTTTGGGGGGGGGGGGGTGGTGGATAAAATTACCTGAGGCATACGTGTTGTGTAAAATCTTTCTATTGCTTTTAAGATGGTCATATACATTGAAATAGGTTTAAATTTAACTTATAATACCACATCTCTCTACTGTTCTTTTTTCTTAAATCTTGTAGACATGGCTTAAAATGGGATATGATAATGGCTGTATAGCATTTTTAACTTTTTTTACCGTTTATGGACTGTTTGACTGTAGCATTTACAAAAGATGCAGAAATGAAAAGGTTTACAGAATGTGAGTAATCTATTCCATAAAAAAGAAATGTGCACTGTGCCAATGTGTGAAAGAGAGGGAGCACATCACATTTTAGCCAATCAATATGAGCTCATGAATTGATGACTTGTTGCTGTGCATTCTGGCTGAGGCTCAGGTAACACTGCAGATGATGAGATGGAGCAGATGCTACGATCGCAGCCTTACTCCATTGTGTCAGGGGCCAGTTTCACTCATAGGCAGGAGGGAGTGATGGACCCATCCCATAATTCCACTCTCTGATGACTTCGCCTTGAGGCCCAGAAACCCTCCACAGAAAAAAATACAATGCATCCCAATGCAGGCAGTGCTCAGCAGTCATATCAGGTTTAGGTTCTTAAGGGAGCTACAGTTGCTAATTAAGCACTAATATGGAATTTTGGTATCCTCTAGTTGCTCCGTTTCAAAAAGACTTGCACACTCGGGGATAATTGTCACACAGTATGAATATAAATCACTCAATACAGGTACAAATGGCTTATATTTTCTACTAGTCCAGCATTATGGACAGAGGTGAGAGAGCGTTGGCTTCATGCTGAGTGCCAGCATCTCGGAGGAAACACAAGTTGGGTCATGCTGCACTGGGTAGCTGATCGCTTACAGCAACATTCGCTATGTCAGAATGCAGCAAGCCAAGCTCCGTGAAGAGCGGAGGTCAGCTAGTTCACCCAGCTATGGAGTGTTAATGGCACAAGGAAAAAGGAATTAATTTTATGTTTCGCCTACAAATACTTTTGCAGTCTCCCATAGTCTTGTGTTACAGGATGCCACGCAAAAATGCCTCTCAGATTTCTGACCCCGGCAAAAACTCCTGTCCGTGTTCCAGCTTCTTGTTTGGTCGAATTCAGTTTTACAGCTTGCGCGATGATTGGCTGATACAGTTATGTATAACTCTCAGGAGAAGAGGTGGATTCGGCGAGAGCAAGGCTTATTTGGCCCTGGACAATCCCGTGGGTCCCATATGAGTATATCTAGTTGAAGCTTGAAATTAGTTTTCATTTTTCTGGAAAAAGTGAGCAAGTGTTTGAAAATCGACCTCAGGGGAAGCCTTTAGTAAACTGCACAGTACCATGCATGCACCAAGTGAATGCCATTTACAAGAAAAATTTTAATTGCTTAGCACGTCCAACCAAAAACATTTCCTGGGTTTTCTTTTCGTGATAATTTACCCCAGGTGCTTGTTAAGGCGAAATCTGCTCTAGAAGTGACATATTTGTATAATACATAAAATGATGACTCGTACCAGTAGATGCCTCTATTGTTGGAAATAGAATGAATGTTCTTTCCTGGGATTTTCCATGTGTTAGCTACTTTCCTAGTCTGCCAGAGGTCACGCTTTGGTGGAGGAGGTGGAAAAAGTTTGCTTTGTTTCTACATTAAACAACATGTGTCACATTCGCCGAAACCTTAATCTTTGTGCATCTGAATAACAATGACAGTAAGCACAAACAAGAACATTTGTGTAGCTGAAAAGCATTTATCACCACTTGCTACAAAATGAATACATTTGAATTTGAAATCAGTGGGGCTAGGCTGGACATGTGACACAGTGGAGGTCAATTCGCTGTCCTCAGAAACATCAGAATGCTGTCCTGTTGTCATATATGGAAAATACTGGGCTCAATATGTATACTATACACAGGCAGATGCAAAAGGATGGTTCATAGTCCATTGTAATATTGGTGCTTGTAGCCCCTTAAATTTGAGAATCATACCAGTTCCCACCAGACATCATTATGTGGCTTTGCAAATTGCTAGAGTTTTCGCATTCCAGAATATTCTCTATTCCAAATCAACCTCTCTCTGTCCTCCATTATTTCTAAATACGTTCTGAGTCTTCAGCATTTATTCTGAGGACTTTACAGAAATACTGTACATACAAGTTGAAACAATCATTCCTGCATCAATTTGCGGAATTGTAAAAGCCAGTAGATTTTGCTCATTTTAGAAAATTTTCAATGGCAGCAATTGTTCTGTAATTACTATGGCAACAAAATATGTCTGCCTAAACAGTGTACGTCCTCTGAAATATTTATACAGTTGAATATTATACTTGCTGATCAAAGTGTGATTCTCATTTTACCTGACAATGGAAAAGGCATACCTGTACATTTGATAAATACTTCAAAAATCAGTAGTGGCAGGATTTCTTCCTTACTTGCTTTGAAAGTTGCACTTATTGCTAGAATAATTTCTTTCAATGAATATGTGTCTGAATCTGAAATCAGTACAAAAGCACTCATACAAAGAATAGCACCAACATTTATAAAGTGATATGAAAATAAATGTGTTTGAGGTGTGAGTCAAAACCCAAAACACCTTTGTGCGTGACACATTTTTGAGGTGTCTGGACGTTTTGGTCCTCCACTCTTGTGGTCTTCAGTGGACCTAGAGCAGAGCTCACTCGGACTTTATTGGTCAATAAAAAAACAGCACAGTAAGGAAAAACAACTTTATTACTGAGCATTGCAGGTCTGTCCAGGTTCACACCAGAACTAATCTCCCTCCATCTGAAGCGGGCGCAGAGGCTGTAGATCTTCCACAGCAGTCTGTGGGGGGGGGGGCTAGGGAGAGAAAGAGAAAGGGAGGGAGGGAGAACAAGAGGGAGAGTGAGAACTATATGGACAGGAGAAAGAAGGAGGAGCAGGAAGAGAGAAAAGGAAAGAAAAGGCAAAAAAAGAGGTAATGAGCAAGAGAAAGAGAGGAAGAGGTGGAGAAAAATGAGGAAAAAGAGACAGAGAGGGAGTGGCGGCTGTGGCCAGGCAGGCGGCCCATCTTCCCCTATGCTTAACCTCCCTGAACCACATGAAAGGAGCCGATCACATAAACAGATAGCTCTGCATCAGCGGGAGATGGAGATGGATTGCTCTTCACGGTTATTACTAGAGCAGAGAGAGCCGAGGAAAATAGAATTTGTTTTTGTCTAATACATGGAAAAGGTATTTTGGGGGAAAAAAATGAAAAAAAGTCTTATATGTGGAAATCTTTCTCCTGAGTTGTAAACTGTCACCCTGTGATTTTATATCAAACAGTTTTTTTCCCCTCATTTAATGCATAGTTTATAAAATAGATTCAGATGTGTGTATCTGAAAGATAAAATTGACATGTTGAATTATTGCCTCTTTTGGGTCAATTTGTCACGTCCGTTCATCCTCGTCAGGAGGAAGTAATGGGCATCAACCTCTGCTGCTTCTTTACGTACTAAATGACTCCGTTCACATGTAATCTGGCTGCTTTTCAGCCTAAACTCTGTTTTAGAAAATCTGAAAACAGATAGAGATGTAACCGTCCAACAAAACAGCTCTGATTCACTGAGCTCAGGCCAGCTGATTAGACACATGTTGAAATCATTCCTGTTGATTTCCATATGCTCCCAGAGTCGTATCAAAGAGACGCTGACAGTATTCAGAGAACGTAATACTTTAGGGGAAGAAATAAAACAACACAGCTGGCTAGAATGTGAGGCCCCTCAGAAGGACTATTTTTCTGCAGGTCAGCTGTAAGCGAATCATGCTTTTATTAAGTGCTTCCAGTGCAAGTACATCCTAATTGAAGTAATTTATGGGAGGAAGTGGGCAATAACTCCTTGAGGATTGCACTGTGCACATGCGCCGGGAGAGGAGTGTTTGATATACATTTAGAAATAGCATCAAAGACCCATTGGACGAAGCCCGGCGGGAAGGTGCCAAATTGCATGGAAGGCAAATGTAGAAAGACAGATCACTTTAACACAGTCATAACCATCCCTTTATGGTTCAGCTATATTACTGCTTCTGCACTCAAACTCAGATTAGCAGGAGTGATGCCAGACATACACAAACAAGCATTTGATTGCAGTTTGAAAAGAACTTACGCTTCCTAAGTGTTCAAATGAATTCACTTGATGAACAGTAGTTTTCTTTACTGTCATTAGTAATACCAACCAGAAGTGATGTGGCTTTAAAAACAGCCATTAGTTGGGAATGAAAGCAATGCATAGAATAATTTTTGACATTGTCACACTTCATGGCATATGGATATAAATAGAGAACACAGATGTTACAGCAATGTAACTTTACAAAAGTGTATACAAGGAATGTATACCTTATGCAGTTTTATCAATATGATGTCACGATTAGGCAATACATTGTACTGTGCTTTGTCCATCATGGCCTAGTCATTAAAACAGAGCAATATCAATATATCTCTTTAAAGGCCATGCCTAGTGACCATTAATTTCCTTTGTAGTGAGTCTTAGTGTAATAAAATGGATGAAATAATCCCTGGCAATATAGAGTTTCGGATTGTACGGTGTTTGAGCAAGGATCTGTGCCTTGCCAAGACAGAACTGTGCCTCAGGAACCATCAGTCCTAAATCTTCCCAATAAAGTGTAGGGTGAAAAGTGAACTCAGCTAGGAATGGTGATTTCCATTAATGAGGGCTGGAGTATCCGCTATGCAAGATGTGGGTCTTCGTTTACGGGTGTTATAAATGAAAAAGGAGGAAGCTGGAGTGTGGTAAGTTGAGCACAGTGGTCTCCAGAAGTGTAAGACTTGTGTGGTAGTCTCAGAGCTGTCCCATGATGCTCCAGTAATTTGTCACTGCCTGTCAGCCCCTGACAATAAATGAGGAGAGGCCGCATCCATTCCCAATTTGTGGTTTAGTCCAAACCTGCCAGTGACCACTTTTTCCTTAAGTGGTCTGGCATAACTCACATCTAGTGAAGCGTCGTACGAATATTGATTCCCCATTGTGTCGTAGGATTTCAGTTTCAAGAAGAGGAGTCGGTTTTCACTCTTTTAAATCCATGCTGTGAACGTGTTCCGTGGGCTTGTCAGCTCTGACTAATGATTTTGGGGCGAATTCAGACTCCTCTGGAGCAGACAGACCTAAAGTTGCACGCTTCATGCGCCACAACCAGCATGGCTGAGAAAACATCATCTCTGTCAACCCCCCGGGACGCAAAGGCACCAATTTCAGTCAACACTCAAGGTCTCTTCCACTCCCTGGCAGTGAGAAACAGTTACTTTTTGTTCATACTTTAATTGGCCACTTGAATGAATCAACAGGAAGTATATATGCATGTGTGTGTGTGTGTGTGTGTGTGTGTGTGTGTTTCTGGCTTATGGAAGAAAGCCTCCACTTTGCTGCATCGTGGGTCTGAAACATGTGGCTGCTGCAGTATGATGTATCATTGTAAAAATGATTCATAAGATTTCACTTTAAAGCAAATTAAAGCAGTTTCCCTGAAGTTATACGAATGTAATTCAAAAGCAAAACACATCCCACTTCCAAAATGACATCACAGAATAAACCATAAAAATGAGACTTACTGTACTTGGCCCCTGTCAAGACTGGAGGCTTTTTATGCAATACTTAAAGTTCATTTTTGCAGGAAAAAATATCAGTAGTACTCTAAAGGATCTAAATTTGAGAGAAAAATCTGTTTTTCACTAAGGTGGAAAGGGGCTTTTGGAATGCCACCCTAAGCGTAAATCAAACCCCCTATATGGTCTTTTTTTATTTCAGCTACTCAGAGGATATTGCGCGTTGAATTACTAATGGTCATTGCTGAGGATCGGAATGAATATATATAAACTGATTTTCTAAAAGTGTTGATACGCTAAATGTGATGTATTGCATTGAATCTGGCAGAAGTGATGTTAGATATCAGAAATACATATTTTCATTGGAAGATTTACACTGTGTGAAAACATCCAAAGCTGATGAAAGCAAGTACAACACATGGAAGTTTTCTTTTTTAACAAGGAAATTGTTACTCAATCTCAGATACAGAGAGGACGGGAATTTCTCAAAATTACGAGCCTGTTGTCTTAAAATGCAATGAAGCAGCAACATTTACTTCATTTTCTCAGGATAATAATAGTCTAAATGGAATAGAGACAATAGTCAGGGTAATAATAGTCTAAATAGAATATCATTAAATCCATTATTCTTTTTTTGGTCAGTCATAAATTCCTACTCCATTGCCATGTTATGGGAGTAAAGAATACCAACACATTTCTCTGAACTGGCTTTAATCTTTCACGACATGGCTTCAAATGGAAAACCCTCTGGTACTCATTCAGCAATATTCCTATAGTAAATTGGATGTGGAACTGACACAATGTCAGTGCTGAGATTTATATACTTCTTTGTACTGTTGAGTCTTTAGACTGTAGCCAGTTGAGTCACTCGCTGAACTAAGTAGCTTGTGCTATTTAACATGCGCTACTGACTGCTGACCCCCCGCCCCACCCCACCCCCCACCACCCCCACCTCAATGCATACACGCACACACTCACTCACTCATGCACACACACACACACACACACACACACACACACACACAAATATCCATAATTAGGGCCCACAGATGGGAAAGTCATAGGAAGCAATATAAACACACTGCAGTCCTCACAAAGACCAATTCTGCAATGATGCCAATCACTCCCAATGAGAGGCCTGCTAAAGAGATAACAGACCCCCAGCTTCTGTTACATTGTGCTACACATGGCCGCAACTGGCCGCGTCGTTCTCTGCACCCTTCCACTTTTACTGACGTCTATTTATTTGCTTACACAGCTTTTGAAGAGGCGGTATTCAGCCATCAGGGGTTAATTACAGCTCACACCTGTCTTGGCCAGCACAGTTTGTTACAAAGCCCGCTGCTTCATTTTGACGGGAGGACAAACACCAGGCGGGGCCCTGGCCCAGACCTTTTCTCTCTTTCCCTCTATCTGTCTGGTTCAGTTGGCTATTTACAGGAGATGAAGTGAGCAGACATGAGGTAATCCAAAACCACATTTATCCTCAATTGAAGCAGGATGATGAAGTGACCCATTTGGTTCAGATAAACTAATTCAGCCCAACTCGTCTCTGTGCTGCTGTCTCCCGCGATCCATCACAGAGTGCGATTTCTCGGTCCACGCAATGTAAAAGAAATGTAAAACGATATTGCATATATATGCTTGGGGATATTGCGTAAAATAGAAAATATAGATGAGAAAGTAGGTTCATGCTTTTTTAATGTAAAAAGGAACTTTTAAAAAGTTCCTTTTTACAGTTTCTGCAGTTCTTTTTATAGTTTTTGAACATTATATTTTGATCCTGGTGCGACTCAAATACTGTACTATTCAACAAATGGAAAAATCATCCTATGCTGATAAAACTGCACAGCGTAGTGGCAATTTTGTTTCACATCATTGCCTTTGGTAGTGCTCCACCTTTTCCCATAGAAAGGAACAGTACAGCAGCCATGCAATTGTAATCATTTCAAATGTTTGTGGCATATAAGTACCAGCAGCAAGAATAATCAATTTCTTGTCTAGTGAAACATTTTCTCTTTAAGGTGGTTACATAGGCATTTTAGCACAATTTCAAGCAAATGTTCTGCAACATCTCATTTTCAGGCCAAATGGTCAATGTTTACGCTCATTTGCAGGAGTGTCACTGTCACTAAGCCAGTTACACTGGGAAATAGATTACATCTGGTGCTTATTTTCTTATTAAGTGTGTTCTTTAGCAGGGTACACAAGTTTGGGGCCTTGTGGATTTATGATAACAATTATGTACAATAGTATATATACAACTGTAAAAATAACAATAAAATAATAATAGCAGTAACAATAATAATTCAGTTCTTTACATTTGTGGTTGTTAAGATGCCACATGTTCAATTCATACACTAGGACATGATACTTACATTCAGTTTTAATGCTGCTTAATGTATCCCTGAGGCACAGATGTTTTCTTTGCTGTTAAGGTGAATGTTTACCGGCACTTTCATTACTTACAAAAGAGGGAAGAGTCCTTTAGGAAACCACAGCCTATTAATCCCAAATGTGTTGTTTCAAGTTAAACCTCAGAGAAGGACATTCTGGGCTTCATTCCTGTTCTGGGAGTTCATCTTTCTTACAGCTCCATAATGTTTCCCTCCTCACTGAACCTTTCACATTACTGGAAGGATGCCAGTAAAATGGCATGGATTTTCACAAACTTGCATGAAATTGTGTCACAGATGCAATTTTAAAATAATTTGATGTGGTGCGCTCCCATAACTGGAGGAAATTGGAAATGCAAACATGCATTTTGCAAGAGTTTTCACAATGATCTGTCAAAAAAAAAAACCTCTTTTAAAGGCCTCTGCATGGCTTTTCACTTTCACTCACTCAAGCTCTCTGTACCCATGCTTTCATTTTCCTTCACATTAGGTCCCTGCCAATTCGACATATTCACTTATCTGGAATAAAGGCAGTCGATGTTTTTTTATGTGTTATTTATGCGACTGGGCAACTTTGTCATGGAAAGAAACTCTTGATGGCTACATGACAGGAACAAATGGTTTTATTTCCATTGCAGCAACGGTTTGTTAGGACACAAATGAAGCAGTTATCTTTTGGCAAGGGTCTAAATTTATCAATGGGGAGTACTTAAAGGGGGGGGAAAATGTGTTTTGTTTTTCCATGGTAATGCTTGCCATGCAAGTAAAGGTTTTTTGCCCATTTATTCTCCCAAGAAAGGATAGCTATCTAGTGTAGCAAGGACCGTAATGACATCTAAATCACTGGGTTTCAGTGACTGCTGTTGTTTTAACTTTTTCCTGCTTCTGTTTTACTGCCAGGCGGATTTTGGCTCTCATTTTGCCCTCTTCAGAGGCCTACAATCTGCACCAAATGTTTCACATTACCCGGTGTGAAAATCCTCCTATTCTTTCAGATATTTTACAAGTCCATACATCCGCGGAAACTTGATATTTCATATTTCATTCTGCTTTGTGGATGTCATTGCGCGGGACGCTAGTTCACATGCAACTGACCGACCGGCCCTTTGATCAGGCTGACCACGACTAATTGCAAATCGAGAACAAATGAAAGAAATATTTACAGATTTCATGGGAATTCGTGGAATAGGATAAGCTTCCTAAGGCTTCCACTGGCTGTGAACGTTTGTTGAATACTCATTGGAGAGTTTAGTGTGATTCTTCTCTGAGGTTAAGTGAACAGCCTTGAAGCAGAGCACTTGCAAAGGGAGATTATTTTCTTTGCTCTCAGATGGCTGTTTTTACAAAGAACTAGAGAACTGGGAAATGTAATGGCCGAAGTTAAAGTCTATGAAAGGCCATAAATACGCAGTATTTGAAAAACATTTATCTTTTAAAAAACAGCATCTGGAAATATAACATTTATATAGTCCTCTGAAAAGTTTTAAAAAAAAGTTTTATGGAAATAATGTCCTCTCCACTTCTGATAATGAGACTTAAGTAACCATATGACCGTTAAATAACCGTATTTCGTATGAGCGCTGAAGTACAGGCTAAATAACATGTTAAACAGAAATATGGAAAAATAAAATGAAATTTAAAATCCAAATTTAAAAAATCCTTAAAAATGCATGGAAGGTCATGGAAATCGACATGTACAGTTCTGGCAAATGATATTGTTCCCTAAAAATATCAACGGAAAGATGTAAAAAGAAATTTAAAACGGCATAAACGTTCTGAGTGTTTCACAGTGGCGTGGCAGTCTGCAGAGACTCGTCGGTGGAAGGCCTTTGTTCCCAGAGCAGGATGTATTCAGCAAGCCCCTCACCTCACGTCCATGCTGGGTCATGCACTCATGTATATTTGATTCCAGCAGAGCAGTGAGATCCGCTACAGTGTGCCAAAGCTTATGCAGAAAATGTTAACATCCTTTATTTCTCCCAATTTTTAGAGACCTCTGGAAATTTCAATTAAACAAAACAGAAAAACTGTCATGGAAAGAAAGGGATAGGTCTGTCTGGTGAATAGCGGTTGACCTGGCAGGTTTATTATTGTTTTTTTTTTTGGAGCATTTCTAAAAGGCTGCAGATTTTTGCTGGGGAGTCCAGGTCACCCGTGGTCACAGCAGCAGGTGACAGGAATGAGGTCATTATGTGGTCGTTATGGTGATTTGAAACCTCGGACTGCTGTGCGGAGGTGAGGGAACCATATTACAACTTCTAGATGTTTTTTTTTTTTCTCCACAGAGTGTGTTTTCCTGAATTGTGCCTGTATCCACACCTGAGTGCTGTTGGATATTTAACAAGAATGAAGTACTGTTACGCGAATATACAGTATATTCGTAACAGATTGATAAGAGGTAGGCCCTTTGGACCGGGAGTTGGGACTAATCACTGTTATCACTAGAATCTTGGCTGCACCATATAGAGACATTTCAACAACTAATGTAGAGGGTAGCAGTGCGATGGAGTGTGTGTGTTCTATTTTTCCATTTTTGGTTCTGCTAACAGCAGCCTTTATCTTTCATCTTTCTGTGTTGCAGGAAGCCTCTCGCTCGGCAAGCACTCTTGGCATGTTTTGGGTGCTGCCAATCAGGCATTGCGTTTTGCGAGATATCGCCTTACGGCTCCTCACCTCTTCAGCTTGCGCTATGGCCAAGGTGACAAAATGGTTACAGCATAAATCTTCGGAGACTACCTGTTTGATTGTCTGCCAGAGATAGCCCCCGGCTTTTGCCAGCTATCTACTGAGAAGCTGGAGTGCTTGGACCCTGCTCCCTCAGTAATGACAGTGAAAGCTGTTATTGATAGACTCAATCCAACTCTCAGAGGATAAAATTCAACCTGTTATCTGATATGATTCATTGGGTGTGATGAAAATTCCCTCAGTGTCTATGTAATCTGCTCTCTCTGCCGTTGCCTTCATATCCACCAAGATGAACGAGCGCGATGAGTTCTTCAATTTCCATTGCCGCTGCAGCAT
Organism: Megalops cyprinoides; assembly: GCF_013368585.1. Classification (NCBI taxonomy): domain Eukaryota; kingdom Metazoa; phylum Chordata; class Actinopteri; order Elopiformes; family Megalopidae; genus Megalops; species Megalops cyprinoides. The sequence continues at coordinate 33,728,806 of NC_050586.1, forward strand.
CTGGTGTTCAAAGCCCCGTCGTGCCTCCTTTTTACAGGAGCCCCGAGAAGAGATTTCTGCATAGAAAATGACTTTGTTAGGCTCCCTCCAAACTGATGCAAAAGAAAACATTGGTAATGGCTCATAAATAATGCGTTTTATGGAACAACGTGATTCGATCTGGGTGTCAGACCTTCAAAAGCGATTGGCGAGGCCACGGCCAATACATTCTCTCAGCCTGTTAGGCTGCGGAAGGGGTTACGAGTTACTTTAGGGAAGGGAAAGACGTTTAGTTACAGTCGGTCTCAATGGAACCGCACAAACTTAGGTGAAATAAATAAATAAAATTAAATATAGAAGTCAGCTGTCCCTCTTTGAAAGTATCACAAGACAGTGAATTAAGATGTATCTATTTTTTATATAAATTGAGTGATATAAGTTGGTGACTAGAGTAAAGGTCATAATATATTTTTCACTTAAAGAGTTTTGTTTCAGAAAGCAGACTCAAACTATATGGAAAGCCTTGATGATCCTTATGTTTTTAGAAATCACAGCTCTTGGCATACACATGGCACTGCAATCTCTAACCCAGCAACCTGTTCCCTTCAACCCCATTCAGGCACCCCTCATCTGGCCTCTTTAAAGCTGGGGGGGTATCCCGTATTTTAGGGAACAGATAGCTCTACTACGAGCCCAATTCGTCATCTCTGTTTTTCCTTTTAAATTCCACGGCCAACATCAGACTGGTGAGGAAGCCTCCTAAAGACAAGGGCTGCCACATACCACACTTAACAAGTATCTTACCACATTCGCACTGTAACCAAGGCGAAACACATGGTGTGGGAGAGGCCTTGGGGCCTGACAGTCACAGGATTTTGCAGTTTGTCATGCTGGAAAAAAAACATGTGTAGTCTGCCAGCCTTGGAAAAATAAGCTGTGAGTTCAAAATGTTTTATCAGAGTTTTAACACATTTTCTATTTTTAAAGGTTCGGAGGAGTTCACAAGTTTTGATTTAAGACAGTGTAAGCTGAACTTGTTTTGAACTGGCCTGTAGGATTTCAGAATTTCAAAAGACTGAGAGAATGTCATACTCTGTATGAATGTCATATTTTGAGAAATTATTTCAGGCATTTGGTTTCTTTGGTTGGGTATGCTTTCCTTGGTTACCGATTTACAAATGTTTTGTTGTATAATAATAATCTACAAGCTATATTGTAAATCAAAAAATGAAAAAAAATTGTATGAAATTACTGGATGTTATTCTAAGATGATCCAGTGTAGTCATATCTATAGGCAGTTTTTCATGCTGAATGTTTGAAGAATATGCTTGCGCAAGGTCAAAAATCAAAAATGTGAATTAATCTCTTGAATGAAAATATCACAGCGTAATAAAGCATGTCCATGGGCAGTCCAGACAAAATGATGGAAACCACCCTCTAAAGGCAAGACAGAAGAAAGAGAACATTTTGCCATTTGTTATACACTTGGACGCAAGAATGAAAAATGTGCCTCTGTTGACAGATACAGTTTAGGAAAAAAAGGGTTTTCAAAAAAAGAAGAAGAAGAAAAGATCCGTGTTCAAATTGGTCAAACATTCCGCTCGCAGACATGCAAACCTTTTTAGTTCTACACAGCGTGCTCATATAATGGTCAGCCACCTGGCCTTGGTGCTTTTAATGTGGGAATTTCAGACTAATTCTGCCTGGAATGTCAGATGGATTCTCAAGATGATGCACCTGATATTGAGGGCAGTTCACAGGACCGCTCCAGAAGACAGATCGTTCCCGTGAGGACAACCCCTCGGCTCTCTGTATTGTATGCTACAATCCCATTTTTTTGCTGCTGGCACGTCTTTGACAACCTCCCACCCCGCACCTTTAATTCTTAGGATGATGGGGTAAATATGTTAGACCGGAGGTGGTCAATGGGCCTTCGCACATGTCAGCCACCCCAGCCCCCACAGCCACTGTCCTCAGAGCCGATGGGCTTAGTCAAGATCCAGGTCCGTCTGACTGGAGGGCACGGCGCACCGGAGGACGCGTCGGGATCAGCTCGATTTCCCCCGCGTGCCTGTGTCCAGGCTTATGGTGAATTTCATCTGAACATAACCCCTTTGTTAGACCTCCGCGCAGATTAATGGGGCAGGTGCTTTCTTATCCCGCGTCGTGTAACTCGATGAGGCCCCCGGTTGGCCTGGAGACAAGCTGCGTCTTGGCCGCGGAGGCTCCCTCCGATTTAGACGGAGAGGTGGCGCGGACCCGGGACCCCAGCTGCTCCTGGGGTCCCTCTACCTGTAACAGCAACTGCGTCAAAGTGTGCCCTTTCCCAGGTGTCTGTGTCTGTGTCGTGCGGCACACTCAACCGCCCTTGACACCTATGAAGCAAGCAGCTGAAACCATCCAGAGCTCTTACTTTCACTCTGTGTTTATTAAGCTCTAAAACAATTCCGTAGTAAATATAAGACCTTTACAATTTTCAATAAAAAAATAACGGTCATACACAAATGTCCTCGCTATTACTTTAGCACGTCTCTCTCATTAGCGCTGAAATGTAAAACCTCAGTCTTTACGGGAGGTGACATTTCTTGCACCTGTCTTCCTGTCACTAAAGTAGCAGCGGGAAAGACAAAAACCCGTCAGAATAAAGATAACAGCCTTAATTACCTACATCTGCTTGAGTGGTCTGTTTATCACATTGAGTGCTTCTCACGCCTGCTTCGGCTCTGCTTTGCCTGATTTTACCCTCCTTCATGAGAATATACAGCCAGCAGTGTGGGCAGTCACAGCACTATTAATGTAATTGAATGTTGCTTCAGATGAAACAGAATATCACCATATTTTGAATATGAATCCTATAACTTTAGTAAAAAAGTTGCCTCTTGTGGGACACAACATTTGAGCATATGTGTACTGGTAAAACATGATTTGGGAAATTTAGATATAAGCACTTCAAAGTATTTATTTTTCATATGGTTTGTGAAAAGAAATATCAGTTTCAGTTGTTGATTATAATTACACTGAGCCAAATAATCCAAAGCTGAGAATTAATCTGAAATTTTTTTTCATTGGTTCCTGGTGACCATCTTGTACACCGTGTGCCAGAAGCAGGGGGAATGCAATTTCTTAAAGCCTAGCTTTTTGTAAGTGAGCATTTTATTTTCAAAATAAATATTATGATTTCAAGGTAAAGGCATAATTTTTTATCACCTGATTGTGAAATTTCTTTCTGTTCATAAATTAGTTTCAGTTAAATCTTTCCTTTGACATTGATTATGGCACACATGTAAAATGAGTCTATGAGTCACTTCAGGAAATATTATTTCTCAATTTCATGCTTCCATCACAAGCAGTTATTTAAGTCTCCGTTTTTTAAACTTTAAAAGCATTGATGTCACAATACTAAAAATTGTGTATATTTAGGATAAAATCTTATATATGTGATTCCAAACTGTTTGGGTGGCCAAAACATATGACAAATTTTACACATAATCCAGTGTTCCACTTGGCAAAGAGTGAAGCTCTGTGCATCAGTACAATGCACACCTTTCACATGTAGAAATACCAAACTATCAGTTACACAGCAGGCCATCCGTCTGAGTGTAAACCTCTTTTACACTTGATCTCACAACCATTTGGAACATGTGTTTTCAAAATGTGCAACACCTTATGGACTCTCAGGTTCACATTTGGAAAGTTCAAAGGAACTAATTCCAGTGCCGTTTCCATATTATATTAACTGTATAATATACACCAAAATACCTATTTTTAACAAGTACAAAAAAAATCCACATCTAGCAGTAACGCTTCACCTTCTAGGCTTGTGATAAAATGTGTTTTTGCATTTGTTAGTTATATTTACATTACAAGAAATTGGTAAAACATGTTCATGTGTATAGTCTAAAACTACCATTCTTAAGAATTTTATTTCACCTTTATTTGACCAGGCAGGTCAATTAAGAACAAATTCATATTTACAGTGACGGCCTGGCATACCTTTACATAAACCTTATCCCAAGAATGTTATTTTGACTCTATGATGTTGCAAATGATTTTTGTTAATGTGTTTTTTAAACATGCCGGTATTTGACTGGAATATAATATTACAAAACCTTTAAACATCTCCAGAGATAGAAAAGGAAAATAATAACAGCAAGCATGTTGCTGTATTGCATGATAAATGTCCAGTCATTGCTGTGCCATGGGCAGCTGGTAGTCACGTACAACAGCATGGTAATGACTTGGAAGAAAGAGAACCTCCAGGACCATCAGGGTATCCTGTGATGTATATATTTTTGTTGCCATACAAGTGATAACAATATTGAGCTGACAGGTTTTTATCACGTTTGCAGATTATCAAAATGCCACCATGACATTAATGGTGGCGTGAACGTGGGCCTCGTTTCATTGCTCTTCAGAGCGGGAGCTGGCTTTATGATGGTCAGAATCACTGTTTTTGATCAACAGGGAGTTACTTGGTTCTGACAGCAGCGCAGCACAACACCTGCATCTCAATGTATTTCTCTACGCTCCACTGCTGTGTAAAGCGCAGGCGATGAAAGAACGGCAGGGGGGTCTCTTGAAAACAACCCTCCAATAAACAGGGGGGAAAAGGGGGCAGTGGGGGGGAGACAGGTCCCGGGAAACCACACGGCTTTCGGCCACACTTTTGTTTCACCATTGAACCCTCCTTTTTCCTTTACATGTTGTATTCTGAGGTAATGAAGATGACAACATGGCCCCCTATGCTAGAGATGATTATCTGGTGGGTTGGCGGGACTCCGCTGGATTTCCCCTTCCTTGCCACTAAAACCTTTGCCATGCTTTGAACATGCACAAGCTTTGATGCTGTAATGGATGTCCCACACCCTGAACATTGGGTCAGTAATTCTGGTGCAGTGGTGTGCTGGTATGATGATCTGGTTTATTGCACCGTTTAGCATGGACAGGATTAGTGTTAATCATTTAAGTCTCTGAACTCCTGTTTATCAGTAACAGCTGCACATCTGTCTGAAGATGAGGGACTCTAAGTGTGATGGTGATATGGAGTGAATGTTGCTCTGGCTGTTGCTGGTGTTAGCTTGGGTCTCACCTGCAGTATGACTGAGGCAGAACATTTACCACATTTATTACTTTGAATCGCATGTATTCCCTGGATTGTGATCAGTTTTTTGAATTTAGAAAGGATGGGTTGAACTGGAAAAGAAATACCACAGCAGTGTATTTTAAATGTTCAAAAAAACATAGCAAATCCATGGGCTCTTCTTTCCTTTGGATGACCTTTGTCTGCCTCTTCTGGCTTTGACCACATTGCTTAACGTACTTGACCATCAGATGACCTTAGAGATGCACTACATATACAGAAATCTGGCCAAATGGATCTGGACCTTACATGAGTCTTCTCGACATTCAAGTCCCATTTGACTGTTCTAGTTTACTAGTCATCAGGTAATCTCATTTGACAAATTTGGGAACGCTAATCTGATTGTGTCATTAGCAAGGTTAATTAAGCAAGCAGTAGAACCATGTTGAAAGTCTTTTTTTTTCAAATAAAAAATTGATATAAAGTGAAGTAAGACGTAGGATGTTAACTGGATTCATCTGTTTATGATTTTGGGAACAGGATGAAAAATACTTGCACTGTATCAATTGTACAAAAAAAATGTTGAGGGCATATTAGTCAGACTGACAAGCAGCTGCAAAAGCAATTTTAAACTCTGATGTAGTTCAGGAAACTGGTCGTCAACAGCATTACATCCTCTGGAGGAATATTACACTGAACTACACTTAATATTTGCACTCAAAATGACCAATAAAAAATGAGAAAGATATTAAAAGGCACTGTGGATTCTTATCTTTGTTTCATGCTGGCTGAGAGCAGAGGAAAGTGTGCTGGGTCGACACATTGTTTAAATCAGGGGTGTTTAACCCGAGAAACCTAACACTTCCTTGCGGATATATGGCCCACAATGCAGTGCTTCACTTGGGGAATACAGGCAGGTATACATTGTCCCCTGACACAAGAATGCCTCAAGACTCAGTTCATCAACTGTATCATATTTCTCTCTCTGGCTCTGCTGGGAGCACATATTATTTAAGGAGCTAAATGCTTTGTTTATATTAGCCTGGGGCCAGATGTTTACCTTGCAGGACACATCAGTGGCAAAATGAGTGAGAACCAGAGATACATCACAAACAAAGTGGTTTAAATGATCTCTATGGATCCATAAATTTGTCTTAATGCCAACAGCCACTATTCCAGGGTGTCTGAAAATTGCAGATGCAAACATAACTATCCTTAATAACTGCTCAGGCATTTTAAAGGGGCGATCACAGATCAATCGTTTTTTAATATTTCACATAGGAAATTCATAGATTAGTACAGTTGTCATAACTTATATTCTGAAAGTCATTGATAATTTTTAGGATGACCACAGACTGTCAGAAACAACTGATGGCCTTGTCCAGTGGAAATGTGCTTCAGTTCCAACACATCTCTAAAAATTTAATGCTGATATTCTGCTTTTATGATTACATATATGTGCTCATAACATTTTCATGCTCTGTGAGGTTCGGCACTATTTTAACAATGAAAGCATGTTACTAATAAACTCTAATGCAACAATGGAGATAGTCAATTTCCTGCTCTTACCACTGTGGCCTGTGTTCATTCTGCAAATAAATACTTAATACTTTGGCATCTCTGCAACACAGAGTATTTTAAAATTAATTTCCATGGCTTTTTAGATGACAGCAAATAAAAACCTTTTGCAGTCAGGCCCTTAGCTTGATTTATTGCATCTGTCACTGTGATGTTTACATTATGCTGTTAAACTGTGCACTGCGGCTTCAATATTGCCAAGCGGCATTTTTTTGTCTGTGGTTGAATGATGTCTTGGAAGCATGAGAAAGCAAACCAAAGAATGAAAGAAATGACAAGCATGATTTGTTCTGTAAGCATGTCTTAACAGTTAATATTCCTATCATTGTAATCAAGGAAATATGTGCAATCCTACCTGTGTGGGTGTTAAATTGGCTAACATGCCACAAACTTTGCCCTTGACAAGAGCTTATCCTTAAAAAGAATACAAATAACCATAATTGTAATAACCGTATATTAATGAATATATAAGCATATATTAAACAGTTCAATGACATATGATGCTGATAGGTTCTTTCCCCCTACATAATTGGATCAATTGAGCAGTTTTGTTCAGTTTTGTGTAAACAAATAATGAAGATGCATTTCATATGTGTGTGTGTGTATTGTCATCAATTAGTTACAATCCATGTCTACCATAATTTACCGGCTGGCTCTTCACAGTGGTACCGTTCAGATTAACTTTCAGAATTATTTTAGATTTCCTAATTATAGAGATTTTCAACCGTCTCCTTCCCTTCCGTTTGTAAGTTTTTCTTGCCAGTGTCTGAGCTTGATGCAGCGCATTTTTAACCAAGATAATTCCATTATGCTGACTTCTGTTGGTGAATGCGTTGTGCCCGCTCTGAAAATGATATTCGAAAACTCAACGCATTCCGATGTGATTGGTTAAGCGGCGTCACATGAATACCTGAACCAATAGTAGTAGAATGCGTTTACAGGAACAGACGTAGCGTTTCGCTAGCCAGCTAAATGCAATTGATACAGTCGTGTTAGCTGAGTACTAGTTTGTGCTTCTCCTTAGTTGAACTCTGAAGAAATACTTGGAAAGAGAGGCCGTTGTCCGCAGCGAATTGGTAGATGGCTCGCTGTGAGTGTCATTATTTTAATCTGGACATTAGGGAAAATTTGCGAGGGCACAATGGAAAGTCAAAGGAAAGCATTTGCAGACCAATCGCAGTGGATGCATCAACAGAAGAGAAAACATCAAGCAAGCGGCCAATCAGCTTCCGAAAATCCCGCAGGTAGCCACCCAGCTAGCTGACTAGCTATCTTGTGATTCACCGGGAACAATGTGTGTTTTTAATCTTTTTGTCCTTGTTTCCTTATTTAGTGTAAATGAACTCTGTTCATTTCCATTCTCCATTTTAGCAGTGAAGCTATTTTCTTACACACGTTTTGCTTCCGGGTCAGCAAGTTGAGCTTGCTGAATAAAGAAGGCAATAATGGAAGGTTTAAGTAAACGGTTGGTATATATAGCCAGCAAGCTGGATGTTGAGGAGTGCATATGAATAGCGTTGGACGTAAACCATTAGCATCCTTTAATCGATGTTGAATAGTTGTTCTGTTTCGCTGGTTAACTGACCGCGATAAAACTGCCTCAGGATAATATCTGAAAGGGCTTTGACTAATTTAGCTGCCCTAATAGGTTAACTAAGTGTTCCTTACTACACTGAAGAATACCCAGTATTTGCTAGATATCAGTATAATTTTACGAATATTAGCTGCCTTGTCTGGGCATTAGTTTAAGAGTAAACTATACATACTGTATCACATCAGATATACACTAGAAAATGAGCAATGAGTCAGATTTTCCGATATTAGGTATAACTGTGGTTACGCTGTAACGTACAGCCATTCTGGAGTCACATTGCACTTGTGACATTATTTCTCATAAACACAAGAGACCTTAATGACAAAATTTGACAAAGTAATAGAGTGGCAACATTGGGTAGTACATAGCTAGCAATAACCACTCACCAGAATGAGTAGTATTGCCCCCCTTCTAGTTTGATGATCCTGGTGTATTTCATTTTGGCTACCTTCAACACCTTTCACCTTTCGTTTTTACAACATGTGTCCTCACTTTCATTTCGTTTCAGGAAGAGAAATCCTATTTAATTCACCATTCCAAGAATTTTCAATGCCTGAAAATTTGGAATGCTGAGATTCTGTTGCCATAGACACACCCCCAATACACCACCCTATTATTTTACCCTTTCATGATTTCAACCATACTGTCATACCACACACTGTTGAAAAAGTAATGAAAAATTAAATGTCCAACACTGCAGTCATGACTTAGGCTGCCAGCACAGATACTTAATATGGGATAGCCTACTTGCCACCATCTCTGGGAAAAAGGGAAGGTGAGGGTGAACATGTCTCTCTTGTTTGTGCTGAAATCACAACATACAGTACATGTTCAAAAAATATACACTTATGAAAAGCAAAGAGTTAAAAGTTAAACATTCTGTCAAAGTCAGAATACAGTCAAAGTGATGCCACAGCATCATGAAAATGAGAAATTCACAATTGATAATTTGATGGTCATCCTAGCTGAGCACTGCTCGCTCTGGCCAAACCTAACCAAACAGCGTAAATACTAACAAGATGTGTAACTTATATTTATAAGAGTTATAACCTTTTGCAACATGTGTACGATAAAAAGCTAAAAATAGGTCAAAATGGTGGGTGCAAAGAACTATATTTGACTATGAAGTTTGGGCAAGTGCTACATTTATGTTGATTCTGTAAAACAATAATTGCTAATTTAACTGATACTGAGCTCATTTTAACATGTAACAATTGAGAAGTTTAATACTTGCACAAGCTCTTTATTGAAAGCTACACTTAAGGTGATTCAGCTGAGCGTCCCCTGCTCTGATTATCTGATGTCCCCACTTTTGTCTCGCCCCAAAGACATGCGGAAGAGGATCCGAATAAGATACAGTAAAGAGGAGGAGGAAATGCTGGTGAAAGAGGTCATCAAAAGGTGGGACGAGCTGTTCGGGGCGAAGAGCCGTCACCTGCCGCGCGGCGCCAGGACCGGCCTGTGGAACGAGATCGCGGCGCAGCTGGAGGGGACATCGCAGGGCGTGAGAGGCGGCGAGGACCTGCGCAAGAAGTGGATCTACGTCAAGCAGTGCCTGCTGGAGAAGGTGGAGGCCCAGAGGCTGTCCTCCTACCCTTACTTTGAGTCCAGCCGCTCCACGGAGCTGACCGCCGTGGAGCAGCAGTTGCTGTCCCTGCTGTCCCAAACGGCTGTGCAGCCTGTCCACTTCCCCGACTTATGGGGTAGGTGCGCGGACTCCCGAACCCGCCCCTCTCCTTCCAGGTCTTTGCGGCTGGAGCCAGGGTCAGTTCCACAGTCTTACAGTCTGTTTCCTCCTCCAGACCAGCTTCTTCTGTTCAATTCCTGTTTCCACCACGTTATTATGTACAGTATTGTTTGTCAACAGTGGTTCAACGTTTTCTGTACATGGTTTATTCTGGAATGTGTGAAAAAAAAAATTTCAAACACACAGCAAAGCTGACCAGACACAACATAAAGCATATATTTGAGATTTATTAGACTTCATCATGTTAGAAGTGTGAAGAAAAGATGTGCAAAAAGAAGAGAATAATCTCTGTGTGTAATATTACATCCCAAATGGAATTAAGAATAGGGAATATGCAGTGATACTTGAGGTGGGATGTTGTTGTGCCACAGGTGGGGGGACGGACGGCAGCAGCCCAGGAGACACTGATGTGTTCAGCTCCAGCGCTTCCTCAGAGACGGAGTTTCCCAGCTCCACATGCTGCTCCGCAGTCCCGGCAGAGGCTGACCTCGTCAGGTCTCTGAACCCACCCAGCTTGGAGAGGGTTAATTTGAACACCCTCCTGGCCAATGACGATGCCCAGGTGTGGGACCCAGAGGTTTCCGGCCGTCACGGAGGCGCAGGCTTTTGCGACGATAATGCAGAGGATGAGCTACCGCTTCCTATCAACAGCTTCATCCTGCCCACGCCCCGGCGGCTCGGCCGACCAGGCAGTGATGATGTCACGCCCGTCATGGCTGCCATCGTGAACAGACAGAGACAGTGCGTGTCCGTTCAAAGAGAGGCTGTCAAGGCACTGAAGCGGCTGGCGGCAGACGTGCGCAAGTATGTCGACTACGTCACGACAGCCGGCCCCAATGCAAAAGTGTCTTCCTCTGGTTTGCCAGGTCATGAAGGCCTCCTTTCTTTTGCAGTCAAACCTACTTCAGGAAATCTGCAAAACCCTGACACGTCTTCCCCATTTGCACTTGCTAAACCCTCTGAACCTAAAATATCTCCCTCAAGCCCCCTGGGAAGCCTCTCCTCCAGGCCCCAGGACTTGTCGATCCTGAACAATGACGCCCTGCTGGAGCGTTTCAGGTTGGACCGCGGGACGATCGTGTACCTGTGTGAGCTGCTCAGGCCGCATGTGGCCAATCAGCAGATGCCGGTGGAGAGCGCTGTCTGTGCTGCTCTTGCCTTTTACGCCACCGGCTCCCTCCCATCCACGGTCGGGGACTACTTCGGCACGGACCAGGTCGCCTTGAAGAACGCTGTCCAGATCGTGACGGACGCTCTGGTGACCGTCTCTGACCAGTTCATCAAGTTCCCCCCGCCCACGAGCCAGCAGCAGGTACAGCAGGATTTCTTCAGGATCGCCGGCTTTCCCGGCGTTGTCGGGGCCCTCGGCTGCACCCACATCGCCATCAGGTGCCCCCAGCTGCACTCCAACCTCTACCTGAACCGAAAGCGCTTCTACTCCATGAACCTGCAGATCACGGCCACTGCGGCCTGCCGGATCACCAGCGCCGTGGCGCGGTTCCCGGGGTCCTTCAGCTGCGCTCACGTCCTCCAGCACAGCCCCCTGGAGGCCTTCTGCAGCAGGGGGAACCTAGGCAAAGGACACCTCATCGGTAAGTACCGATGACATTATTGTCATTTATCAGACATTCTAATCCAGATCAACTTACATTGTTGACATGTTGCCCTTTTCATACAGTTTGATAATTACTTGGGTTAAGTACCTTGCCCAAGGGTGCAATGGCAGTGCCCCAACGGGGAATTGAACCAGCAACCTTTCGGTTACAAGCCCTGCTCCTTACCTGCTACGCTGCACTGCCACCCACTCACTGGGGTTCCCCATGCAGAGAAGTGAAGTGGGATTTGTCCTTTGGTGCATCCCTCTGATTCATCCAGTTATCCCTCCCCCTTTTCCACAGCTCACTCCGGATACCCCCTCCACCACTGGCTGCTACCCCCCCTCCAAAGCCCCCAGGCAGAGGCAGAGGTCCGCTACAACAAGGCCCTGACCAGAAGCCACAGCGTTGTGGGGAAGACGGTCGGGCTCCTGAAGGCCCGATTCCCCTGCCTGGACCGCACGGTCCTGCCCCTCCAGCACTCCCCCAAAAAGAGCGCCCGCATCATCCTGGCGTGCTGCGTCCTCCACAACGTCGCCGTGTCTCGGAACGTGGCGCTGCCGGGGGTGAGAGACCTGGGGCCAGTAGACCCGGCGGCGGCCCTGGAAGACTTTAACTGCGAGGGGGACGAGGACACGCTGTCTGACAGCGAGGAGATCGTGGCGCTCAGGATCACGGAAGGACAGCAGAAGCAGGCGGTCACCATCCAGCAGTTTTTCACATAGGAAACTCAAAGCGTACTCGGTGTTTGTGTGATCATTCAGTACAGCACAGACACACACGTTACAGTGGACAGTCTATACTAAAGCATTACTTACAATACTGATAATTTTGCTATTTGATCTAGAGTATGCTGAACAGAGTTGACTATGCAATTGGGACTTAAAATTGATTTTTTTGTTAACTTCAAACTAAGATTAAAATGATGGAAACACCTCATTTACTGGATATTTTAACTCTGAGTATTGAGTAATCTCTGAATAACTATTATCAGCACAGCGGTGGCTTATTTTTTTTTTGTTGTTTTTTTTTTTTGTACCAAACTGCTGCCAAAACTGAACTAAACTATAGTGATATGACACCTGTTATGTAAATCTGTTTCATGCAGTGTGTAACTGTTTCTTTGAAATGGAACATCAGTTAAATTAAAACTATCATCTTTGGAAAGAACGATGAGACATCTGTTTTCACAACAAGACTTCAGAAGGGGAACAGTTCCTCTGTGTTTGGCACCAAACACAGGTACAGGTACATGTTGTTTATGTGCTGTGTTACTATGTATATGTATAAATAAGTGTTTGAGGTGCTGTAAGTTTATCAGTTTAGACTACCTTCAGATTGTTCTCTGTATAAATGGAAAGTATCCGTGAAGCACCTTTCCTGGGGTCTGGTTTTTGGTTTATAATTTGATTCATGTACTTGATACAGAATTTCGATGCGGCTCTTGGATGTCCTTTCCTGGTCTGTTCATATGTATAAGTTATATGTCCTAAAATGATATGACTTAGACATCATCTTAGGTTATGGAAAGAAAAGACAGACACCATTAAAAAGTGCAATGAAATCAAAACAGATCAAGCACGAACCGTTCAAGGCCACATCCGTCACTGTATTTCTGCCACTACAGCTTGAATTCAGGATGAAGCTTCAGATCTTGCATTCTGATTTAGCCCATTTCTTTTTAAATTATAAAAATGCAGGTGGTTAGTACGAGTTCCAAAAAATCCATAATCTGTGCGTAGTTGAATTACGTTACTTATTACTGAATTCATTACTGTGCTGAAATGTTTTTAAGACTGCATCTTTTTCAGACCATGATCAGTTTTAGTGATAAGTGATTTATTTTTGAGGTTGTGAATATGCACAAATGTTTTTAAGACTGCATCTTTTCCAAGCCACAATTAAGTTTGAGGGATAAATAATTGATCTCATGTAGAGTTCATCATCTTTCTCAACTCTTTTTAGAAGAGAGCTTTCCCTGACCACTACCAGTAAAGGGAATGGGGTCACCCCAGCTCATTGGTTAGGGAAGACCTGGGTAAGAAGGTTAGGCAACACAGCATATAATCTTACCCCAGAATAGTCATCTTTTCTCTTCATTACAAAGGTGATTAGAGCATCCATTTTGCCTTTGATTCCCTCCAAAATAGATTCAGGCCACGCCCTCTATGAAGTGTGAACTGTTTACTTGTATTTAGCTGTGTTTCATGGTTCTAATCTGGCACTGTGTTGTTTTCTTACTGAAACCTAAGAAGCGGGAGGCCTATCGCGTTCCCTATGAGGAGCGAAAACCACCACAGTTTCCCTTTGTTGTTTTCCTTTTCCTCTTGAGTAATAATCCTCTGTCGAGTGCCTGTCAGTGGGTTGTGCCGAAAGAACAACAGCAGTAGGACTTTCGTCCGCATGTGTCATGTCAATAGAAACCGACTCTGGTCCTCAGGAGTGCCACACATGTCACCTGTCACTCCCCGGCTGAGAAAGCTGAGAATGGAGATTTGTTCGGTAACATTCTGGGTTCTCCATGACCATGGAAGGACACGTAACAGATGCACACATTGACCAGTTTCTGCTTGAGAGAAGGTTTGATTTGTTCAACAAATCAAAATGGAATGGATGGAAAAGAGTCATTCTCTAACATAAAGCGGTCAACGGGAATTCATGTCCCACAGAGAAATTCATGTCCCTCAGAGAAACAGCTGCCAGCCTACTGAAGCAGCTTGCACGGTTTGCCCAAATTCAAAAGATGGGCTAATAAATCGTGCTGTGCTCCAACCCCAGCTGTCCTCCGTCTCACTCTGTGGGAGGAGTGGAATACAGGAATGGACCGGGGATTAGATCAGACAAAAGAAGAAAGCTGCCGTCTTTGTGTGGAGACTACCTGCATGACAGGTGCATGAGTTCCCCTGGCACGTTGGCAGAGCGCTTGGAAAGACAGAAACGATGATCGTGTGTTTATGTCCTGACGACTGTGGCAACGGTGAGGGGATGTTTGAAAACTTGTAGCTCAGTAACCAGGCATAATTGTTTAAAGAGGGCTAAATGTTAAAACATTTGTTATTACTTGAGATGTCTTTCAAGTAACTGGCATGAGATTCTGCCCTGTAGGTGTTGTTCCTGGAACGGAGGAAAGGGAAGGATGTTTTTCAGTGGGCCTTATAACTACAGTTGTCAACACGCATTTTTAAATCAGCATTCCCCTAAGGCCACAACTGAGTGGATCTTTAAGAGACAGTAGCTAGTAGTTACCACACTGGTTTGATGTTTCGCTCGGGGTCTGTGTCCAGGAGTGACATTTTAAGCTGATTGCTGAAACACGTCCAGTAAAATCACATTGGCTGAAATGCAAGCAGTTTGATTCAATGATTTTTGCCAGCGGCAGAATGTGGCCTTCACTGGTGTTTTGTGAAAATGTTTCTGTAAAAAAGACATCATGAAGCAGGTTCCCACTACTCTAATAATTCAGTTATTCAAGTCATTTTTCCTCCACTTAGCTATGCTTTTTAATGGATTGCCCTGTGATAAATATGAAACCTCTCCAGAAATTCATCAAAACATAAAAGGTTTGTCATTTGTGATTTTAAGGGAAAGCCGCCTTAAGCTAATTTCCGTTTGTGCTGGCTGAAACTCAAGCACAACAGAGGGAACGGCGGCTCGTAAAAAAATGACTGTATGCTTCACCCCTAAGACAACAAGAAATAAAACAGCTCAGATGTTCTTTCTCAGCTCCGCTGCTGACATGATGGCTTATCTCCTGGGCAGTGGAGTGAAAAGGGCTTGTTACATGCTTCTGTGGCACTTTTCATTATCACCACCACAAAACCGATAGTGAAAGACAAGTAAGTATACGAAAAAACCCAGCCCCCTTCTCCCGTACTCATTCATCATAGGCCGAGGGATCAGCATCATGCTTTATTACAATAAAGCCTCGTGAAACCAGAGCTGATTTCTTGCTAAATTCCGACATTAGTCACAGGCCCATATTTCAGGATTAGGAAGGCCTAAGGGGAGTAATTGTCAGAGGGAATTTAAGGCTTGCGGATACCGGACTCTTAACTTAAAGTGTGTTGTTTAGGCACAAGTCAGAGAGTGGTTTTATGCCACTGGATCAGCTGCTGAAATTCCTCGCTTTGTTTACCCTCTGAGGTTCAGTGAAAGCTCACGAAAGATGAACAAAAAGAGAGGTGTAGAGAAGTGTGCAGAGAGGGGAAATAGGTTACCGTATGTTTTAAATTGTCTAATGGTTACGCAAAGGAATTTAATAACCAAGAGAGGCTAATGCTTTTTTCCCCTCACCATGTTTTAGTGGTGAGGGAGAAAAGATCACCATGACCATTTTCTTCAGGGTAACCATTACTGCCCAAGGTTGGTGACATACACAGGACAGGGAGTGGCTGGAGAACCACTTAAAACTTGTGTTGATGTTTCATAGACTGATTAATCACTGCTATTCCAGATTAGAATTGCCACTTTCTGCTGCTTGCAACCTCATTTTGACTGGGTTCTTGTCACACATAAGAGGCCACAGCCAAAGGGACAAAGCCTTGCATGAGTCCTTTGTGTGCCTCTTGTGTGCCAAACCACTCTGTCCGTCTAAATTTTAAACTGAGAAAAAAAAACTCGAGAGAGAAACCGTCATTCTCGGTGCTATATGACCATTTTATTTCTTTCCAGTGTGAAAAAGTAAGTCCTATGACGCAAGAACTATGTCTGTAGACCACTCTAAAATAAGTCATTCATAACATTTGGTCTTTTCACACTTTTAAATTAAATCAAACTATTACTTCAGCTTAAGCTTGTCACGCCTCACAGTGCATGCTGAACTCTGGATGAACTAGCTGTGAATGGTAAAGGAAAGGCATACAGGTACACACAAAATGAGGGTGTTTGGAGAAACATTTGGGAAAACCCAGGTGCTTTATGTTATTTCATGCCTTACATCCAAGACGGCCTGTGAGTCTGACAGCATTACCAATAACTTAGCATTTAACCAGTCAGGGCAGATATGAAAATCTCCCTCAGCTGAGATTTTCACTGCATTGTAATTCATTTCAATAAAAAAGGGAATAAATTTGTCCCTTCAAGTGTAATGTCAGGAAGAAAATAGGAAGAACACACTTTGGTTTGCCATTCTTACACGTAGGTGACCAGGAAGAGAGGCACTAAAAAGGAAAATAAAACAATCTCCAGAGTTTGACAGATGCAGAACGCTCTGACTGGGGGGAACAATGCAGGCAGTGTTACAGTAAGTGAGCACCTTTCAACGCCGCTGAAAGGAGAAAAAAAAAATTAAAAAGAAAACATTGCGCCACGGGTTACTGGGAGCCTTGCTTGGAAAGTGGCAAGCTAACGCAGCCACACACTCCGGCCTGTAATAGCTTGTTAACGGAGAAATAAAAGTAATGGATGTGACAAGGGGGGGGTGAGATGATTAATGATAAAGGTTTGACAGTGTAAGCTTTGCTTTCCTTTCAGCCCGGTTGGGCCGGCACCTGCGGAGAATGAGCGCGGCGTTATCGCAGGGATCGGGGGAAGCACCGGCGGCTGTGCGCGCTTGCTCACGGTGGTCCAGGCTTGCCAAGCTCCGCATTCCCATGGCTCCCTGACAAAGCCATCGGAGGCTTGATGCGTGGCACACTGCCTACTGAGGGGGTGGCTCTCCTGCACTGAGAAGGAGGCAGAACAGTCTTGGTCGAGCGGCGGTAGCATGTTCCTTTTTGGACCTTCTTTGATTGAAAACCTAGGCCAGCACAGCGAGGGCTTCATGTGCTTAACTGATAATGTGAGTTGAGCCTTAAGGCATCCCTTGGAAATGAACTCAGATCATCTTAGACGGCCTTTTCCTGACGCTGTGTTTTGGTACACTGATCATGCTGGTTTAGCTGTGCTGGTCTATGGCTTGGTTAGTTTGGCCATCATATGTGGTTGTGTTCATATAGTAGAAATGGTGTAGTAGACAGCACAGCATAACTCTACGTCTTAAAAAGGTGGAATATCATTTTACATCAGTCCGGAAAACACTGATCAACATCACAACTGATTGAAATTGTGGAAGTGAGTATGGCTCTCCTGTCAACAGCATTCAATAGAGTTCTCCAAGCCTGACAAAACCAGAATTAGGAATCAAACTCTCACAAGTAGGAAGAGATGTAGCAACTTTCGACACTGTCTAAAAACAAGCAGATACAGTTGCCAAGCCAATGCCTTTTCCCCCTTTGCATCTGTTAATCAGATATCGAGCCATTGTACAAATAATGAAGATACATCTTTTATGGGCTGTTGCCATCCAAGATGGAATTATTACAACAATCAGGCTAAATGTGATTTAAAAGAGTTGCTGAGCAGTTTCAGAATTTGCTTGAGAGGGTGTCGAGTTGTTTTAACAGTGTTGCGCGCACTCCACCTTCGCCTTTGTGATTACTGGGCAGGTTCCTGCTCGCCCCAGCCATAATGCTCTTTTCGTTGTTTGGACAGAAATGACTACTTCTCTTCAGAAAGCAAATTTCCCCTGCCACCCTTGATAATGTCACTGATTTCCAGCCAACACATGTTCCGCGCAGCGGTGATAGACATGCCCAAATGCGTGCCACCTCTGGACTTATTCCGGCCTGTTCAGGAGCTAGCGGCATTATAAACTAATACTCACAGTTCATCACACGGGATTTTCTCAAGTGAGAGTGTTAGCGGACATGAAAGACGAGGCTCAGATCTACACCTGTCACGATCACAACATTTTGCTAGAGGTCTTTTAAAAATCGGCTTGTGGTGCAGTTGATTCCATCAGTTGTATTCTTATTGCTGATGGGCCTCTGTTTTTTTTTTAGAAGACAGACCAGGTCCCCCAAGGACTGTCCATTCTCAGCGCCCCACCCCTGCTTTGTACTGCAGCGCCGGAGAGATCAATCTCTCGCAAATGAATCGCAGATCTATACAGCTCGACTCAAAAGGCAAGGTTAGGCGCTGTCAATGTCTCTTAAATATTTATGATGGAGAGTATTTGATTACCTTTTGTGCCAGAAAAACTTTATCCCCCCCGCGCAACCCGGAGACGAGAG
Source organism: Megalops cyprinoides (assembly GCF_013368585.1). Taxonomy (NCBI): domain Eukaryota; kingdom Metazoa; phylum Chordata; class Actinopteri; order Elopiformes; family Megalopidae; genus Megalops; species Megalops cyprinoides. Next base: position 33,747,431 of record NC_050586.1, read on the forward strand.
CACGCATTTCATTGAATCCAGGTGTCACCTTTTACCATGCCTTTCCACCGAGGGGTATGGCAATTACATTCCTTAATAAAGTCTTTATTGTTCCCCTCTCCGCATGCATAACAGGCACAATGGGTCTGGATCCAAACTTCCTCTCTGTCCTGGAAATGACATGCGCTGTCCAAGTTCACATGCACTCTTGAAGTGCATGCGTTTGATTTATAGAAATATTACTGACCGACACGGAGTAACAACTATCTTAGTCAACTACAAATATATCCCCTTGCAATTCTCGTGGCTTGCTTACAGTTCAGTCTAATCACTCTAAAGTACAAATGATTTGTCAGAATCAATTAATTTGGATCATCTCTTGTGCTGTCCATAAAAATAGTCAAAACATAATGAATAAATTAATCAATAAATAACCAGTGACAAAACTTGTTTCTCCATATCCTAAAATATGAGATCACAGTTTTATTATGTAGGGATTTATCACAATTACATAATTCTATGAAAATTTTATCCATTCTGTTTAATATATGTGATAGCTGTTGATCACTGTAAATAATCTAAATCAGACTATGAGATACAGTTACTTTGATCTGGTCATGCTGCAGCATTGACATTTTAAAATTATACCTTTGTTTTTTTATTTTTTACCTGCCCACAGAACATCAATAACAGCCCATACCAAGACTGAGAAAGATATATTTGACCATCTGCACTGAACAGAAATGGCTGTTGTAAATTTTATGTAACTATCTGCCTCACAGGACAATATCTATTGTTTAAAAAACAGGCCAAGAGGTCTTTCATCTACATTTCAATAAAATGTGGCTCAGGATCTGGTCAAAGCAAAATGTCATGGCACAAAAGATGAATTGGTATTATTGGTGTCATTAATATTAGTGCTGCTGTTGTTCATAGACGTGATGTGATGGAGTGACATTGATTGTAGGAGTGCTAATCGCTGTATGCAGGCTGATGGGGTAAGTGAGCCAGTCTCAAATGTATTGTTAGAGTAATTTAACCCCATTTCAAGGGTCACTAGTGGTCTGTTACCCTGACATATTGAAGTTCCGTCTCTGGAGAAACAGAGTTGTGTATTTGCCTGTTGATAAATATCTCACCTTCATGAGCATTTGTAGCTCTACAGAGAGTAATGCAGCAGTAATATGCTATTAACTGTATGTATAATAATGTTCATTATCTCCAAGCATACAGGAGTTTGGAATAATGAACAACCATTCAGGCCTTGTAACTGAGTTAACAATTCAAGCCTAAAGCATTTAGAGGTACTCCTGGATGAGTCATTGCAATTACTTCCAACCAATTATCATAAATACATCAAGTTATAATTTCCCCTCTAACTGAATAGTTGAATGATATTGGTATCACCAGGAAAACAGGAACATGGATGCTAACGATAAGAGCATGTCATACTGCTCAGTGCAGTCTTGTTTCTTGTTGGTTTTGTCACAGTCGGTGAAGGAAAATATGTTATTCTTAATGTTAGCCTCTTTATACTCAGCAAGTTGACACAGGTATCATTGAGAGGGTGAAAAAGTTACATACACATCAGTAGCATTATCAATAAGTATGTTTTAAGCCGGCTGCCCACAAGCTGAGAATGTGTAGGATTTGTATTATAAAAGGAAGAGAAAAGAAGGTGGAGTGCCTCCGCAGTGCGCTGTGTGTACAGAGGAATCACAGATTAATTACAGTATAGGACAGCTGTCAGTCCTTCAATGGAAGCTGAACAAGGGTACATAGAATACCTGAAACATCAGTTTAACAACTAAACACTTAACTCATTCTCTGTGGTTGGGAGCTGGCATGGACACTCCTGTCAAGACAATCAGTTGTGTCTACAGGGAATTGCTGAGCAATTACCTCGAAACAAATCTTTCAATAGCTTGAAAATAGTTTGGCAAAAAAAAAAACTGGTCTGATGAAGCATGTCTGTTAGATCTTTCTAGATCTTTTAGTTAAATGTGGCCTTGTGATTTTAAGCATGCATTCTCAAGAGAAAAAATGTGTACATTACATGACAGCATTTTGTGTTTGGGTATGTCGATCCAAACTACAGTAAATGAAGTCAGACAGGACTGTCAGATCAGGTACTTTCAGAGATGCATCTGAAATCTGAGCATACCGTCTTCACTTCCAATTTCGTTAGACTGTCTCAGCATGTTGCCCAGCGATTACCCCAAGATATACAATTTCAAATCATTCATTTTTCTCAAATGTACTGTCTTCATTTCACAGCCTGAAAGTAAGATCAAATTCTCACCTTTTGTTATTCGCATTATGAAGCTGCAATATATACTTTGTATCATATATCACAATCGGTCTGGGAGAGAATTTCTTGTTGAATTACTACATTTTCACTACTATTAGTTCACACATGCAAAATGGAAATTTTTTTTTGTCTTGAATGTTGAGTCCAAAACATAACATTTTGTGCCACAGATGGTGGAATAAAATCTGTTGTCCGAAATATTTTTAAACCAGAGATCACCTCTGACATCATGCTTAACTAATGGACATGACTCTTCACCCCTAGCCGGCATCCATTACACGCTGAATGTCAGCTAAAGACGTCGACCTCTCCAGGGCAAGTATACTTTCTTTAGGAATGACATGCAATCTGTGTCTTCATCTCCCCTGCCATATCACCATCACAAAGGATTATTCAAATATGCAAATACTCATGTAACGCACACTGCCATAACAGAGGCCTGACTGTAGACAGTAGTTCACAGTGTTGAATAAATATTTGAAGATGAGGTCAGGTGAAAAAATAATGTCTACAAGTCTGCTGTTTAGAAGGCTTCAACCGTTACATGTTTGTTCATTGGTGTTTACATAGCAGGCTAGGGATGAGCATGTGCTTTCATTGTGATTGTTACAGATAAAGATGGCTGTGACAGATGAGCGCTAGCTTGCGGTATTTTTTTCGGAGTAGAGGAGAGGTATTGCTGTTAAGATGAAGTGCGTTTAAACATTCACAGATGCTCACTGCCTGCTGGTGGGCAGGTATTCAACTGACATCATATGCCAAGAGCTAAAAGTATTCACTGTGACAAGTTCAAAACACATTTCAGGTTAGGGTTGCCAGTTTCACACTATTTTTGTATTTTAAGACATGCATTTTTTTTTACCTTGCTTTGTATCTGACACTGACCACTGTTTATAGGCTAAAGCTAGAATGAACAAAATGAAAGAATCTTTTATTTAGAAGTTTATTCTTTTGAGCTGAACATATTTACAACTCTCCTACCTTGTAGCAAAATATGACCATTTTGCAGATGTATTCAGTTTTGTAGCAGGGCAAATGGATATTGTTTGATTATGCTCACAAATCCCTTTTTAGTATTTGGAACCTTCACAGAATGTTGATGTAAACAGTTTGTTAAGCATCATTAATTTTACATTCTTTCATGGTCTACTACTCGCATATATACTGTAATTCTGTACATACTGTATGTCAATTCATTTAAGTCTTCTGCCATCTGAGTTACTTGTTAATTGAATTTCTCTGCACTAAACAAGGAAGAAAATATTTTTCAGTTTTCTAAATATTTTTCAGTAGACATGTCACACATGTAACAAATTCTTGACATTCTCAGAAGAATTCAACCTGACTGGTCAACAAGACCACCTGGCCGGTTGAGTAGCCACAATTTTCTCTTTCCACGTGATTTCTGACGATAAACTGCAGCCTTTTGTTGCATGAATCCTCAAAGCTTCTATCTAAACGGCAGCTATGTACGTGTGTGTGTGTGAAGATTCCCCTACATCTGCCCCAATAGCTTAGTTAGACAACCAGATGTCAGGCAGGTTGCAATAATGAACGGGGGGTGGGGTGGGGCTCTAATAATGACTGGCAGAGCACCTGCAACAAAGGCAACTACAAAGAGCCCCTCACTGACAGCACTTCCTTTATCCCAGCCTCGTACACGACCTCTCTGGAATCCCACACCATCTTGGAAAAAGATTTTCCGCGCTGCACTCCATCAGATCTCGGTCCCGCGAGGCTTCTTAAAACGCCGCTTTGCAAATTGAGCGCCATCGCACAGAAACGAGGGGGTCAAGTGATGGAAGGCCCGCCGCACCTGCCCATAAATCTCACCGAGTGCCCGTCCTTTCACAAGAAGGACATGAAGAGAGGAAATAAATAATAAACATCGTCCGAGTCCCATCAGATGAAGAAGATCGAGAGCGGTCAATTGGCCATGAGGGATGCTTAGAAAATGCTTTATTGCAGTAGGGAGGCCAGAATGGACACCTCTCGGATCCAAGAGTCAACTGTGGAGTAACTTAGTGGGTGACTTTATGTCTTTGGTTTCTTTATTTAAAGAAGAGGAGACATATATGGACTGGCCTTACAAGATTATAAAAGCAAATAATTTTCTAGGCAGAAAATTAATGCCGATATAGTTATAGTGATAAAATTACGTTTCTCTTCCTGATCCCCAATGCAACAACAACAAGAACTATTACAATAAATAATCATGATTATGATAATCATCATCATGCAATAAAACGTTGACGAATTCCGTCCGTTCTTATATACAGCTCATACGTCCCTGATTCTGTAGAGGCTATAGGCTGTTGAAATTTTCAGTTGTTTGCTATAATGTTACTCCTGCGTTAATGCTGAATATAGGCGAGACAATTTTTTTTTTCATAAAGGATAGCATCCATTTGATTCACGAGGGGTAAAAAATTTACTATTTAATTTAATTTAAATTTAATTTATCTGAATAAAAAAGAAAGATAATTTATTATATTTACACAATCCTATACATTTTGTATCCTTAAAAGAAGACGATTTTATTATTTTTTTTATTCGCTTTCACCAGAAATGTTTTTCATCGCGAAATGCCATTATTATGGTGATGCACGCGCTGACAGCAAGGTTATGGCTACCGCATAGCTTTGAGACGTATATGCGACTTCTGAACAACGATTCCCATAGTTGGCATAATGATTAAATTCACAACATCGAATATTTTGTGTATCGCCCTGGACCTGTGGCTGTACAAACACACTGAAAGAAACACGACTTTGCCACCAAAGCCTCGTTGATAGCCTTTTCGACAGGTAACTGTAGAGAGGAACCAAACTTAACTCAACTATATCCCTCAGGCCTGTAGGATCCCGTTGGATAACTACTGTAGCCCTGCTTAATTTGAATAGGCATACGTCAGACGTCCACCTGATCAAATATCAAATTGGATAATAGTATTAAAATATACATTGTAATGTACTGTGTAGGCCTTCCCTCACTGAATTATCTAAATAATAATACTCTAGCGATTAAAGCAAAGGAAGTAATTTAGGTGCGTCTTTTTTAATTGTGAAAACTTCAATGTAAGATGACTTCATTGTCATTGTCAACACTCATTTGTGTCTGTCATTCTACCCAAAAGGGATAGAGATGCATGCTTGCCAAGACCCCTGATAAGAGGTTTACCCTCTCCTGGGAACGTAGGGTAAGATATTCCTCCAGACTTTCTGTCATTCATGACAGCAGTGAGTGTTTTTTTCTAGCGGAGCGGATCACCAGCGGTAAACGAATGTCGTTTATATACAGTGATTTAAGAAATCGAATGAACGAAACTGATTAAAGTTGCAAAGACATTTATTATCTAATATCTAATTAAATTACATACGTGAATGTTTTCATCAAAAATGAAAGAAAGTAGATTCTGTAGAATATAATGGGCTTTACAAAATACAGATAAATCCTGCTACAATTCTTACACCAATACTTTTTGTGCACTTTAATTTCGTAAAAGACTTATGTTAAAGGGACCATGTGAATTTCATATCTCGTAATCACCATGTCATCTCTTTGTTTGTACTGTCTGCTGTGGTTTGACCTATTAGTTTTAATGGGCCAGTGAGCTTTGAATACTTTCATGCTGGTAATTCTAAAGAGGCATAGTCAATCACTGGTTTTCGGGTGAACTGTAACCACAACCACGAATATTTTTACTGACAAATAAATGTGGGGGAGTCCTTTCCAGGCTAATAAATTTGAAAATGGTGGGTTAAACCTCCTAAATAGATTCAGAGGTTTCATTTGGATGGATTTACATTCAGGAACCTCACACACATCCTATCTGAAGAACACAAGAAAGGTGGAGGTTGTTGAGGTGGGGAAGTCATTCCCAGACACTGGCTAAGCGTTTTGTTTATCTCTCCATGGACTATTCAAATAGCCTTGAATGCAGCCAACGCCTCTGTTGAGTCACGACAGCAGAATGCTGCGATTCACATGTAGTCATCAGAAAAATGTCTTCCAGTGCTTCAATTCACAACGGAAACCGGCCATTGAAAACAAAATCTTCTGCAGATTATCTGAGTGATTCTTGCAAGAAGAGGTGGTAAAGCTGTAAAGGTACACATTATCACCATGTGCTGGTTTCCAAGATAATTCCACTGGTTATTCTGAAAGAGAGACATCTTCATATACACCATCATTGAGGACAATGCAGTTATCTAATCTCAAAAATCAAATCTATTCATACACAAGTAAGTTAATTCACTTGAATGTCAAACTGCTCAGTAGCAGGGATATTTCAGTTTACTTTGTAGAGGTGTTTCTTTATATTCTTTAATTCTTTTTGTGGAATGTTAATTTATATATTAAGGAGACAACAATCCTCTATCTGTGACAGTGCTACCAGTTTTGCCAGTAAATTGATTCTCTAACACTACAGTTTAGGATGGACCATCTTCACCCATGCCTCTTCATCCCTATTTAGCCTGAGGGGAAAACAGGAACATTAATGATATTGATATCATTTAAAAATGTTTTCACAGCCCATCACCTGGGATTTGAACACTATGTGCCCTACACCTGTGTGGAGGGGCTAATTTGGATGCGTGGTTATTGTTTTCAGACAGGGGAACGACCGCGAGATCTTAATCTGTCATTCAAACGCTGATCACGCGGTCACTAACCTACCCGATGCCATTCCACAGGTGGGCCCATGCCGGGTGTCCAGAACACTGGGATACAAGAGTTGCAGGCATTTGTTTCAAACGACCAGGTGAAAGGTGAAAGGTCCCAGGTGTAAAGCAGGGACCATTTCAATATTTCATTCTGAATTGCAATTAAGTTTACAGCAAGAGAAGAGAGAACCCTTTTTCTTTCACTTTGCCCTTTGTTCAAACTATATTGCCCTTGTAGGGTGTATTTGATTTGTTGTTTCTCGTCTATTTGCAATGAAGATAAAGAACTTTTACAGATGCTTACAATAAAGAAAGACAATTATGTCAAAAGTTTGAGTAATTATGAGCATCTCCAAAAATGCTTTATCTTGGCTACAAATAGATCTCTATTTGTATAGATCTTTCATCTTTGTTCTATGTCTGTGCAAGAAATGTCAAAAATAAATACAGTATGTAATCAAATCATATTTGGATATAGCATATTTGATACAAAAAAACTGATGTTGTATGTTTTGTATACGTATTGTGAGTGTTTAATAATGATGTGGAAGTTGTTTTATGTACTCTACACTTTCATGTTTAAACAAATAAATTACTCATGGAAACAGCTGGCACTCAGTGTGAAATGAACAAAGGTTTTGATATCAGAGAATGCAAATGTACCTCAACTTGTTTACCTTAGCTTCTCTAAAGCAGAGGCCATTGAACTATTAATAACACAATGTAAATCTGAGTTTGTTTTCAGTCGCTTTAAACTTGACATGTTTGTTTAGAGAGCATGGCTTATAATGCCGGTTCTCTGTCTAACCAGGTGTTCATGCCAATAATAATGGTGACCGCTAATGTCTACGCAAATTCCTCCACACAAGATCCTCTAGAATGGCTTAAATGATTTGTGCAGACCCTGGTATAGTCTTGGTCATTGCTGCCCCCGTGTGGTTAAAAGCGGTACAAACAAAACATGTTTGCGCGCAGAACGGTTTACCCTCATGTGCTCTTGCACAGTAACAAAAATGAAATAGCAGTTTGATTTTGACTTTCAAAACCACCACACATAACATGTATCTAGACAAATGTTTACATCTAATGTGATAGAAAAACTCAACCAAACAGTCGTGTATTTGCACCACATTTCAGTGCTATGCCTTTGTGTGGAAGGCCAACACCAATTTTAACCAGAACTGCGAAATTAAACTAAATATTGCTTTAACATGAGAAAGGTAGGTTTGAATGTATGGTCATCACATTGGCTTGCCACATTTAATGCTAAATTGGGTTTGGTGTGTTGTAATTAATACCCAGTTTGTTGGCCCTGCAAATCTAGTGAACCATAGGTGCTCTCTCCTTACAGTTTGGGCCATAAGGAAAAGTAAGCATCACACATCCCTATTGATTGATACTCCTGTGTAAGCATGATTAGGTATAGCTTACGTAAGTATTGTATTTAAATACTACCTATACAATACAGTGTGCATACAATTACATATAATATCTGGCCGCACACATATTAGGAAGTTGGCCATTTTGTATACCGCACATACCGAATATTCATGGACTTTCATGTTTCAAAGCAAAATCGACTTCTGAGGCAAATAGCAAGCTTCTGTACAAGGGCTGACACTGAAAGGTTTCATTGTTTCCCTCAAATAAAATCACCGTTAACCTAGCTAACTGTAGCCTATCACCTATGTCAACATCTACCTACAGCAGCGCACGCAGGTAGCTATATCGTTATAACGGCTACCCCTAGAAGGCTACCTTGCTAGCTACATGCGCTGCAACAATTCACACAAAAGCCATTCTGCTTTACCTATTATCAAGCTAGCACTGCCTAGTTTCTGTCATTATTCGCATTTAGCAGTTCTTATCACAACGGTCTGGAAATGAACTAAATTTAAAATGAATGGCTCCTTTAGTTTCTCGTCGTACTGCTCTGTGGCCGCACAGTCCCATTCCCAAATCGGGGACTTTTTCTGGCTTGCTTGCACTGTTCCAGTACTTTCTGCGCAGCTGACGGCTGGAGGGTTACGCCCAACAAGGCAAAAAAGCAGCTGATAGGTTTTTGTGCAAATCACTCACCAGGATAGGCGGTATTTCCTGTCATATCAACCAATCGGAATTACGCATGTAAAAAATCTGAACTTGAAGATGTCAGCAAAATAGAGGGGGAGGGGAACTGTTGATGGCAGTCATATTTTGAAGCTGAAATATTATTTTAGGTTGCAATTTCTTTTTATTCTCCAGTAAGGTAAACGGGACTTATTCTCCTTTTATTTTAAGACATGTCATTGTATGTGTTTGTAATGGTTATATAAAGAGGATTGTGCATTTAGTTAGTAGCTCACATTACAGTAAAATCTGATGCTGGCGTGTGGTGTTAGCGCTTGCTTTTTGAACTTATTATTGATGCTAGCGTGGTACATTTGTTTGTGTGTCGACCTACTTTCACGGTAAAATTCAAAAGTTGACAATGTTACTGGCACATGCCATATTTACGGTTCGGGGTAAATTTAACGTTGCGTTAACTTTCCCTAGATTTTGATGAGCTGCGATAGGTAAATTAAGAGTGTAGAGCATAGAGAGCCAGGCAGTCGGGGAAGCCATCATGATCCAATCAGCGGAGCCTTCCCAAAATATAGCAGTGCCCTCGCTGCCTCTCCTAGCTGGTACAGTAAGCAGGCGCATTTTTGAAACCCGCATTTTTCGGTTCCATAAAAGATCAAGGGGCTTGACATAGCGATCAATGTGCAATTGACTAGGACAGAAAAAAATCCCCTATATTTTTATTTAGGAAAGACGTAGCCAGTGCGCTGACATTAGCTGAAGTTAAAGGATGAAGTTTACAAGGGTGAAACAAGTTGAGGCCTGTGGTCGAACTAGCTAGCATGCTATAGCCAGCAAGCTAATATTTCACTCAGGAAGTGAACAGCAAAGCTAACAGACATGTTGTTGATCGCCCTCGCTGTGCCATGTGGATGTCAAAGGAGAAACACTGATGTGTGAAAATGTCGATATCGAATTTACAGCTAGCTAGCGTTAGCAACCACCATTTATTGTTACAGTTATGTAGCTAACTCGCTAACTTAGGTTGCCACCTTTAAATTAAACGGAAGCTAATTCGCCCTTTTTTCCTTTTTCGGAAATTTGACAGTTTAAGTAACGTTTGCAGGCCGCGTACAAAAGGGAAAAATTACACACACACGCTATGTACATATATATATATATATATATATATATATATATATATATATATATATATATATATATATATATGTATGTATAATCGGAATTACACACGTTTATACATGTAAAAAATGCTGTGTTTAAATATGCAGGGGGAGATGTACAAACAGTCACTTAGCATAAATGACACTAGTTAAGAATCTACCTTGTTTGTAACCTGAGCGCGTTTCGTTTATTAATAGAACATGACATGTGGGTCGTTGAGTGTTGGCATATGCCATTCGTTTTCTAGCTTTGATGTACCTTTTCGCAGTCTAAGGGGTCAGCTGAGAGGCGTGTCGCTGTGAGTTATACAGCTTGGATGAATGGCTTTTTTGTTATGTAAATTGGGGCACGCTTCACGCTGCAGTGATACACAAGATAGCTCTCGTCCGTAGCTAGGCTTTTGACGTATTTTATTGGTTTGTCGGATTCTGATATGTTTTATGAACCTTTCTTAATTTCAGCCGTCTCACACACCATATTACTTAATTACACCCCCCCCCCCCCCCCAAAAAAAAAAAAAAAAAAACAACAGGGCATCTAATCCCGTTTTACGCTTAACACAAACATATAATATATATTTATATTATTAGATTTTTATTTAAGACGTCCTTTTTTCTAAGAAAAGTTTTGTCTACTCTTGCCTTAATATTGGTGATCAGACGTTCATTCGATTGCTTTGGTACAACAGTTAATAAGAGATAGATTTCTGCAGAGTGCAGTTATGTATGAATGTATAATGTAAAGGCATAATCTCATTACTAATTCATTATTACATCTCTAGGTTTAGGTGTCCACCCCTGCGTTCACTTAATTGTTTTGGTAAAATAATGTAAGACAGATTAAATGCCACATTGTTATATTTCCCTGTGTGAGTGTTACATTAGAGTTTAGACATTTTTGGTGTACTGATTTCATTATTACGTCTCTAAAGGTTTGTAGAAGATCTGGGTGACATTGTCACAGATGTCAACTCCTACCGACCCATCGGGTGGAATGTCCCACCCCGGCCCCTCTCCTGGGCCGGGCCTGTCTCCAGGACCGATTCTGGGGCCAAGTCCTGGTCCGGGCCCCTCTCCAGGTTCTGTGCACAGCATGATGGGTCCCAGTCCTGGCCCACCAAGTGTTCCACACAGCATTCCGGGCCAGGGGCCAGGGGATTACCCACAGGATAGCATGCATCAGATGCACAAGGTACAGTGCAAAATACATTGTGTTCCAGACTCATGAGGGACGGTCAGAAAAATACTTTAATTTGCCCTCAGAAAAGTAAAAAGTATACTGGATTTATAGTGATGTCTTAGATGTATCTTGGACAGGTGAAGCCGTTAGACATTTGTAATTCTCCGCTCACGGCTTTACCTTGGGGTCTTCCTGTATTTGATGTGGAAATGAAAAGTGCTTTGTTCATGCCTACATGCATATTGTTCATTTTACTGACAGTAAAATTGATGTCACAGTGCTCAAGGCCAGCATTTATTTAACCATAGGCATTACTCTGATGTTAATCATTAATAACTGAAACAAACCTGACACACATTCTAATAACAATTATTTGGTTTCAGCCCATGGAAGGTATGCATGACAAAGGAATGGGTGAGGAGATGCACTTTGGCCAGATGAAGACCATGGGCATGAGGTCGCTGCACAGTGGAATGGGTCCTCCTCAGAGCCCCATGGACCAGCACAGTCAAGGTAAAGGGCCTGCTCTAGTGTTGCCAGCTCCACAGAGCAAAAAGTCACCAGGCTGCCATCCAACAGTTTCTTTTGCTAAACAGGTATCTGAAGAGGATGAGCCAGAGGCTATCCAGAGTGAGATTTAGTTTTTTTTTCTCATATCTTCTCTATTTTGGGGCACTGTGCTGTGATAAACATGTATATGCATGTGCCTCTGGTAACCCGTTATAAAGAAAAATAGTCTTGCAGCTTCCATGTGTAAACATTTGAAGTAAAAGTCTTTAAATCTGGGGACAAAATTAGCAAGTTGGTGATCCTGGAGCTTTGGAAATTTTGACATGTTCTTTGACAAGATGTGCTAGGCTAGAGCTGGACAAATATAGATACACAGCAAGTCCCTCTTTGTTAACATGCTATTTTTGGCAGCATTCTTATTTTCTCATAGCTTTTCCCTAGTTTGGATTAGAGTCTGTGTAGAGTAGGATAGTAAAGATATGTGCACATGGGCAGAGGGGTTGTAAGCAAGGACACCTGGCTTTCTTCAGCTATCACTAAAGTGGTTAGCTTTAAAGGGTTAAGGGTTTTTTTTGTTTATAGCTAGTTACATTTGACTATTGCCTATTATGAACATTATTGTCCTTTACGTTAACATTACAGTCATTTAAATTAAACTGTCCCGCAGTGTTGTCAGCTAGCTGAGAAACAGCTACCAGCAGACCAAAGTGGTTAGCTCGCTGACAGGTTAGCCATAGGGCTGTCTTCTATGGAGAGTATTCTCCTTTTGAAGATTCTTAGCAATTCTGAACAAGGCCCTGGACCTTCATATCTCAGTGAAGTCACCACAGTTATAGTTTATTACTTTATTGTACCGTTAATCTGTAGGCTGTCGTTATGCAGTACATAAATAAAAACTGGGGGAGATTAGACTGCTTTGAAGTAGGGCACACTTCTAAAGGAACACACTGTTTGTGACACACCTGACAAGTGGCCTGGCGTGCTGCCAGGTGAGTATACCATGATACAGAAACCGTTGAGCTTCAGAAAGGAACTTTTGACTGAATCAAGACAGATACATCTGTTGGCCAGCAAAAAAAACCCTTGAGAGTGTGTTGTCTGGAATTCTTAACTCAGAAAGCGCTCCCACCAGCAATGCTATTTATACATCTGTTTATACATCTAGCTAATGCACAGAGGGCAGACAGCAGCCAGTGCTCAGATGAGCATCATGTGGCTTATGTCTGAATGGGGACAAAAAAGGAAATCACTTGACTACAGTGAAAACATCTATCCATCTCTCAGAAATCACTGAGTGGGTGAAGCTTAGCGTCTTCTTTATGGCTGAGAGAATTTACACATAATAGTGCACGCATGGTTAGCATGGTTAGCAGTGTTTCATAAAATGGATCATATATTAATGCTAACAGAGATTCCATAGGAAGATGTTGTGTTAAGTTTAAAGCAATATGCATTTCGAATTTGGTGCTCAACAAATATGTTTTGTTTTATTATTTTCTTTTTTTTGGGAGGGTAGTTAGGTTTTTTTTTTGGGACAACCCAGTATATTTGTATTTAGGATAATCCAGTAAGAAATCAGGCAATGTGTTCTTTTAATTTAGGGAAATGACTGTAATCTAATTACAGTTAAAATTAAATAATTGTGTAATATTTGATGTAATGAATTCAAAAATTCTTACTCTTAACGGCATTCATAAGTGGAAGGCAAAGGAAGAATTTCATTGTACAGGGAACTTGTTTCTTTACTGTGCATATGACAATAAACTTTGAACTTTGAACTTTTGAACTTTGAACTTCAAAAGAATGGTACTGAAGAATTGACCAGGAAACCTTCTTACTAAATAGATCATAAACACATACTTTCTAAATTCTCTTAAAAAGTAAGAGAGGCAGACCAATGGGCACAATATCTACATCACGCGGGTATTGTGCGAGGCCTCATGTCATTGACATGAACAGATCACACCTTTTCAGATGCCCTATGGCTAGGCTTTTCCCTTTGCTGTCCACAACAGCTGTTAAGGGCCATTTGTTACTTTCTGTTTTGTTTTGGAACTCAAAACACTGTTTTGGCTACAGGTTACATGTCCCCTCACCCATCCCCCATGGGAGTCCCTGAACACGCCTCCAGCCCGATGTCAGGAGGGGGGCCCACACCCCCCCAGATGCCCCCCGCGCAGTCCGGCCCAATGATGCCCGTCGACCCCCAGTCCATGGGTCAGCAGGGGCGTGGGCCCTCTGCCTTCAGCCCGGTCCAGCTGCAGCAGCTGCGGGCCCAGATCCTGGCCTACAAGATCTTGGGCCGGGGGCAGCCCCTGCCTGAGAACCTGCAGCTGGCAGTGCAGGGCAAGAGGAGCCTGCCGACCATGCAGCAGCAGCCAGTCAACACCCCCTACAACAGGCCTCCAGGTGAGAGCCCTGCACAGCACTCTGTTATAGGTTACGTCTTGGTCACCTTTTAAAAAGGTCAGGGTGTTAACTTTCTGTCTTTCCTGTTTAGACTCATTTGGTTTTTACTGATTGTTTTCTTGTGAAAATCACACACTGTAAAATGTCCTGTAACAATTTGATGGTAGTGAGTGCTATATCAAATAAAAGAAGGTCAGAAATTGACTGAATACAGAAGGAAGTAATGTGCAGCTAATTGAAATTTGTTGGACGATGTTTAGATGAGTTTCTTATGTTAAAATGTATGCGTAATGTGCCTGCTGATGTCTGCATTGTCATTCCAGGTCTGCCTTAGTCGGCTTTCCTCTTTATTACGTGCATATTCAGTGTTGCTGTGTCTACAGGTATGCCAGTGCATCCCATGGGCGGGCCTCCATCAGGACCATGTCCCGCCCCAGGAATGCAAGGACATGCCCCTATGGCAGGGCCTAAACCCTGGCCAGAAGGTGTGTGTTTAATACATCCTGTATTTAAAATTTGTCTTTTGGGGAAAATATAGCCAAATGATACATTAAGTACATGATTTATGATGTGTGTACATGTTACATAAGAAGACTGATTTGTTTTATGTTCTTTCAAAACTTTCATTTGTTTCCCGATTGCTCTCATTATCTGGTGTTTTTATGCAAAGATTTTTATCTCTGATCTCTGATTTCTTGGAAGGTTTAGTAAAGTTTTAGAAGCTGAGAGTAGAGTGTATAATGACTTGGGTGCGTTCCAGGACAAAGCGCGGAAGCTCCGAGCACCCCGCAGAAGCTTCCCGTTCCGGCCACCAGCGGGAGGCCCTCACCGGCTCCCCCGCAGCCGACGGCCGTGCCGCCGCCCATGCCCAGCACCTCCGTTACCCAGCAGCCCCCGGGCCAGCCGTCCCCTATCATCCAGCTGCAGCAGAAGCAGAACCGCATCACGCCCATCCAGAAACCGCAGGGGCTGGACCCTGTCGAGATCCTGCAGGAGAGGGAGTACAGGTAACTCAGGAGTGCGGCGTAAAGGCTCCAACACCCAGATCACCCTTGTCTCAGCCTGATTGTGTTTGAATGCGGATACAGAATAGGCTTATGCCTTGTTTCCAGTTGCATGTATCCAGGTGTAATTAAAACTAGTTGCGATAAAATAACTATTTCCACTCACAGCCCAGTCCAGATGAGGTGTGGTTGTGAGGTAAATGTCACCTTATTTGGCTTTTTTGTTGTACTTTGCCTCACTTGTAAGTCACTTTGGATAAAGGCGTCAAAGTAATAAATGTAAATGTAAATGTGAATTATAGTAGGAGAACACAGGAAAAGACAGTTGCTAATTTTTTTGACATTACAGATTCATTTTGGGATATTAATATCTGTCAAGCCGAACCATTTCCACTTGAACCAGGTGCTAATTTTGTAGCTAGCAGTTGCAGTGATTGCTAGTGTGTAGGCACTGTGGGAGAAGCAGGGTGGAAAAGGATTAGATGACTGATACATCGAACATCCCTTCCAGGTAATTTAAGGAAACACTGTTTATTTTTTAGATAGACCTTTGTTCTCTGGGGCTGTCGACCTGCAGGTCACTGTGGCTAATGGAAGCAGCCTTGTAAAGCCGCTTTTTGATCACAGAGGAAGGACTCAACAAATAAAAGCTGAGCTTCTCTCAGCCATTAAGTAATTGAACACCACAATTCTTAGTACGGTTTGTTTTTTTTCTCCTGGATCATTAAGACTGTCTGAACAGTTTTTTTTTTCCGCTGTGCCAGAGCCATTTGTTGGTCTGGTTGTGTTTGTTTGATTATCGGTTGAGGTGAGGCGGGCGTGTGAGCGCTACTCAGGGTGCCCTCGTTTCCTCTGATCTTGAGGCTTTTACTGCACAGCCCTCTGCAGCCCCCGAGTTGGGCTGTCAGTTAGAGGCCAGCAGGCTGGTGGGGGCCTCAAAGGAGCCCCCGTTCTCTGAGCCCTGCACACAACTTAGATTGGCATGATAACATCAACAAGTTTGGTTTTTCTCTGCTGTGAAGCAGCAGAGGTGTTTAGAAAACATTAGACGTCTGTGTGACCTAAGTTAAAGTGTAATCCAGCCCCAGTTTGTTTAGATGTCAGTGTTTTTTCACCGTTTCTGTAGCAGGAATCCACATGTAACAGCTGAGAAGTACAAGTTAATCTGAAATGGTATTTTATGGTATTGTGACAAACTCTGTGGTGATCCCAGTTTTATACAAATGCATAAATGTTTAGACATGGATTACTGGTTTCATTTGCTAATAGACACTTTTTAAAACAGAAAAAGTGTTTTCAAACAGTTGTAAGTCTGTTCACATTTATAATTCATTGGTGTTGAACTAATACATTGTCTATTTAGGAATTCTGTTTGGTGTTCTCTTGATTATGTTATCCTTTACCAACTGCCTGACTGACTCAGACTGTTAGCTGCTCCTGCAGTAATGATGTTTCCCCACTAGAGGGAGAAAGAAGCCAAGTAGTTATTTTTTTCTTCCTGTTCCCATCTGTCTTAAAGGCTTCAGGCCAGGATTGCCCATAGAATTCAAGAGCTGGAGAATTTGCCTGGTTCTCTGCCCCCTGACTTGAGAACTAAAGCCACTGTGGAATTAAAGGCCTTAAGACTGCTCAACTTCCAGCGGCAGGTATGCCTCGGATTTGCTCTCTGTCAGAAGTATGGAACACAGTATCTGCCGCTGCTACTACAGCATCTGTTTTTCCCTGCAGATACTGAACAATTGTTTCAAGGACAGCAGCTGTTATGTGAAATTAAGCAACATCTCATTAGTTCACACATTGAAGCAAAATCTTATAATAATTCTGTTTTCAAGAGTGAAAGTGTGAGGACATATAATAAGCACAGGCTGTGCTTATCATTTGCCTAGAGTGTGTCTGGTACTCTGTAGAGTTTCATCTGGAAGGATCCCAGGGTCTATGACTCCACTATAAATCGTCACATGTTGTTCAGCGTATTAGCAGTAGTTGTACGTTGGTAAGTCTAAAGTGAAGCAGGGAACATCTGAACATCTTTAGTCTTGGAAAGACCGGCTTGTTGTACAGTGAGGCTCAGGAGCTCGGCTCTGGTTGTAAGCCACCGCCCGGGTTCAGCTCGTCCCCTCTCTGTCTCTCCGTCCCGCAGCTGAGGCAGGACGTGGTGGCCTGCATGCGGCGGGACACCACCCTGGAGACGGCGCTCAACTCCAAGGCCTACAAGCGCAGCAAGCGGCAGACCCTGAGGGAGGCGCGCATGACCGAGAAGCTGGAGAAGCAGCAGAAGATCGAGCAGGAGAGGAAGCGGCGGCAGAAACATCAGGTACGCCCGGAGGGGGACACCCCGAGCGGGACACCCCGAGCCAGACGCTTGTGCCACAACGCTTTATTCACATGTATATGTGCTGTTTACCAGCAAGTGTGAGGAAACCCTCCGCACTGCCTTGTTCATGTTGCCCAAAGACGTAGGTTGAGGTACACTGCTTCGTTGCACAAACTGATCGATGCTGGCAAATACCATATATCAGTTTAA
Source organism: Megalops cyprinoides (assembly GCF_013368585.1). Taxonomy (NCBI): domain Eukaryota; kingdom Metazoa; phylum Chordata; class Actinopteri; order Elopiformes; family Megalopidae; genus Megalops; species Megalops cyprinoides. The sequence continues at coordinate 33,765,242 of NC_050586.1, forward strand.
ACAGCCTTGCTCAGGATCTCCATCTATTTGTGTTATTCGTTTGGACAGGGAGTGTGCATCCACAGATGTTTGTCATACTGCGTTTTCCTCATTGTGTCTTCAGCTGGGCTGTAGTCTTATTGTTTTGCCATTGTGACAGCTGATTTTTTTTTTGTGCGCTTTCTGACGAACAGATAGTATCTTTGTTTTTTCAGTTCCCTTCTTGTGAGAATAGTAAAACTCACAGTTGCTGTGGTGACTTGTCGGACATCATTTTGGAAGACATGGTTATTTTTGAAAGTAAATGCTAGCTATGCATAGAAATTAGATTTACCAAATTAGCATAAGACATGGGCTCACATTGCAAAGATGTAATACAAGGCATATTGACAACTAATCCTGATGACTAGCTCGCCTTACGCAGTTGATATGGAAAAGTGCATTTGATTAATGTTTTTTGTATGGATAAAAAAAAAAAGTATTTTTTTTCAAGACTCTAAATATACGTTTTTTCAATCAGTTGAAATGTTTAACACGGTTCCATCGCATACAGTACCGTGCAAAAGTCTTAGGCATGTAAGATTTTTCACAAAACATTTGTCTTAAAACAGTTCTTTTCTGTCTTCTCCATTAACGTGTCAATAACAAATATCATATGTTAGATTTCCGAACGTTTGTTTTGAAAGTAGTGAAATGTGCCACTAAAACTAAATAAAGAAAGTGGCAAACTAACACAAAACCTTCCATACCCTCCAAACCTTTTTTTTGTAGGCATATACTCTAATGCATGATAAAACAACTATACCAAACAACTAAACAAAACAGGTGGTAATCATTAGCAACATGAGCAGGTTTAACCACAATTGTTAACTGAAACAGAAACACCTGTGTAGAGGGAATAAAACTGAGTGAGGATCAGCCATACTGAAAAGGTGAGGTTGCAGAACAGATTGCTAATCTAACACCATGGCAAGGGTGAGCACAGAGACACAACACAAGGTGGTCATCCTGCATCAGCAAGGTCTATCACAGACGGAATCGGAAGCTGTCAAGCAGTGCCATCAGCTCAGAGCTGGCAGCAACCACAGGGACCCTGGTACACCCATCTACAATCCGGAGAGGTCTGGTCAGAAGTGGTCTCAAGGGAAGACTTGCAGCCAAAATGCCATTCCTCGGACGTGGAAACAAAGCCAAGCAACTCATCTATGCACGAAAACACAAGACCTGGGATGCAGCACAATGGCAGCAGGTGTTCTGGACCGATGAGTCCAAATTTGAAATATTTGGCTCTAGAAGAAGGCAGTTCATTCATCGAAGGGCTGGAGAACGCTACAAGGATGAGTGTCTGCAGGCAACAGTAAAGCATGGTGGTGGTTCTTGCAGGTTTGGGGCTGCATTGCTGCAAATGGAGTTGGGGATTTGGTCAGCATTAGTGGCCTCCTCAATGCTGAAAAATACAAGCAGATTCTTATCCATCATGCAATAGCATCAGGGAGGCGTCTGATTGGTCCTAAATTCATTCTGCAGTATGACAATGACCCCAAACATACAGCCAGAGTAATAAAAAACTATCTTCACCAAAAAGAGGAACAAGGAGTCCTGCAACAGATGATGTGGCCCCCACAAAGCCCTGATCTCAACATCATCGAGTCAGTCTGGGATTACATGAAGAGGCAGAAAGAATTGAAACAGCCAAAATTCATAGAGGAACAAGATGCTTGGAAAAACCTACCTGCCGAGTACCTTACAAAACTGTGTACAAGTATACCTAAGCGAATCGGTGATGTTTTGAAAGCCAAGGGTGGTCATACCAAATATTGATATAACTATTGATTTTTCTGTTTCGTGCACTTTGTATGTTGTTAATACATACTTTAAAAACTATTCATTTCATTATTTTGAAAGCATTCTGAATCTACATCACTTTTTCACAAGCGCCTAAAACCTTTGTACAGCACTGTATATTGACGAGTAATTTGATGAAATCACTGACAGTTTCCTGCTGTCTCTCTTTAGGAATATCTGAACAGCATACTCCAGCATGCTAAAGACTTCAAGGAATACCACCGGTCCATCACGGGCAAGATCCAGAAGCTGTCCAAAGCCATCGCCACCTGGCACACCAACACGGAGCGCGAGCAGAAGAAGGAGACGGAGCGTATCGAGAAAGAGAGGATGAGGAGGCTGATGGTGCGTGGTTTGCGTGGGGCCTGAATAAACGTACCTTAGGACCAAAAGCCTGTTATTAAAGATTATTAGCTACTGTTAAAAAAATGTGCCTGATTGACACCATTATGAGACGCACTGTATTTGCATTGGCGTTGTTTGTTGATCAATGAAACTTTTGCCACCCTATTACAATGTCACGTTCATGGGCTTTTTTAGTGTTGTGTCGGTGTTGTGTGCTGTCAGGCCACCTGTGCAGTTTTGGAGGTTTCATGTCGATGCTGGTTCAGCAGGGAGCTTCGATCTGTTGTCCTCTCGTAGGCTGAGGATGAGGAAGGGTACCGCAAACTGATTGACCAGAAGAAGGACAAGCGCCTGGCCTACCTGCTCCAGCAGACCGACGAGTACGTGGCCAACCTGACCGACCTGGTGTACGAGCACAAGGCCGCTCAGGCCGCCAAGGAGAAGAAGAAGAAGAGGAGGAAGAAGAAGGTGAGGGGACCGCATTTTCTTGCATTCTGCTGCTTTCTGCACAGATGAAATATTCATGGGAAGACCTTCCCAGGACCTACTACATGTGATTGACACAGTCTGTTCTGTTTGATCGTAATCTCTTCTGTTTGATCCCTAGAAATTGGATGAGAATACTGATGGCCTGGGGACCATTGGGCCTGACGGAGAGGTGAGAGGAGAAAAAAAAAGAGCTCTTATTGAAAAGAGGTCAAGAGGTGACAAGAGGAGGCAGCAGCACACTTGATTTGCATTCTTACTGCAAGCCTAAGGAAACCTTTGTCTGACTTTTTGTGTGTAGCCGATAGATGAGAGCAGTCAGATGAGCGAGCTCCCTGTGAAAGTCATCCAGACGGAGACTGGGAAGGTACTGCAGGGGACCGACGCGCCTAAGTCCAGCCAGCTGGAGGCCTGGCTGGAGATGAACCCTGGGTAAGAGGCACTATTCCCCTCCCCTCCACTCACACACAGACAGTCACAGCGTTGCCTTTGCATTAATACCAGGAGATGCTTGGAGTGATGACTGTAACCAGATCTGTATCAATGAAGAAACCAAATCACTTTGTTGAGTTTGATTGAAGGTGGCCACACCAAAGTGATAACAATAAAACTTACTTCAGATATAATAATAATGGCAATCATTGGGATGACAAATTTTTTTTTTGATGTTTTCTAACACAACAAGTTAACCAGTCAACCAATAAAAAAGATGTCACTGTTTTAAGCTTCTGATAGTTTTCACCGCCGCATTTGCTATATTTTTTAATGTTAAATCCTTATAGCTAAAATTAGCTAGAATTTTTCCAATCTCGTGTTCTAATCACAATTTAATCCTTTCACGCGTACGGTCACACCGGTGTGATCAGCCGTTTAGCGATTATGCTAACACCGGTGTGACCGTACGCACGAAAGGGTTAAACAATACTTTAATGTTCGGGCAGATCAGTTCAGATCATGTTATTCTCTGCGTGGGGTAACATCAGACTCCGACCTGAGTGTGTGGATTGGCTTTTGGGGATTCAAACAGGGAAGGTTATCTTCTGTTATTGCTTAATTAGGTTAATGGTAAATAGGAGGCATAGTTGGTTTAAAATCTTGTATTCCAAAAGACTGAAGTCAATGTCAGTGTTACTGGACACTTTTATTTACTTATTTATTTTTCAAACATCGTTGCCTCCCAGCCAGTTATGTTAATTAGGGCTACACAATAGAGTTCTCAGGGTTTGACACATTTTACTCTATAAACATCTTATTGGTGTGTCAGCGTTACTTAAATAAATGTTTATTTTTGTATCACACCATATAGCTTGTCATTAAGTTTAGTTTATGTACCGTAGTAAATACTGTACTCTGGTAAATATAATGTATACCAATCTAATGTGGTATAATGTGGTAAATTTTTTATTCTTATTTTTCATGTATACACGGATGTTTCAGAGAATATATGGTCATGAAAATTTGCCTCAAAGGCATGGAAAAGTCATGGAAAACTCATGGAAATTTATTGGCAAAAATGTGTATGAACCCTGTCTTAAAAAAATCTTCTCAGCGTAGTTTGTGATGAGTTATTTATTTGGTGTACGTGACAGTGAATCTTTCTCCATCTTTCCCAGCATGCATTTCCCACATAACATAGTTTACTTATGCTGTCTGCAGTGGGTGTTGATGAGGGAGGACATCTTTTGTTGATCCTGTGACCATTTATTAAAGATTAACATTTAAAGTATATTGCAAGAGCTGGGGCTGAAGCTGGAACCATGGTTATATAAACGTGAATGTGTCTCTGTGTCTGGTTTGTTTCTGATGATATCTTTCTTGTTGAAAAAGAGAACTCTTTAAACATTTTTTTTCCCTTTTTTCTGCATTTAAAAGATATGAAGTCGCCCCGCGGTCAGACAGCGAAGAAAGCGGCTCGGAGTTTGAGGAGGAGGTGCGTATTTTTCTCCCCCTCATTAAAAGTGACAACCCGGTGAGTTTAAAGAAGGCCTTCGCTCTCATCCCCTTGTCTGTGAGGCTGGGTGCTGACAGCTTCCCCCGTCTCCCCTGGTTGTTCCCTTTGGCTCTGCACCCACAGAGAACGGCACCGCTGGCTTCTGTGCTTTCTGTTCCCCTCTCATGTGTTGACGAGCGCCTGGCGCGTCTGAAAACGCACCACTCACTGTGATCTCTCTGCTCGCGTAGGATGAAGACGAAGTGGTCTCCAGGGCCGAGTCGGAGGAGAAGAAGATCATCGATCCCAACAGCGACGAGGTGTCAGAGACGGCAGCAAAGCACATCATCGAGTGCGTAACCCCCCCCCCCCCCGCCCCTTCCCCTTCCCCTTCCTCTCCTCCTCGTCACCCTACCTCCGCCTCAGATGAATCCAAAATGGTGCTTTAAAATGACAGCGCTTCCTCTTCGTTACACGTAGTGTTGTGACGCTTTTTTGGCCACTGATCTCTTAGCGTTGGTGTTAAAGAGTTAAAGCTTTTTAGCTGCAGGCTGTTTGTCTGCTAATCAAGTTCAGGTCTTATTGAATCGCAGCTCTGTGAAGTTGGAGCACGTCTGAGCCGTTTTATGTGCAATTTGATGCGCATAGTTGGGTTTCTGCGGCTCAGCATCTTTTCCGGTCTGTGCCAAACTACCCGGTTATGCTGCGCTCACCTTGCGCTGCCCTCTCCCCCAAGATCTGCCAAGCAGGACGTGGATGACGAGTACAACCTGCAGACTGGTGAGACGTCCTCTCAGTCGTACTACGGAGTAGCTCACGCCGTCACCGAGAGAGTGGAGAAGCAGTCGTCGCTGCTTGTCAACGGGACGCTGAAGCAGTACCAGGTAGAATGCTGGGGCCTCAGCCGAAAGAAGGGTGGCGGGGGGGAGGGCAGATGCCTAAAGCTGGGATGCAGTGCTCATCGCCTCACAGTGGTGGCGCCAGAGTGGTGCTTTGTCCGCTTTGTCCCAGGTGAGAGCAGAAAGCGCAAGTGCAAGTAAAATAGCCCAAGCCCAACCAACAGGGAATATGCAGCCATTTTAAAATTCAGTATGAAACAAAAATGCAGCTGTGCGCTATGTCTTTAACTACATTTAAATATATTCAAACTAATTTGGGGTTCAGTGATTTGCATTACAGTGGGCGAAGCCTGCTCTGAGTTCGCTGTTGTGACGATAGCTTCTGATTAAAGCCCAAAAAAAAGGAGCCAACTGACCTGAGGTTGGTGGATGTAATACCAGGGTCAGACACTAGCAGAGAGGAGCTTTTGTGTTTGATTGTAGGGCTGTCGGTGTCTCTCTGAAATGCTGATGTGACGCAGCGCTTAACACTGATCCTAATAATCCCTCTTCAGCCTTTTAGCCATTATTCCACAGCTTCCATCGTGGATGCTGGTCAGGTCTCACCAGCACCACGGGAAGCTGTCATAGCAAAGCCATGAGATGAGAGCGCTAACAAATACAGTGCTTTAGACAAATACCTACCTGGGTGAGATTTAACTGCCTAGATTCATTTACTGCTCTGCTTTTTGCCATGAAATCTTTCTCTCTTGTTCTTTATATTTGCATTACGTTACTTTACCGTCATTTAGCCGATGCCCTTATCCAGAGCCACTCACAAACTGCGAGTATGAAGTGCAGCTAATAGTGGTGTAAGAAGTGGTACAGACAGGATGCTACCAACCATATTCTAACATGCATCAGTGCCAAACATAGTTTATACTCTGTAATTGAAAATATTGTGGGTATTTACAATGTGGGTATTTACTTTGTGCTTCCGCTCTTATGTGTGCGAAACCCATTGTGATTTTTTTCCCAGTAGAAATTACAAACTCTTGAAGAAGGAAGTAGATAAAAGGTACATGTTCAATAGAGGTGGACAGTGGCTTAGCACAGAGGGTATAGGGCCTTTTTGTTTGAAAGAGGCATGAAAAAATGGTGTACGATTAGCTTTGTCATGGATATTTATCAGTTGTTTCATGTTTTCTCTTTGATGTTAAGAATGTATACTCATTTTTTTCTAATAAGAGCTGGAAAATGCTGTTTCTGACCAGAATAGATACTGCATGTCAATGTTCTGTTCTTGAAGTTTATTTAAACAGCTCTCTGTATGTTATATTTATGCCTTATTTTGCCATGGAAACCAGTAAAAGTCGATTAAATGTCTGTCCATGCTTAGATTCAAGGCCTGGAATGGATGGTGTCTCTGTACAATAACAACCTGAACGGGATCTTGGCTGATGAGATGGGCCTCGGGAAGACCATCCAGACCTTAGCACTCATCACCTACCTTATGGAGCACAAACGGCTCAATGGACCGTACCTGATCATCGTCCCTCTGTCGTGAGTCACACAGCCCACAGCTGCTAATACAGCACCACTTTTAATGCCAAAAGTCTCCATTTTGGTTAAAGCTGATTTTCCACTCTTATCTGAATTTCAAGTTCTGTAATTGTGCAAAAGTCCAGTGGACACTTAGTTTCTTACTTGGAACTGGGAGGTCATGTGTTAAATCCGCTGCTAACTGAAGACTTTAAAATGACGTCAAATTACTATGACAGCTTGGAGTTATGCCCCAGCAATAGACCTGTCTCAGCAGAATCTTTCAGACAGCAAGTTGCTTGGTGCCACGGATGTCAGCATAATCTCATCCCCCATGAGTCACTGAATCTCAGACACTTTCCCTATCTCTATCCATATGTGCTTTTTACCATGGGATTGAGCTGTTGCAGAATCTGTAGCATTAAATGCAATGTACCGGCACGTTTTTCAGATATTCAGCTGGTAGTGTGAGACTTTCAAGATCTCTGTCAGCTTATTTTTGCACAGGAACATATTTAAAACCAATTACCAGACCAGAACAGGAGTGCATGTTTATATTTTTTAATTTTCTTCCAGGACTTTGTCCAATTGGGTGTATGAGCTGGATAAGTGGTCGCCATCTGTGGTTAAAATTGCCTACAAGGTTTGTAGAATGGAGCTATGGGTATCATTCTAGAGGGAACTTTTTTTGATTGCCTCATTTCATTATTTTCATAGTAACTGCCTTACTAACAAGCAAACACCCCTCAGAGTCTTCAAAAGTGTAAATTCTATACTCATTATGGTAGTGTAAACAAATTGATTGTAAATAGACGTTATGCACTCATTAACTGTAAAAGTTTTTTTCTATTCATCTGTTGATACTGGTGGACTCATTTTCTGCATCCCCTGGGTACAGGGAACGCCCGCAATGCGAAGGTCTCTGGTCCCTCAGCTCCGCAGCGGGAAGTTCAATGTTCTCCTGACCACCTATGAGTACATCATTAAGGACAAGCACATCCTCGCCAAGGTGAGCTGCACCGTGATTTGGGAAAAACTCCCTGACTCGCCCCAATAGGCAAAGTAGCAGCTGCTTCTGCAGGCACTGACTCCGGCCCTGCCGCTTTCTCTCCCCCCCTCAGATCCGCTGGAAGTACATGATCGTGGACGAGGGCCACCGCATGAAGAACCACCACTGCAAGCTGACGCAGGTGCTGAACACGCACTATGTGGCCCCGCGGAGGCTGCTGCTGACCGGCACACCGCTGCAGAACAAGCTGCCTGAGCTCTGGGCCCTGCTCAACTTCCTGCTGCCCACCATCTTCAAGAGCTGCAGCACCTTCGAGCAGTGGTTCAACGCCCCCTTCGCCATGACCGGAGAGAGGGTACGACCCTGGTCCGGCTTTATACTCAGCTGTGTTTGTCAATTGATTGGTGCATTTGGCCAGTGCCAGCCAGATTGTAGTGGTATATTCTTGTAAAGTACTGAGTGGTATGTTCTTGGAACGTTCTTGAAAGGACACAAGGGGCTTGTGGGCTTTTGTAAACACCTGCTACAAAACCTTAAAAAGAAAAAACTGACAAGACTGCTGCAGAACACACACACTCTATGTTATTAATACGCATTCAGCTCCTGTTTGCCTTCTGTCTTCCATTCTTACTTGTCTAAGAGGTAAGAGGGGGTTCAAGTGCCATCTATGTTGCTATGGCAGTTGTAGAGGCTCTGGTTTCTGTTAGAATGTTAATAATGAGCCCACAGATCAGAGCACTTACAGATTCAAGGATAGATGAGACTATGAAAAACCTCCTTTGTAATCACAGTTTACATCACTTCCTGTCAGGTGGACCTGAACGAGGAGGAGACCATCCTGATCATCCGCCGCCTGCACAAGGTGCTCCGCCCCTTCCTGCTTCGCAGGCTGAAGAAGGAGGTGGAGTCCCAGCTGCCCGAAAAGGTGGGGACCTCCCATTAATGGCGTGGCCTCGTTGCTACAGCTCAGCTGATTCGTGCGTAACCTGTGTCCGTCTCCTTCCAGGTGGAGTACGTCATCAAATGCGACATGTCTGCCATTCAGAAGGTCCTGTACCGGCACATGCAGGGCAAAGGCATCCTCCTGACTGACGGCTCAGAGAAAGACAAAAAGGTACAATTAGAGCCAGGATCTGGAGAAAGGGCAGCCATTCCGGAGAAGGCTTTGTGACGATTAGAATTTCAAATCTAAAATTGGCATACTGAAAAAAGGTTACGACTTAGACAATGGAAAATTCATGTAGAATATGGAAAAAGCCATGGCTGAAATAGAAACCTACAATTGCGCTCACATAAATAAGGCGAAACCAGCCATTTCGTGTTACCAAAAGGCATCCTATTCACAAACATCTTGGATAAATGCAACAAGATATGAGATGGGTTCTTCTTGCTAAAAAGAACACAAATTGTTTCCTGTCCTTTGTTCTCTAAAGGTTTAGGAACAGCAATGAAGGATGCTCTCCAAGGAGAAATTTGCTGTGTTTTTTTCCTTGTCTCAAATTGCATCAACAGAGAGACCAGAGACCAATATAATAAAGACCAAGGAAGTTTCACAGCATTGTGCATCCAATGTGCTTTTCTGATTCTTTGAAGATATCTGCGCACTTGCACCCTTGATATATTTTTGGACATTTTGGGGCGTTTGAGCATTCATTTTTTCTTTGTCACCCGGAACCTTCTCATCACACAGTTCTCTTTCTTCTGCTTGGTTTATTGTTGCTTTTTGTTTTCTTTTTCACAGGGAAAAGGAGGTGCAAAAACGCTGATGAACACCATCATGCAGCTGAAGAAGATCTGCAACCACCCCTACATGTTCCAGCACATTGAGGTGAGGACCAGCGCAGGCCTGGGAGCAAGGTCTCGTGGGAAAGAAACACAATGCAGCCAATTACCCAATCCACCACTGAATGCTTTCATTTAGGCCTATAAGAAGGCAATTCACTGCTCAAGAGCAAGTTCTTTGTTAATTTTTTTTTGTAAAAAGTATAATCATTTTTTGAATCAATCAATTTTTTGTCTGCACGAGTAACAATTCATGTCGAAATGCCTGTTTGTTCTTTTAAAGGAGTCGTTTGCAGAGCACTTGGGATACCCAAATGGCATCATCAATGGGTCAGTGAGTTCAAGTGGGCTGTTCATTATATCAGCCATATGTATTATTACCAGAAAATACTGTGAGACAGAATTTAGTAATTTACTCTGTCATGGGTTACTGGTCACATGGGTTACTCAAGGTTATGTGCCATTGTTAGTGACAGCTACATGTCTAACAAGCGTACAGGAATGGTGTGGTCCAGATGTTCTTGTTCTTCTTCACACAGACCAGATCTGTACCGGGCCTCCGGAAAGTTTGAGCTGCTCGACCGCATCCTGCCCAAACTGCAAGCCACCAATCACAGGGTGCTGCTCTTTTGCCAGATGACGTCTCTCATGACCATCATGGAGGACTACTTTGCCTATCGCAACTTCCTTTACCTACGCCTGGACGGTGCGTTCGAGTTCGGCATTGCCGCCACATAAAGGAAAAGACTGCAAAAGCTGCGTTTTTAATTCCTCCTTGGAAAACAGTCTCTCCATTGCTTTCGTGAAAGTGAATTTGTGAAAATGCACTGAAAACAATGTTTCGTTTGATTCATTCCTTGATTGTAATCATTGTAAACAGCTGTTCGTGGTCGCTGTGAGCGCTGTAGTCATGTAAAGGTAGTCAGTTCTGTACAATGCCCCCTTCTTTTACCACATCAGGGACCACTAAGTCGGAGGACCGTGCGGCCCTGCTGAAGAAGTTCAATGAGCACGGCTCTCCGTACTTCATCTTCCTGCTGAGCACCAGAGCTGGGGGCCTGGGCCTGAACCTCCAGGCCGCAGACACCGTGGTGATCTTCGACAGTGATTGGAACCCACACCAGGTTTGTTTTCCACAAGCACTACCATCAAAACAGAAGACAGCATCCCCTCAGGGTAGTCTCCACCGTGCCAGTAGGGATAGGAACCCTGTATTTTCAGTGAAAGGGTTGTGGTATCATAGCCTCACACCCCAGATGAATGGCACACTGAAACCTTCCTGCCAAGTGAATTACAGTACCAGTCAAAAGACTGGACACACCTGATTAAGATATTTGGGAAACATGCATTCAAAGACATTTTGATCAAAAGACTTATGATTAAATGCTTGAAATTTGTTTCTTAGACAAATATAAATAGTGAAGTTGATACATATGAATTCCTTTCCAGAAATTGAATTAAAAAAATATTTATGGCTACTTTTAAGAATCTAAAATATAAGACAGTGTTGATTTGTTTAACGCTTTTGGTCATTGCATAATTCCATTTGTGTTATTTCATAGTTTTGAAATCTTTACTATTAATCTAAAAGGAAAATAGTAAAAATAAAGTAAAACCCTTCTATGAGTAGGTGTGTCCAAACTTTTGACTGGTACTGTATATCCACAAGATCTGCAGTAGTTAACATTCATCCTGATAGACGGCTGGGGTGAGCTGTAATCAGTGCATTTGGGCTTAGTGAGTTGAATGCGGGAGTAGTCCTCTCACTGTTGCGCCGGTCCGCTCCCCCGATCCAGGACCTGCAGGCCCAGGACCGCGCCCACCGCATCGGGCAGCAGAACGAGGTGCGTGTGCTGCGCCTCTGCACCGTCAACAGCGTGGAGGAGAAGATCCTGGCCGCCGCCAAGTACAAGCTCAACGTGGACCAGAAGGTCATCCAGGCCGGCATGTTCGACCAGAAGTCGTCCAGCCACGAGCGGCGGGCCTTCCTGCAGGCCATCCTGGAGCACGAGGAGCAGAACGAGGTGCGTCACGGACCCCAAGATCAGTTTCGGCTTTTTCAATAGTTATTGATATCATTGTTTAAGATAGTGTTAAGGCAGCTTATTCCCTGTTGGTGGTTGGGGGCTGAAAGCAGGAGATGAGTAATGTGTTTCTTTAGGATAACATCAGACTATGAATATCCTCATATGGTTTTTCGACATGCCTGGAAAATGCCGTTCATTTTTTAATTTTAATTTGGAAATGTGGAACGACAGGCAACAACATAAATTCACACCACCAAACACAGGAGGCACACTTGTTGTGTTAACAACTGCAAGGGACTGTCTAATTTTAGTAACCTAAAAATGCTGTATTTGTGTTGTGTGATTCACACCATGGTAATTTAGTGACAATTAGATAACCCTAACCCCTTAATGTAGAGCAAACGTTACTGTAGGTGATATCTTGCAAGTTATCTTGCTGGATAACAACATCATTAATGATAATGTTTCCTATAGCAAAGAATGAAACATGATCAGTAACTAGTAAGCTACTTTAACTCACTATGAAGTAAATATAATGTTTGGTGTGTATTGGCCATAGTAGATGATTAGCTATTTAAAGTTTCCAGAAGGAAATTAATGCAGGGTCTCATTCACTGTAATATTTTTGCAAGGTCATACCTTGTTAAATATGACACAGGTTTTTGATTCAGCACACAACTCTTTCATTTAAAATATCTGTTCTTTGTAAATATTCATATGATATGATGATATGTATGAACATCTATTCCAGGGAAAAACCCTGGAATTTTTGAAAGTTACACATAGGTTTCACTTTGAATGTTGATATTACTTTAATATGCGGTAAAACACTGAAACAGAAGCTGGAATGGGATGGTATAAAGACGGGAAAACGTAGATGACTTTTAGAATGTTTCCCTTTGTCCTTAAACCGAGAAGTAAATAAGATGGTAAATGTAATACGTACAAACCTCTTATTTACTGTGTTTTTCAAGCCTTACTATTTATTAATGTGTTTTGTCATGCTGTATATTAACTTGGGATTTTTAAGAAATGATATCTTAGCCTTTAAACTGTCTGGCTGATCTCTACAGTAGTGTTATGATATTTTGATGAGCATAGGATACCACTCTCATACTTTACCTGAACTCTTACCTTCCTATTCTTATTATTTCCATGTTGATGAAGGATGAAGATAAAGGTCAGGTGGCTATGGTAAATACGTATTTCATCTCAGTATGATCCATTAACGTTGTCATCTACGTTTTCCGCAACTGTTAACGCAAAAGAGGCATTGCTCATGCAGTTAGAATGCAGCGGCTGAAAGTGGAGAGGATGCTCTTTATCGCCCTCTCACGAAATTACGTCTGCATGAATGAACCAATGAGCACTGCAGCCTAGCTTGATGCATGAGTGGTCAAGCCCGTGTTTTTATTTATTCTTCTACCATGCTTTTTATTTAATTTTCAAAATAACCGTGGAATAGGAGGAGCCCCTAGAAGCTTTTTGTGCCTTTTGATTCCTATATGTTGGGTATAGTGTTTGTATAATGTATTAGCATCCTCAGTTCAGTAGCCTTGAGCACGGCAAGTAAAGCCCTCCCTTTGGGTTAAAACTGAAGACAGTGCAGATGCATTGGTAAACACATCCATCTTATTGTATGAATACCTTGGGAAAGCAACATAATGCTTTTATTGAAACAGTATATTAAAGGAGAACTGGTCAAACCTGATATTTTTTATTTTGTACGTGTCAAGTACTTACATGCATGATTGAGCGCTCAAAACCACATCCCGAAAAGCAAGTATTGCTCTTTCAGTGTCAACTCGAGTTTCGTTTAAGGTTCGTTTCGCTGTCGTCAGCCTGGCTTTTTTTACTTTCCCCAAAACAATGAAAAGGAATGCACAGCTTTTTCTATGTGATTCTTGGTGTCTTTAAGTCATCAGGGAGCAATTCCTGGAAAAACAGCTTTATTCACTGGGGTTTCATATTTCTGCATTCGCTACCTTGGCTGGTAACACAGCCAGCTTGTGTCATCGACTGGAGAAGGTGGGTCGTGTTCTTCGCTCATAGGACACATTTGAAATGCTGAGTCGTGCATGTAAGTTTTTGACACATACCAGGTTTTAATTGCTGAGTTGAGTGCTCCTTTAATTAGGCAAAAGTGTTAGGAAGCAGCAACAAAAATCAAGATGTGATTATTGCACTGGGTCAGGAGTTGCTGTACCCTCCCACCAAATCTGCACTCTGTTCTGTATATTTCCGAGTGGCCATTCAAGAGGCTCCTTTTAGTCCAAACAGCAGTGTCTGAGCATTACTTGCTTCTCTGTGCTACAGTAGAAGCAGTTTAATGACTTACTGAAGCCACCCGTACAGCAGCAGTGAGAGAAATCACAATGCTATTTTGTGGCAGCAGGACTGGAAAGCATGGCCCATGCATGCTTGTGTATAAACCCGTGCATGAGTCATTCAGTCAGTACGGTGCAGTGATATCTGTTTAAGCAGGAGCAGGCTGAAATGTGAAATGCATACATTGTACAGAGTACACTGAATGTGGAGATAAACATTAGCAGAAAGCCTTTTACATTGCATTAAAGTTAATTTTGTATGTTTTTCAGACGTATTGTAGTGTCATATGTGTGAGTACATGGCAGTGGAATTTGTTAAGCACAGAATGTTATAGAATGAAAGAAAATGTTAATGTAGGCAAATTCGTTAATGTACCGTGAGTAGGTCTGTGGTGGTGTTAACTCTTTGTGTTACCAGCAATACCAGTTGGTATTGTATAGCATATGTGTAACTGTCACTGAAATGTCTCATTTTACCTTGTGAATCATGTAAGCACCTAAGAAGGTGATGTCCTTTGTTTGGCCTCACCAGTATGTATAGTAAGCTTGTATGTACAGTAATGTCCTGCTGTAACTGTTGTGCCTGTGTGTTCACAGGAGGAAGATGAGGTTCCTGATGATGAAACTCTCAATCAGATGATCGCTCGTAATGAGGAGGAGTTTGAGCTTTTCATGGTAAGAACCAAGCTCACTGTTTCCTCTCTGCAGACCACCAGCATCACCAATTCTTCTTCTACTCATAGGATGCTATGTTTTGTTTGGAGCTGATTTTAGTAAACACTGTTCATGCAGTCACAAGATGTAATTTAATTTTCTGAAAATTAAACAGCAGTATGCTATAAGTGTAAGTAAAGACTACTATAAGTAAAGAGTCAGTTAGGATTTGGTTGTGGCTTTTGGAATATATGCATTGGCAGTATCCATTATGCATGCTTAAAAGTAAATAAGGCAATGAACTTCTTCCTACTATGTCACAGTCAACTTTTGTTATGTTATGTAGCTTTTATGTTTCAGATCAGCTGTTGGTGATTGTGAAGCACATTAACTGGCAAATATACTGAAATCCTCCTTAAGGCTTCATCTGCGGCTCAGCTGTGGGGAAACATTAACGAATGAACTGTAACAGAGAATATGAGACTGAATGTGACATTAATTATTCCAGATTTTCTGAAATGCATTTATAGATATGAATAATTCTGTCTTTTTCCGATTCCATTTAATGGTTATCACTCCTCAGGGAATGTAGTTCCAGTGTAAAGTATAAAGTACATCAAGGACAATTAAGAAAGTTTAGCAAAGGGGACCCGAGCTCATTCACACTTGTGTAAAATTTTATTAGCAGCCAGGAAGATTCATTCATTTCAAAAAACTGTGCTTGGGGAAGAAAACGGCTTCAGTTGAAGGGAAGCAGCGGTAGTCAGGGATAAATCCTCAGTAAATCTCTGTTTGGCCGTCCTCAGCGAATGGACATGGACCGGCGCCGCGAGGACGCCAGGAACCCCAAGCGCAAGCCGCGCCTGATGGAGGAGGACGAGCTGCCCTCCTGGATCATCAAGGACGACGCCGAGGTGGAGCGCCTGACCTGCGAGGAAGAGGAGGAGAAGATCTTCGGCCGTGGCTCCCGCCACAGGCGGGACGTGGACTACAGCGACGCCCTGACGGAGAAGCAGTGGCTGCGGGTAGGCCCTCCACCCTCAGTCTCATTACCGTCTCGTTTACTCCTCAGACCTCTTGGGTCTTTCTTAGGTCTTAGATTTTTCAGTAGTTCTTTCCTCTTGGCAGTGCCTGGAACAAACTTTTTGGCTTGTTTTCACTTGGCATAGCAAGCTGTGCTAGCTAGAATTTGGTGATGCGTGGTATTGGTCAGTATGACTATTCTCAGTGGGCAGAAAGTACTTGTGACCAATCGGTTGTACATGTGCTGTGTTACTAGCTTCAAGCTAAACGCAATGCGCGATTTGCTGTGTGCTTTGTTATCATTTCCTTGTGTTGGCAACATGTAGTCCAGCTGTCACTGTGCGTGAAATCACATTTTGCTTTGGTGAATCTCTGCAGTTCAGTGCTGTCCAACTGTCTGTACCATGGATGCAGGTTACAGAGGACATTGTAAAGGCTACTTCCAGAAATGCCTGTTCTGTGGAGGAACATGACAATTTTGCTCTTATTATTCGGCCATTTCAAAGTTGGGAAATTATGGGGAATTACAATACAGGACAAAATGTATCAGCCCTACAATTATTGCCATCCCAATTGTCCAAAACCAGGATGTGCAGATGATATTTTCTGGAATTTTTCTTTCGGCTGATTTTTGCTTTACAGATCTTGTGTTGAAGTTATTAAAAGCGTTTGTAAAGCTGTTGCATGAAACAATGCAGAATCATCCTAAAAGACTGTTGTGAAATTATGGAATCTGATTTATGGTATAGCAGAACAAAAAAGTTACGCAAGCCATTTTAAGTCATAACCTTTTATTGCGATTCAAAAGGCCAGAATTATAGGATTTGATAGAATGATAATGTTGTGATAATCGATTGTGGAGAACTTGGATTTAATGGCAGTCAGCACTACTGGGCACTGAATTTGTTGAAGCAACCAGTTAGTACTGGACTTCATATGACCCCCTTTCAGAAGAATGGAGTAGTGTAATTTAGTAGTGTAAAGGTTATTCAAGCTAAAATCACAATGCTGTGATAAATTGGAAGACCTTGATGTAATCTGTTTATTTCGTCTCACTGCATCTGTAATAGATCCACTTGAAAAGCTTTTACAGTTCATTTAGCAAAACAACTACAACGTGCATCTTCAGAGAGTTCATGTAGACCGCCATGAAGAGCACTTTGCTTGGATACTTGTATTAATAGTTAAAAACAATACACACACACAGGCACACATATATGTATGTAACTGCAATTGATTGAAATAATACTTTATCTGCTTTGGTTCTGGAAGGGTAAAACTGAGCAGTCCTGTAAGTTAGCAGCTTCAGCAGTTTATGGCTAGAAAACTACTTTCCTTTAAATGTAATATCAGGCGGTACTTCTCTGGGGTGTTCTGGCATCAATCTTTTAATACTTTTAAGAAGTACTTTGTCAAAGGATTTCTCTTTAGCTTGCCTTGCAGGGTAAATAAGGTGAAAACGGTGAGTAAAAGTTTATTCTTCCATTCACTCCTTTTTTGAAATCGATGTCGGAATCGCAGATGAACACACTATGTCTGTGTCAAACAGACATCTGCGATTTTGACAGTTCAAAAATGGTGTGGGTATGGTTTTGAGGTTTTTAGGTTTCCCAGGTTGATGAGCCATGTGTTTTCTTGTTACTAAATTAAGCACGTGAAAGCATTGTCAGTATACCTGGCGAGTGAGTTACTGCTGATAAAGTGTACAGTATGCACAGTGTATCTGAGAATTATTATTTTTTATTATTATTTTTACTGAAGTCAGGTTTTATGAACAGTGTGTATTATCTTGTTAATTGTTAAAAATTTGGAACAGGATAATCAGTTTTGTTTTAAATCGTTATTTACATCCCTACCTTCAGCATACTGTCAAACTCCTATGTATGTCCTAATTAGGGCTGGACCTTTGGAATTTAGTGAGATGTTGTTGACAGTTTTGTGCTTAAGTGTATTGTTAAGTGCTGAAAGATTTCATTTTAACCAAAGAGACCTGTCCTTCATTTTCGCTTGATTAGATTTTTCCTTGTAATCTCAGTTGAATTTTTTTTTCTTGGAAATACAATTACTTACTGTCAAAATTTTATACAGTATGGCTAGCTTATCTGGATATACATGTATTTTTTAAAAAGTATGCATATTTTAAAGCAAGTGACAGTGAAACAGCATGTACTTTATGTACAGATGTATGTATACAATTGTATTGATGATAGTATGTTGTTATGATAATATCTTTCAGCAGGGCTGAACATTTCAGGCTAACGTTATTTATGGTAGCATACCTGTATGGAACCATGCTTTCACTGGGTTCCAAGTGGGGAGATTTGAGGCTAAAAATATTGGCATTCACATACACGGACAAAAGATTAAATATGTTACATCTGACGCATGACTGAGCTTGACAAATATCTGGTGTCTGTGCAGTCATCAGATATTGAAGTGCGGCAATGCTGAGAAGTCAGCGCTGAAACATGCCTCTCTGTCCAAGAGCAATAGCCTGTCTAAATAAACATTACAAAAATCTGGATCTGGTAGCCTAAACAGGAGAGAGAGGGGGAAAAACGCTCTGATAAGTAGTAGTCGATATTAAAACAAGCAGAGGGAGAAAGGCTTCAGGCCTTGCACTACGAAGAATGAAACAGCAGAACTGGAGCCCACAATCCATTCACTATTAAATTTTCACAAAGAAAAAAAAAATAACATTTCTTGTATATGAAAACATAGCGTTCCCCCAGCTCTCTTTTTTGACTGATCAGCTGATGAAGAGACTAGCTGCACGCTGCTTTGCTGGCTTGTTAATTTTATCCCCTCTAACTGTGATTTCTGATAGCCGGTCTGCTGATAGCAGTAAGGTAAATATCTGTCTTTATTGTCGTCTGCACCACAGGATTGAGGAGGGCTGCATCGCAGGAAGCGGTGTGAGGGTGTGCAGGAGATCAGAAGGCACTTTCTCAGCCGAGGCAGCCTAGTGCTGGAATTAAGCAGTATTTTAAGAAAGAAATGCATGCAGCAGTTGTTGTCTTACAGTTTATGTTTCAGTAGTCTTCCGGAATTCAGCCAAAGGGGCTGTGGCTCTCTCCGTGGACACGATCGCTGCGTTTCACGCTACCTTAGTCGACCGAGATGTTAAGATTTGTTTCTGATTTTTTTTTTTTTTTATTGTTGTCATTGGCACACTCACTCATCCTGCTCAGGTTTTTCTGTGCCGTGTTCAGTGTTTCGCCGGACCGCGATGGAGATTTTCGCCGGTGATTATCGGGCCCGGCTCCGCCGATTCCCCCGAGGACGTGCATTTATGTTTGTTTGCCGGATTCTAACATCAATAGACTGCTCAGGCTCCGCAGTTAAAGCTGTACCACAGAACCCCCCCCCCCCTTCTTTTTTTTCTGGCTGTGTAGCTCCGAGTCGACCGTTGGATGCATTTCCCCTAGAACTCGTCCCCCCTCTCGCATTGTGTGTGCCGGGGACATTATTGCCTTTGTTTACGAGTCTGAGAGAGAGAGCGTGCGAGCAGCGTCTGCCTCCGTACCGCATGAGCAGAGATGTAAGATTCAGAAGAGCATGCTAATTGCGTCTGCAGACGGGGGATAGCTGGGGACTGCTGACGCCCTGCGTCTGTGTGAACAAAAGGAAGGTGGATGGAGCGGAGGAGCCAGACTGGTGAATTGCGTTAAGGGCAGTGCTGCGTTATTAGGAGTGCTTGTAGTCTGACAGGAGATGGTTAGGGTGAAATCTTCAGGTAATGGATCTGCCCTTGCGAGCTTTCTGAATTCAAGCGCCTGCTTGAGTTGTGCACATGAATATCCTGATGATGTGCGTTCCAGTTTTGCCTTATGCACCCTACCAGATTAGATTTTACAAATACAGCCCTTGTTGTTGCAGTTCTGTGTGTATGTATGTGTGTGCGCGCACATGTTTGTGTCTTTGAAATGTAAAAGTATCACAGCATTTGAGAAATGTTTAAACATGCAATTTAATCAATGCACAATAGCATGTTTCATTTTTTTAATATATCTGTGTTAATACTATGTCTACTGAATATATCTTGTCTGTCAAAGTTTTGTACAAATTTATTCCCTCATCAAATATCATGATTATCGCTCTTGTCAGGGGAATTCAAACATCAGTTGCAGGTTGTTTATTTTACTTTTCACTTTTGTACAAGATAATGATACTGCAGATTGAATACATGGGTGCCTTAATTTGGTGCAAATCTTATTTAATCAGACCATCAGACTACACCTTATATAAATCCCCATGCAAAACTGTCTGATGACACAACAAGTCTGTAAAGTAAGGAAAGCATCCTTCACTACATTTCTGAATGAGATGAAAAATGCTGTTTTCATAATTCTCTTTTTGCTCATATATCAACTTATTTTTGCTCTGCCTACTGTGGCCCACTGCACCTTCATAAATCACCCACTCACTTTTTTCAGAGTCTTTCATGTTTGTTTTTTCTTGTCATGCCAATCTCAGCTCCCCAAAGATATAACCCTTGACAGGGCTAAATAAATGTAGCAATGTTGTGAGCTATTTTTCAGTGCAGAAGTAAATGGTAAGGCTCTGACCTTACTTGTGTAATTAAGGATGTTATTTGCATAGGACATTGGTTTTCAAAGCGTGATTAGTTGCTAATTGAAAGGTAACCAAAATAACTTTCCGGGACTGAAGTGTCTTGACCATCTAATTAACAGAATTTTACGCACATCCATGCAGTAGCTTAGCTCCATGTTTTAAGATCTGCTGCTTTTTTTTTATATTTCTCTCTTAATTTTCTGAGACACCAAATTGATCGTTTTGTGTCCTGTTTGCTTTGGGCTCAGTGGGCTGGCAGTAGGACTGATCTAGTGAAATCAAAAATTGATGTTTGCATCATTTTCACCTCTCCTTATTAGTTTAATAATGATGCTGAAAATGTTTATGATGAAAATGTAGCATAGCTACCTAGTGATCATTGCACTCAAACCAAAAATGCTACAAGTTGCCAATTAATGTTACTGGATATGTGTTAACATTTTCCAGGATACAGCCCAGGAGAGCAGGCAAAAATTGTCCAACTTGTATTTCTGGCTGTTACTCATATGTGGTTTAGTTATCAATAAAATTTTAATGAACATGCATTACACAGCAATGTACACAGATCATGTGTATTTCGACTGGACTGGTTCCATTTGTAATCTTACAGTTCCAACTCCATGACTTTTTTGACCTTACCCTCTGCTTGGATGCTTACAATATTGGGAGTGAACAATATTGTTTGCTGAGCAGTAACCCCAATTTTTTTGTCAGAATATCTTTGTAAGATTGCAAAGATTTGTACATTTGTTGGTAGTTGTGAGCTATGATTCTAGCCAGCCAGATGGCATAGTTTATAATTTGAGGACTAGTAGCTGTGGGCTAGTGACCCTCCTTTGGACAAGTGCATTCATGGTTTGAACTTTAGCTAATGTGTTCGTATACTATCCTAGTTAGTTTTAGTTGGAATCACTTAGAGTATTCCATAGATACTTTCAGATGCATTATATTTTTTTCAAGCTTAGTAATAGATGCAGAATTTTTGAGTTGATGTGACAGCGCTAATAGTGAATACACTGAGGGTAGACATACTTGAACTAGAGCAGGCTACTATTTGCCACAAACCAAAAGCATTAACATTTTTGTCATATGAAGATGTGTTCCATTAAATATGCTGTTTGAAGGCATATGTTCTTGTAAGAAAATGTGGTTTGCTGGATGAATAAAGACACATTGGTCCTGAGAACATTGCACTCCCTGGCTGGAGTACACACGTTTGATTTTGGTCACACTCTGGAACAACAGAATGTTTTCCTTTTCAAAGGTCAGAGTTTTATGTGGTTAAGTATTCTTACTTACAATGGGAAACACATATTCATTATGGCCATTTGAATTTTACATAATTTGCATTGCATACCACCTCTGCACTAACATTATTAGCAGGGAGAAAATCTGAATATCTTCTGTTTTTTTAACAGTTTTATTTAGAATTTTTTAGGTAAGAGGCTATGCAGCACATAACAGATGAACATAACTTCCTAATCGCTCATTTGTTCCTGAAGATTACCGTGTTAATTAGACTTTAACTCATGTGAGACATCTTGTGGTTTTGGATAATGTTTGCCACTGTAGCAGATGTGCTGAAACTCTGCTCCTTGGCTCTCAGTTTGAACCTGAATTATGAATCAAATGAAAAATCTTGCAGTATGTTGTGTAAAACATTCATAGTATGGTAGCCATGCAGCTTCTTCCTTGCTCACAGCATTTTTCCTTTGAACGGTTATAGTGTGTATCGATTTTCTCTACAGTTTTTCCTTATGAGGAAGAGCGAAGTTCCAATGGTTGTATCTCATATTTTGTAAATCCTCATTTTTAAGGGCAGAGCATTTGTTCACATTGGTCGTAAACTAGGGCTTACGATTTTGGCTTCCAACGATTATGAAAACAAGATAGTCAAGATAAAACGATTATTGTGGCACATTATTTGTTGAAATGTATATATATCATTTGTTATTTATTTATCTCATTTTTTACATTTTTTTTATTTGTTTTTCAGTTGAATTATATTTAAAGTTCAAGAAAATCCACTTTCGCACTTAACTTATTGCTATGTAATGTACATGTTACCTTACATGTTTCATTATGTTTTCATTAGCGGTATTAAGCTTCTCATAGTTTTCAGTTAGCATTTGCTATATTTTTAACTTTAATTTGCTGTTTCCTCAAAGCTAAAATTAGCTAGAATTTTTCCAATCTAGTGTTCTAATCACACCGGTTTTAGCATACGCGCGAAAGGGTTTAAAAGAGTTTTTTTTTAACTTTTTTTAAAAAGAGTTTTTTTTTTAGAAGTTCAATATATGCATGATGTTTCCAAAGTCAATGAGTAATCGTGTTAAATAATAGTGATCTCAATATTGTTCAAAATAATCGTGATTATGATTTTTGCCATAAACAAGCAGCCCTATTGTAAACCCACAAAATAATTTCATAAATAGGCAGTTCTATTTTCTGTTGTTCTGTTGTCAGTACATAAAACATCACTGTATAAATGCCAACAAATAAGCTCTGTCCATTACTGCCTATATTATGCATCTAATGTGTCCATAATGCCTCGAAAGAAACAAGATCACGCATTTTAAGATCATGTGAATGTAACTGAATACTGGATGTGTCATCGCTGAAAGCAGGCCGGCGGCGCCAGTGTTAACGCTGGTTTCGGTCTCTGCGCAGGCCATCGAGGACGGCAACCTGGAGGAGATGGAGGAGGAGATCCGGCTGAAGAAGCGCAAGCGCAGGAGACACGTGGACAAGGACTCCAGCAAGGAGGACGGCGAGAAGGCCAAGAAGAGGCGCGGCCGGCCGCCGGCTGAGAAGCTCTCCCCGAACCCGCCCAAGCTCACCAAGCAGATGAACGCCATCGTGGACACCGTCATCAACTACAGGGACGGGTAAGACGCACCCCTCGAAGACACTGCCCACTGCGCGTCACGCGCTGCAGCGTGTACACAACGTATTGTGTGTGCGCTTTACCCCGGTCTGCACGTCCCTGTTTCCGAACTGTCTCTCTTCACAGTGTATCCAGTCGTTTCTCATGCTTTTCCTTAATTAAACTAATCTGTATATCGATTCTGTCAGAACGAGGCTTGGAAAGTAGGAATCTTTTATCATCAGGAAGAGCAAAAGACATAAACAGCAAATATCGATTGCGCTGCTGTGTTTCGGAAAACAGAAGAACATCATCTGCGAGGAATGCAAATCGGCAGTAAACATTATTTCATTGCACGCTGAGATCCAAACAGTCTGGGATTTTGCACTGCGAGGACTTGCTTTTTCAGGCCCACTGGCAGAGCTGTGATTTATATTGCTTAAATGTGCATTGGCGGTCTTTGTTAAGCATGTCCTCTCCAAGAATCCAATACCTGCTTTCCATGAGTCAAATTCCTTCTTTCCATTGATTGTAATTCTTCACAGAGTGTCTTAATCAGTGCTGACTCTGGCCTCGGCTGTTGCGGGATTTTCCACTCCACAAAGTCGGTTTCTACAGGGGCACTTAGATTTTTCCCCATCACGTGGCACCAGTGCAGAGAGCAGGCGATAGATTAAGTAAAAACTCGAACCCGGGTCAGCCCAGAGGGAACCACTTCAGCGACAGGTCCAACCTAGCAAATTGGGCACAGGGTCTCCCCATGCTTGAGGGCGTACAGCCCTTGTTCACGACAACCGCAAATTGGAACTTTGTGCAGGTGACAACAACCTTAGGCAATTTGTAATTGTGAAAGTCTCAGCTTTGGTAAGAGCATTACACAGGCTAGACCCTTACTAATGAAGTTTGCAGGCAGCTAGGCCCCCCAGCATCATGTCCAGCACCTGCTCTGTATTTATAACATGTACTGCAGCCTTACCATGACTAAATCTTCCTCTGTAGGTCCGGGGCTGAAAAGAAATAATTAGGTATCTAGATGACCCTCTAATATCCTATACATATGAAAAAACTTGCTGAGGTGTAAACTGGTTATCTACATCCCGTGATATCTGAGAGTGTCATATGCCACGGGCACTGACTGACATCTGAACGTAGCCTGTAAATTAGCTCCACCCCTAGCTGTGACATTCAGAGGTCGTGTACCTTCTGCACAAGCGGGTCCATTTTATTTCATTTCCATTTTATTTTATTTCATCACCAGTGAAGCAGTATTACTGCTGAGTCACCCGTAATTCCAGCTGGCTGGACCAGGATGCAGTTCAGGCCTGCTCATGGAGAACCTTGGCAGGTGATCAGCCTTGATTATCCGAAGG
The DNA here is from genome assembly GCF_013368585.1 of Megalops cyprinoides. Classification (NCBI taxonomy): domain Eukaryota; kingdom Metazoa; phylum Chordata; class Actinopteri; order Elopiformes; family Megalopidae; genus Megalops; species Megalops cyprinoides. The sequence goes on from NC_050586.1 coordinate 33,789,820, forward strand.
GTCATCTATTTTCAGGCCAATCAATTTTTTTTGTTGAATATTTCTCATTGAACTCAAACCACTTGGGGGCCAAAACCTGGCGCTCTCATCACACCACAACTCTGGCAGTCCGTCCTCTTGCCAAGTGCAACAGTTTTTTTCAAGAACCGCATTAAAGGTACTGAGTGATGGCTCCCATTATAATCAGCGCCAGGCACTTATTCTCATCAGATGGGACTTGAAATAAATTCTCGCAGTTGGATTTGTTTTAGCTGCAGCTAAGTGGAGTGCAGTCTTCGTTTCTGCTGCTTGCAGTGTCCACCAGTATGCCCTGTGATGCAGAGTGTGGCTACAAATAAGGGGCTCTGTTTCACAGACTGATGCTGCTTGTTTTCAGGTCAGGCCGACAGCTGAGCGAAGTCTTCGTCCAGCTGCCCTCCAGGAAGGAGCTGCCCGAGTACTACGAGCTGATCAGGAAGCCTGTGGACTTCAAGAAGATCAAGGTAAACTTCAGTCTTTTCTCATAATTAGGCAAGGGTTCTTCCTTTGTTACTCAGAAGTCTAGTTTTAACATACAGATAGAGAAGTATTTGTTAATAAAGAGACTTCAGTTTCCAAAAACACTGAAAATCTGGTGTCAACTAAGTTCTGGTTTTCCATGTGTTAGGTCTTGTTACTGATATTACATAAGTTGTAAAAAGAATGGTTTACAGGAAACATGGACATTTCTACACTTATGCCAAACGGTACCGTTTTCTGTGGTCTCATTGGCAGGAACGTGTCCGTAACCACAAGTACAGGAGCGTCGGGGACCTGGAGAAGGACGTCATGCTGCTGTGCCACAACGCGCAGACCTTCAACCTGGAGGGCTCCCAGGTGCGTCCGGGCTCGCGCCTGCTGAAAAAACCACCGTCTGACTCATGGCAGACACAATGGCAAAAATGATGCAGTCACTGGAAAGGTCGGTTCTTTCTGGCGCTCCCCTTTGCAAAGTGGCCTGATCTCCCGCGTGTCGCCCACAGATCTACGAGGACTCCATCGTGCTGCAGTCAGTGTTCAAGAGTGCGCGGCAGAAGATCGCTAAGGAGGAGGAGAGCGAGGACGAGAGCGCGGACGACGATGACGAAGACGAGGAGTCCGAGTCCGAATGTAAGGTCGCGGGCCCCTCCCTAACAGCTGCTTGAACACCAGTGTGTGACACCCTCAAAAATACGTTCGACAAATGACTGAATAATGAACATTCCATAACACTACTAGTTTCCGCAGGAAGGCACTGTATGCGCATGTGTAGGCATCCGGGCCTGTTGGTTTTTGACCTGGATTCGTTCCTCTTTATCGCAGCAAAGTCAGTGAAGGTGAAGATCAAACTCGGCAAGAAGGACGAGAGGAGTCACGACAAGGGAAAGAAGAGGCAGAGTCGAGGCAAGGCCAAGCCTGTGGTCAGTGACGATGACAGCGAGGAGGACCAGGACGATAATGTAGGTCTGGGAGTGGTGTGACACACGCAGCCCTGGCCTGCATTCACCAATCTGTGAATCTGAACCGAATTCATCTGAAGCGGCCTTCATCACCTTTTCATTAGGGCCTTGGTATTTTTTAGAAATCCTCTTTATATATATCTTCGTCCCAGAAAAATGGCAAGCGTGCAACTCGTTTAATACCATTAATGAACTCCGTTGTGTATTTTCCGCTCATGATGCACGCATCAGCCTGGCCATCGTGCTCTCTGAGAATGTAGGGTTTAGCCACATTTCCTGTTCTGCCCTTCAGCTGTGATCAAGTCTCTTTCTGTCTTTATCTGCTGCAGTTCCAGAGGAAAAAGTAAGTTACGATGCTCTACTCATGTGTTTCAAATGAGTCTAGCCTTTTCATCCTCTGTTCCTCTGTTCATTTTTTAAATGGTGATTACTCATGCTGTTAGGGCAGGTTTCCTGCAGTAGATGAAAGTGGAATGTCTGTGGACTGCAGCACTATGTCCATTTAAATGTAATAGCTGTAGTCACCAGTCAAGTTGCATGATACTTGTGGTTGTGGAGATGATGGTGATGATGACTTAATGATGATGCTGCTGATGAAAACTTGCGCGTGTGGTGTGTGTTCACAGGATCAGTCCGAGGGAAGCGGGAGTGATGATGAGTGAGGAAGAGGAGAGCTGATGCGCGACACATTTTTTTAAAGCACTTGTTCCTGTGATCGGTTTTTCCTTGATTTTTCTTAATCTTTTGATAAACAGTGTCATTTTCCCCCCCTAAACCCCTTCCCCTTCCAAGTCCATCCATTCAGAATATGTCACACCAGAGAAGCTGCAGACACAGATGAACTTGTTATACAGTAAGAACGTGTAATAAAGAAAGAGCGACAAAGCCTGATTAGGCAAGTAGTTCTGTGTACCCTGTGCATGCTGCCGATCGTTAACCGTGGGGAGAGAGAGCTTACTGTAAATATAACTTTTATGCAAAAAAAAAAAATTGATATAGAAAAGCTTGGTAAAAAAAAAAAAGTTACACACCGCTACATAGCAATTCAATATTGGAGAAAAACATTATATATAAAGTTTTTAAAAGTGTTTATATCCTAGTACTATAGAGGAAGTTCATCTGGTCTCTGTACCTCTGCCACGGCTCACGCCACCCCACCGTAAAACAGGAAGTGAGGTCGTATGTGGCTGTGCAGGGACATATCCATACTGTTGTCGTATTTGTGACTTATTTTATGACTGTCGGCCTCACATGTAGCTGAACTTTGACAAAAACTTAAGTATGGAAGAGATTTCGGGGATTGTGTCTGATTTTGTGGGACGCAGTGTTGTCATCCTGTTCCAATAACGCCGAGTCTCCTACAGACCGTAAACTCGAAAGCCTGAGGCGCAAAATCTCCAGATCCTGGCAAGATGCAACTCTACGCGGAGTAACGCGTAACAGATTTTGTTCTCCACTTCGTTCCATTGAAATAGCAGTTATCTCTGTGTCTCTCAGTGTATTAACAGTCAGCCTTGCAGCTATGGATATTTTTATACTCTTTATTTTAATGATACGATTTTGTTGAATGTTTGAAAATAATACATTTATTTGCCTTCGTCCTGTATTGCTCTTTATGCTCTTTGAAGTAAGTAATAAGCTTTCATTTTATCAGTCTTGGTAAACAGATTATTAACTCCAGTAGCAGTGAGCTCTTATTTTGACCCTAAGTGTTCTGAGCGTTCTCCTCTGTGGCACATGCTGTTTTTAAAGTGCGGTCCGAGGGGACCCTCCCCACCCCCTTCAGACATATCTCTTTTTTGATGCGTGAACAGTGCTAGTCCTCATCTTTTCCTGAAGTGTAACTTACTCTTTGCTTTCTTTGCACAATGTCTTTGTGGTTGTAACTCATAGCCCGAGGCAAATAAAGTTCACTGATTTTGATTATCCATCTTGTGTTTGTGTGTACGTGTGGGTAAGTTTGTGTATTTGTGTTTGTGTGTATCTGTCAAATTTTCAAAAAATTCTCATAGAACAACACATTTATACTGTATATCGTCCCTTAGACCTATTTTTTTTATGCCCCATATTTTTTTCATTATTGTGATTTATAAAATATTACACAAAAAAGAAGCTGGATGTGGACTATAACACGTCATTCTACTGCATCCATTTATTTTGCTTTATTGAGGTGGAGCCTGTAGCTCTTTGAGGACCTACCAGTCAAAGACTCTCAGAGTTGAACACAGGGGGGCAGTAGTGGGGTTGAGTCTCAGTAACAGTTGGAATAGATTCATTTTCCCAGAGATCAAAAACATCTTTCCTTTTTGTATTCCAGCCGTTTAAACAGAGCTAAACTAAGCCGATTCTGTTGAAGAGTACACATATATTCTGCCCTGTTTGTCTTGCACTTTGAAGTTTCTCCCTGTTTAGATAGCTGTAAGCCTCAGAAGAAATAGATAAATTGGACGTTAATCCTTGTCTCCGAGCCAGAGATGTCAGCTGGAAATAGTCAGGTGCCAATGCAATCTCTGCTATTCCTCTGTTGCCTTTGCAGTGCCTTTGTTAGAGGCCTTGCCATTATCACATTTTACCGGTGATAGCGGGTCCTGAACATCCAGGCCGTCTTTCAAAGAATTTTTTCGAGAACCCATAGAAATTAGTCATGTAGGACTGAATGAAAGGGCCAGGTGCTGCCTATTATTAGAGCTTAATTTTCTAGTGTTGTATCACATTAAGTTTGGTGGGGCAAAAGGGCTAAGAATACCAAATCTGCACCACTTAAAAGGGCCTGAGAGAAATGTGTGATCCCCTCAGATTCCGGAGCTCAAAACTGGTTTACTGCATGGTTGAAAGGGCCAAAATTTCAGTATACTGCAAATTTTGTGGTTTTAATCACCAGTGGTGTGTGGGTGAAGGAGGTGGGAGGGACATTTCCTATTGTAAAATTTCATGGCCAAATATTAAAATTCTCAAGTCTGATACACATGACAAACTTGTATGATTGGTGGCTTCTGTTCAAATTAGAATGACTGCAGAATACCAGCATTTTCAAGCCTTTTCCTCTATCATGAAACAAATATGTAGCATTTTTATATTACAGGGAATCCTTCCATTAACCTGTATCGCGTGTCATGAATTTGACAGTCCTTCACAAGCAATCAGCCATTATATAGAAATAATGTGTGTGATCTCATCATTATATGTACTGTACCTGCATGTTCAACAATGGGCACACCGGTGCCTGGCAGGGACAATGAAGTCTAACAATAGTACAGTGCTTTCTGAGGAATGGTCCATATAGTGATGTGAGCATCTTCAAATTTCATAAATTGTATTGCTGCTCATTTGGTCCATTTAAAACATTTGCATGCTTCATGTGATTCAAGGAAAAGCCCCCTGCTCTTTCATAGGTGGGACACTGCTGTTGTACCCTTGAGGAAGGTCCTTAACCTAAAAAAATTCTTAAATATTGTGTAAACAAATGATATGTAAACTATTATCATTTTGGATAAGGCTGCATCAACTAAGCAGATAAGTAATAAAATAATAAAATCATGATTTCAATTAACTCTCAATCTTAAGGCTAAGGTGACTGTAATATGCGTAAATTGTTTGAAGTAGCCACTCGAGTTATGAGTGGTATGGCTGTTTTCTCAATTTTTTAATGTCTCCTTAGGAAAGATGCAGTTCACTGTTCACATTGTACCCCGTTTTGAGGGGCTGCTGTGCGGCCCAGAGATGGACCGTGTTTACCGAGGTGGGAAGAACCGCTCCACTGTGTGTGTTTCTGAGGATGTAAAGCCATTTTTAGGCATACTGCTGAGGTATTTTGCATGTCTGGACGCAGCTGGCACAGTGACTGCGTGGTCAGCTGCTTTGCATTTACCATTTGCCACCAGCACTCAAATGCATGCAGGGAACCATCCAGTGGCTGTAAGGCTATAATGCAGACATGCTGTGTGCGTGCTGCACAGACGTCTTGGCCATTTAGTGTCATTCGCAGGCTCATGCTGCAGATTCTTTCAAAATTCATCAAAACTGACAAAATTAATAACATTTTCATACAGGATAGATTATCGCATCCTATTTCTTTTTGTGTGAGAAAAGATTTGTTACTGTTTTTTCTCTTAAGTGTCTCTTACGTTGCACATGAGTTTTTAAATACTAAGGAATAAAGCACAAATATTAATAAGGGGGATTCAACATTTTCATGGGAAATGAAACATGAAAGAATTTTAACTTCTTCCAGTATTAAAATATTTTTAACACCAGTGGCATCGTTAGGTCTGATCATTCAGGGCTATAGAATATTTTAAACCTAGCCCTGAATATTTTCGCCCTGAAAAAGAAGATGTTTATAGCAAAACAACAGACAGACTGTGTAACAGAGCGGTGCCTGACTTGCAGCGTCCGAAGGTGTGATAATATTTATTTATTATGAAGGTAGACATAACCTCCCCAACCTACCGATACCGATCTCCCTTCAAAAAAACGACAAGCCCCGGGCAATCTTTACTTAGCCCCTGATCTTTTCAATAGCTAGAAACACCCCTGTTTAACACATTTCTTGATGAAGCAAATGGATAAAAACAAAGAGTTTGCAGTGGAAAACTGGCAATATTCGTTAGTTAGGCTAAACAATTGTACTTCAGATGCTGAAATCTAAAATCAGAATGCCATGACAGGTCAGAATGGGATTGTGGAGCGATAGGTTTGTAATGAATTTTTCTTGTTTGGACCGATATGTTGTCTGGCTCAAGGCACACAGACTGAATTAATTTGCAAAATACTATTTGGCCTAATGAAATGAGTGCGAGTGAATGGTGTAATCTCATAAAAGTCAGAATAGACACAGTCAATATGAGAGAATGTGAAACTCCCTCATAAAATGGTACACTATGTACAGTGTTGTCTAAAAGAGTGAAAAGGAACAAGAGTCCCAAATATAGTGGCTTCTTGTCCTAAAGCTAATCCGTTTTCATTATTATGTACATTTTTATTTCAGTCAATGAAAAATAATTATGTAAGTCATGATCTCAACTGTGGTAAATCTTTGTAATGTACTGTACTGAATGTACTGTGAGCAACAGCAGTTCATTGGTCATCCTATACACAGGTCACTTTAAAACTACAAGATAATAAATCCAGTTTGCTACAGAATTTCTTGAGAAACAAGTTGTAAATGAAAATTTTCAACATTAAACCAATACTCCCTGACCCCTGCCTGCAAATCTGAATTGCTATCACTTTTATATAGTAGAGTATAGCACTGTACATAATGTCATAGAAAAAATCGAAATACAACTTTTTGTTAAAAATATTTATTGAGTAATGCCAGGACAAGTACAATCTCAAGTGTACAACAGCATGGTCTAGCTTCACCAAGAATTTGGAAAAGAAAAAACGTCCTTTTCCATCATAAACGTTTCTAAGGGACCATCTGGTACTTATGTGGTCTTATGTGGTCCCACGTGGGCCAAAACATGCTCTTACCTGCCTGTCAGAGCTTACACTGTAACATCAAAGAAGATATGATATTCTTATGTGTCATATCAATAAATACCCTTTCAGATCCAATAGGTTCCTGGGAGATCGAGCTGGGATCTCAACAGAATCTTGAATAAAACCTGAAATGATCCTCATGTACTTGGCAAAGAACCCAGTGATCTTGCAGAACATATTACAGGATCTGTGCCATAAAAACAGCAGGCTCATGTCCATTGGCCATGGATGAAAGGATCAGATGGAACACAGCTGTTCTACCTTTAAACGGTGTTTAGGTGAGCTGGTTCAGAAACAAAATGAGTAACATTTGGTATTATGTAAAAGGGAAATGAGATGAGCGATTAGTATTCTGCGTTAATGGAAGCGAATGCATTATTTACTTTATATAATTGTTTATTTTATGTTAATTTACACTGTGGCAAAAGGTCTTTAGGCATTGCATAGTGTGGGCTCATTTTAGAAAATACTGCATAACATTGCTTCGAATTACAGTATCATTTGCATAATATAAAGAAATACCAAAAAACACCTTCAGTCTGCAAAATATGCCCACTCTGTGAAGATTCTGTCCCACACCAGGTGAACTATATTTCAATATTGGGAAATAATTATATTCATGAAAACTCAAACAACAATGTAACTCAGGTTTGCCCTGAAGACCTGAAGCTGCTCTCCAACTTGCTTTGGGTATTACTCAAATGTCGCTTTGTTCTGTTTGACATTTACTACCTCATATTCATATATTTAATGTTATTTTTGTGCCTAGAAGATCTGATTTCTTTTTCCCTTGCAAGACAGTAATTCAAAGAGCTAAGATATTGTTAGATTTTTTACAAGCAATTGTAGAAAATTGATGTTTCATTAGGAGACAAATGACTTATTGAAAGCAGAAGGTTGTAATACAGCTATAATAGTCTGTTGTTCTGAAAATGTATCAGCCATAGGCATTTTGGAAAGGAAGCTGATAAAGATTTTCATTAGTAGTATTTTGGGGTGCTGAATCAGTTTCAATGTGCAACTAGTTCAATAAGGCCAAAAATCCATATGGCCGCCAGGAAAAAGAAATGAGCTGAATGCTAAACTTGACTTCAACAAAGCTTTGGGACAGATGATCAAGCTTATTGTGACAGAAGAAATTAGTATTGAAAAGTTACACACATTCTGACAACAGTGGGGAATGGCAAATAATTACAGACAGCAGTTATCAATGTTGACATTACAATTAGAGACATCTCAATTTCAATCGTCTGCTGAAACAATGCTTGAGGTGACATTCTGGCAGCAAAAGCAATTACAGCAGAGAGAAAAGTTCTGCACTGTCTTGACTTTTTTTGACTATATTGCTATAGAGAAGTCAGCTTTTCTATCTTCACACATTGTAATGAACTCTAACAAAGTAGCTTAACTATTAAATATATTAAATGTAAGATAGATAAGCTCTCTGTGGAGAACAGAACTTCAGGCATTCTGGGACATATGCCAAGCCCCTATTTTATGGAAGTCACTGACTTAAACGAAGAGTATGTACTTCCCCTAACAAGCCTCCATGTCTTTTCAGTTTCTAATCCCACAGACTTGTATGTCTTTAGTGAGTGAGTGATGCAAATGGTATACATCAGTGTCTGTAAAAATACAATGGACTACATGCAGCGTGGAACAGTGATGTAATACAGTTGTTGTGAGGAGCCATTTGTAAACTTACAGCAGATAGTAGCACTCCTAGTAATTTTAGCATGATTGGTGAAATTTAAGGTGTAAGCTCACATTAATGTTCATGGGAATCAAATCTCACCACACTGAAAGCACTTGCTGCATTATTTTATATACTGTACCAGGGGACCATTGCTTGTCCAGAAGGAATTGTATGTGCAATAGCTAAGCCACAAAGTTGGTTTACTCAAACTGAACATGCGCTGGCTGCTCCGTGCCGTTCGTGCCCCCGCCCCCTCTGTGGCCACAGTTGGCACCGCTGGATTCGATGGGTAGTGGGGGTGTGCCAAGGTGGTGGGGGGTCGGGGGTTCAGGGCGAGTTCAGGGAGTCACCGTGCGGGATGGCGTGCGGAGGCTGGAGGGGTGCAGCACCCACCAGTAAGCGCTGCCTTTCAGGCTCGATGTGCATTAGAGGAATTTAACTTTGAAAAGGAGACCGGATTAGAAACCAGGCATAGCAGGTGTCCGTATTGTCAAAAGGCACATCAGGCTTGGGGTTCTCGGAAGCTTTCTGACAATATTTTGTTGACAGCTGCCTGCTAGAGGCATTCTTTTCCGGGGAGAAGACAGTCTTTGGTGAGTGGCGGAATTTTCCTTTTCCATCTACCCGTCTTTTCATCCCCAAAAATGTATATACAGCTGTCTTATTTTTACCACAAGAATGGTCCCCACGATAAGGGTCGGTCCATTCATACGACATACATGCTTCTGAGACAAAGCACCTGCTCACCAGAGATGCCGCTGCTCCGGTCTTTGGCTTTTTGCTTCATTAAGTTCGCCTGATGCGCTGAAAGTTCAATTCCAGCTGTAGCTGGTGCAGCCGTATCAGACTAGAGTCAAACGAGGATCTCAACAGAACAACACACAATGTAGGATAGCAATTTTCACACCGAACAGCACAGCAAGTCTGTATGACAGGGGTAACAGTAAATTTATTTATCCTCGTGTCCTGGAAGACCCATGTATTATGTGTAACTTGCACTACAGCCTTGGAGGCACCCTATTGTATGTTTGCTTTGCAATGTGCGTACTTATTTTCCAGATTTACAGCCTAGACACTTATATGATTTTTGCATCACCATACAGTGCTTGTCACAGTCACGGCATTGTATCTTTTTTTCAATGCAGTGCACCTAAAAGGCATTTCCTGAAATGCATTCAGTTTCAAAAACTGCTGCAGAGTTTTGTCTGGTTTTGTTGCTGCTGAATTTATGATTTAGCACAGAATTTATTATTTTGGAGGACTCCACACTTCCTGTTTCTTAAAACATATTGACCCGCAAATATGTTTAGTAACTGTTATGGCATCAGGAAAGTACATCCATCCATGTTTGTCTGCATTCTTCAATACATCAGGGAATGTGTGTCAGAGGGAGTCTAGCTTGTGAGTTGTTATGACTGTAACAAAATTTCTACCACCTACTCTGGCTTTTTGCAGATGGGAAACTATACATTAAATACGTAATTGATTTTGACAACAGATTAAGTCATGGAAATACTCATGCAGTTTGTTATTCTTCAACTGGAGACATTTTTCCTCAGGGACTAAGACTGAATTTTGTTTCCAAAATGTGCCCTCTCTGAAACGTGTCTGTTTACAACGACTTTGCTGTTATTGTCTAAAAGCAGTCATGTGCTGAGTTACAGAGTGAAAATATGCCACAGTGAAATACGACCTCCGGGCCGTATCTCTCTGCACATGAATGTTGCATTGGCCCTGAGTATTACTGTTATATTTGTTAGGGAATACAATCGTACATTGAATCTGATTCAAAGTATGCCCTACTTCAATGTTTCACACAATTTAAATGGTGAGGGATGTTGGTGTAATTAATATAAGATAGACCATAAGAGATTTATCTGCATACTCATATGGGAATTTGGTATATTGTAATATATTGAGAAATATGTTGTCTAGCCCAAACATATATTGCAAATACATTTATAATATATTAATGCAAAGCAGAAATAAATTACAATATATAAAAATGGCAACAATTTAGTGACTAAAGTCTCTATGTATGGGTAGGCTGTCACTCAATCAAGAAAATATGTAACATTTTCCAATGAGTTGAATTGTCAAACTTGATGATCAGTCTATTAGTTTGCCAATCAAATCTTTTTTTTTTCTTTTGGTTACACTGGTATGCATACCTGTATAAATGGAAATTATTAGCATCCCAGTGTTTAACTGAAGACATTAAAGCACTGACATGTGTGTTAATGTCAAACATGCAGCCTACAGCAATATTAACTGGTCAGCTACTTGATGCAATCCATAAAGCAACTGAGGTAATAGCTTTTTCAGCTAAGTAACTTTTTGTTTTGATGTTCTCTAGGCTTTCAATGTGAAACATGAGCACAGAGACAAACAATGTTTGCTTGCTACTGACCAATAGCCTCAGCAAAAGGATGTTTTTCATGTACACAATACTGCTAACTAGTCACTGCAACTTTGTCTGAAAAACTTTGTCCTCTTCCACCTCATTTTAAGCCAAAATTGGAATTAAGATTTTCCTTGAATCCCTTGAACTGGCAGTTGATCAGGAGTGTAACTGTCAAAGCTCTTTGGCAACCTATCCTATCAGGCTTCTATGCCTCTGACACTGACATGAGCCTCATGCAAACATTCTATTCTTTCATTTGTAGATGATCAACTTCCCCCGACTCCCATAGTGAACACTTGGCCATCTTACTTGTAGGGCATAGGAGTTCAACAGTACAACTACAAGGATTAACTGGGCAGGCATTCTACGAGGGAGTGGGATGCAATAGTCCAAGATATCGAAAGGTAAGACAGTAGTAAAGCAGTGCAGTGCAAAAAATGTCCCTCTTGTTCAGATTCACTCAAATCCATTTGGAACTAACACTTAGTACATTCTGAGGTTGCTCCTCTGAAATCTGAATTTGTGTACCCTTAAAAAATCATACTTTTTTGTTTATTTTCATGTGTAAACATTACTCTAGGGTAATGTTCCTCAAGTAGCAAAATTGACTGTCTACATTTTGTGGTCCAAGACAAAACTGAATGTGAATTTGATGTGTTATACAACACTGGGACAAAGAACTAGATCATTGGTGGATTTTGTTTCCATATGACCTAGTGTGCACCATGGATTTCTGGCTTCCACTGAGGCCTGCAACCATTTTATGACCACAGTTGCTGTTTTGAATTAAACTACACAAGCCAACAGGACTATAGTTAGCTGCAGTATTTCCTTCCACTGTATCTGAAGGAAACTCTGTTATGTGTGCTATCTCATCTTAGGGACAGACACAAAGGAAGCATTACATCCTTTTATAAGCGGACTCACAAAACCCACCGAGTATACCGTTTCACTTACTTCAAAAAGAGCCATAGAAGGGCGGAGAAGTGTCTGGTTGCATCACAAAATGGACTTCCATCATCTAAACATAGGAGCTAAACAAGCCACCTACATGAGGCACAGGACTCTTCCATAAAATTTAACGACTTGTATAATTTGATTTAAAAAGCAGATTTTTGTATTTGAATAAAAGATGACAGGAAATCTTAAATCAAAGGATTTGTGTGTAAGGAACCTGCCTATGGTAAATTACCCCCTATGAGATGCTGGGTTTTGACTAATCCAATCCAAAGTAAGTGCTCAGACATTCTTGAACATTTGTCAAGAGGTCTTGCAAGTGCATAAAAACATAGATGGGATTTAACTTTGAACACATCCCAAACTCTGTCTAAATAAATAAATAAATAAATAAATACTCTTTGCCAAGATTGAATTGTTTGACCATATTATTGTTAATGCCAAGTCGAAATTCTCAGTTTAATGGGAGCAATTTTCCTGTATACCAAATAGGAAATACACCATCTCACACTAGGGAGATTAAATTGCACAAAACTGACTGCTGTTTGTTCAGTTATAAAATTACAAAACTGTTATGATATGCATAATGCATACAATATATGCAATACATGCACATGCTTAATTTAGCAATGAATTCTATTCCTTAACGTTGTGCTGCATTTTCATTTTGGTTTTTATTCCAGTTAGAAATGTAATCGTTGGTCTTATCAGTTCAGAGGAAAGTCTCGAAGGACGTGCAGAAGCACTACGGCTCAGCAAAAACACATTTTTTCGAATAGTAATTTAATTTCTCTCAGGATATTTTCAGGTTAAGATAGACCTGAGGCCGTTTCATTTCAATTGAGACTGCGTTATAAAGACAAAACAAACATTACAGAATTTCCCTCCATTGTTTTGTTTTCCAAAGAGAAACAATGGGATGGTGAAACAACTGTTCTCAACTGACATAGTTATAATACATTCAGAATTGTAGTTTGTGGGCACGAACACTCTCTGAATTGTTTAAACACATTCAATCGGCTCCGATTATGTACAATCAACGCTTTGAAACAGAACAGCCTAAATCCGTTTTTACCCACTGAACTGAAACCAGAACGTCCTGACATCTGTATTCTGTATTTCACATATAGGTATTTTCAGGTTCTTGGATTGCGTTTGGTCGTTTTGAGTAGAGATGCTAGTAAGAAAAAAATTTCTCTGCAGAAGCCTGGCGAATTACAGAGGACAACGCTCATGCAAAGGGAATGGGCCGATTTGAAAATTGAAATTGTGTGCCGCACACCGCCAATTCCCCAAGCCGCTCGAGTTTCAGCCAGACCGCTCTGGAGGGAAATTTACTCTGGCAGGCGCTAAAAGGGGTCTCTTGTGGATTGCACCCAGTGCAGCGAGTAAACCATTTCATGTTGTCTAGCTTCTTAACCTCGGATTAAGGTTGCGTTTCAGGGGTAGTTTTTCTTTCTCCGGCTAATATCAGCTGCTGTGTAAGAAGAGGTGTTGTGACACTACAGTAGCATCGTCTTCGTGGGTTAGGCCTACAAAATGGTGCATGTACAGAAGTCAGTTGTTTTTGTCAGCTTGACCCCTAAACATAATTTGATGTATTCAGATGTTATGGGAAAATATATATTTCTTTAGATAAGTCTACAGACTTTTCAGGTCTGTTGTGTCACAAAGCCTGCATGACAATTACAAAGTATCGGACTTTCATCGATTTCTGCATACTAGGGCCTCGGAGTAACAGTGCCACACGTATTGATATTTCCGAGGTGGATGGAGTTGATTTAACCTACACACAAAATGTAAACGTGTTGTATGCAAAGGGTTTGTTTGACACATTAGGCACGTGACACTTACAATACAATGCTGCAAATGAAATTCTTCGAAATCATAAATGTCGTTACAAGGTCACGATTGAGACCATCAATTTGTGTGTAGAACCACTTAGAGCACAGGAACACCAATGTAGCAGCGTGCCATTCAGTGTGTGATCAATGGTAAATTCTCGCCCAGTAAACAACCACAAATAGCTAAATTGCTACTGTTTATTAGGCTGTTTTGTCGCTGTTTGTGGTACACTGCTATTATATCCCATTGCTATCCTTTTTTGTCATCTGCATATACGCAGTAGAGGTTGTTAAAACTAGCACTCTGTAGCAGATACTTCACAGAACACTCATAACAATTTGCTTGTGTCGGTTGATGTAGCTACGATATAGTAAACAACAATTGTGACGATTACATTAGGTTTAGCTAACGTTAACATTTATTAGCTACTGTAGGTGTCTGGCAAGCTGCACGATCTACTAGCCTAAAACCTAAAACCCTGGATTCCGTGATTAACAGGCCTGTTCATCCTGTGTTATAATTATTTGTGTAATCTGGAATGACTAGAATCATAGTTTTGTATCCATAAATATGATTAAACTGTATGGATCTCAGACATTGCTGTGGTGCACAATAATGTTATGTAACCATAGTTTCAAGTAAATGCTTATATCCTGCTAGTACAACTTTGTCCAACAGATGGCGAACTTCTTTGTCTTGTAGAGGTCATGGGATGTCGACTACGGTCGAACTTGTCACAATTTTGTTAGTTCACACATAATTATGTTTTTAAGTATGTAATTAAGTTTTTACTGAATGCAGGGAGGTATGGCAGCCATATTTCCTAGAATAAATTTTGATTGATACTAATTTTATATTAAATGGTATAATTTCTTAGATAAAGACTAAATGTAAACAACACAAAAAGTACATTAGAATTCTTTTGAAGTTAGCATTTAAATTTTCTATCAGACAATTGAACATCCTTGATTAGCTGCCATCCTTGTTATCACAGAAATATAAACTCTCAAAGGTGAATTATTTCTGAGAGGTCTGCTTATAAATGAAATTCCAAAATTTTAATTTTTCTTATTTTCAACATTTTCTAGCAATAAAGTTATATGCAAATGCCCTCCAGATTTTACAAACATGAATTCTGAAATATGCTGAAGTGAAAAAAAAAAAAAGGTGTCAGAGTTGCATGCCAGCTTTTGCACTTTCCCTAGTCTCTTTGTAAATTACGCAATCTCAGTTTAGGAATGTGATGATATCACCTGCCTTATTTTTCAGGTTAGATGCAGCTATAAATGTCATGATTTTACTACTCTGGTTCTCTTTGTTATTTTATATCTAGCATATAAAATATATTCCCAGCATCGTACAGTATGAACCCCAATTGCACCACAGTGTTACGAGCTTGTGTCTAATAAATCAAGCACTCACCCCTCTGCCCTCCCCCATTCCTGCTCTACCACTTGTTCACTTTGAACTAAAAGTTGTTTTCATTTAAGCAAAACTTAAAAAATAAATTAATACATTTCTGGTAAATTTTTCTAAAATTAGTAGTTTAATTCTCCACAGTTCATTAACTGTTCTTTCTTACTTTTAGAATGCTGCATGGGTAATCAAGAATTCCTGTCTGTATGTTAGGTCTGTATTTTAATCACTGGCCATTTTGTTCATACCATTTGCACTTTATAGAACCACAAGGTTCTACTTCTACTTTTATAAACTTGACTGTTGCACAGCCAGCCTGTCTTTCGGTGCCTGCAGCAGAAAGTTATGTGTTGCTGCATTGTTTTTAAGCATGAACAGTATTATTTTTTAATATAAAAATCATTTTATAAATGACATTTCCATATCGTGGTTCTAATGCTAACAGAGTTTTCCAGTGGCCCCGCTCCTATGCTGGTTTTCAGCACAAATATTTTTCATGTCTAAAACAACCTATATATATACATTTTTAATTATTATTTTGAAAAGAAGGTACATGGAAAGCTAAATTGTGAATTTCCATTTGCTGCCCTTAAGACATTAACTGTCTTAAGTTCATACGCCTGCCAGTGGGTCAGGGATGTGGGATTGTGTGGCAGGTTGGCAGTTTGTCAGGCTGCATTTTTTAAGGTTTATTTATTTACTTTTTATGAGTCAGAAGAAGGCAGGGAATTTTCACATTTGCTAGCGCTGACAGTGGATGACCTCAAATATAATTAAAATATGATAAAATTACAGTTTACAATTTTATTTTATTGAAAATGACTGATTTTTAAATTTTGAAAATTTTCTTGCATTTTGAAATGAAAACATTTTGAAAGTGTTCTTGCATGGGGAAGTTGTATTCCACAAACTAGGTCTTTGCACCTCTTAAATCAAGGTATTAAGTTTCTCAGTTAATTCCAACATTTCTAGTCTAGACTGTTTTAAATGCTTTGAATGACACATGGGTCACGTGTAGCTAAGTTCCTGATCAAGTAACATACATATGTATCATACAGGATGATATGACAAAATTACACGGAAATAAGAGTAAAACTTAATTTAGGGTCGAGTGAAATTCGGTATTGCATCATTACAGGGAGCAATACTATTTCAGCTCTTATGGGAACTGACACACTTGTTCATGACAACTCACAGGCAAACTGCAGCAGCTCTGCTTCGGTATTTTTGCAGTCTGGTTGTCAGTCCTCTCACAAAGCTGACCCTCTCAAGGCAGCCCGCTGCAGCGAAATAAAAGTGAAAAGTTCAAATATTAGACTTTCCTGTGGAGCTGGTTTCATGACAAGTCAACTGGCCAACATCAACACAGGGGACGGCGCGGTTCTGTCTAGTCTGCGGCGAGCTGCTGAGATGGCGTATGTTTGTGATGCGAAGGCTACCCCGCCCATCCTTCACAGCAAAGAGGAACATCTCCCTCCCACGCCCTCATGTATGACAGTTTTATGCATTGGCTAATTCCTCACACACAGTTCATCATGTCCAGAGACCCTCATGAAAATCTGGTCTTGATTTCCATGACTGGCACTTTTATGGCAGCTGAATTTATTTTTAATTTCATTTTTTTTTTAACCAAAGTGGGTCACAAACTTTTACCTCAATTTTTTTTCAGTTGGTTTTTAGGGCTTTGCCAGAACTTACATTTTTAACATCAGATATGTTCTATAATCAAACTTCAACTAATGGAGCATTGCCAAGTAGAAATAATCCACCAAAAAAAAGAAAATGAACTAAGACCAGGCAACAAGAGATGGCTTGTCACTGCAAATGTCATAAACTCTGCCACGAAAGAGTGATATGACATTGGTCCAAAAGAGGAGAATGTCCCTGACTCTTGAAGCACAGGCTCCACACATTTATTCTATATTACAAAGTGGACAGCGACCATGATCCTCAGGAGTGAGGCAGATTTTCTGTTAGGGTTTTTTGCAGGATCAGATTTAAGTCCATCATTGTGGTTTGTGTCTTCACACAATGACTCATAGCTAGCATTTAGGTACGTGCTTTATGTTGATAAAGGACAGATAGGTTTACTGGTTTAAATTTAATCTATTGGTTTCAACAGGTTTAGCCAAATTAATGTTTACGGAAGTGCCAAAAAGATACAAAATGGGAGATAAAACCACAATATGTTTTTATGTTTAAAACATAATTTGCTGAAATCCTGTGTTCATTTTCAACTTTGAAATTCATGAAAAAATTTAGGAAACATACTTTACTCTGATGACCTTACACTTTCAGATTTGAAAGACAGATGGATTTGACTGTGTTTGTCTGTATTTTAATGAAGATGCAATAAAAAGGATGAGGCAAACCTTAGGAAACAAATTTGAGGGTGAGCAAGTCAGTGAGTAAGACTTGGCATCCAGCATTTCTAGGGATACAATATTATTGTGGTTCTGTTGTTATGTAGTGCCATAATTCAGCAGTTGTTTTAGTATTGTAAAATTATGTTGTGCATGCAAAGTCCCATGGGTCCAAATTCCCTGCCTGTGTGTCTAGCAAAAGGTCACAGATGAACTTTTGACATTTCTCACTCTCTTTTTCAATGAATTTGTTCATTTCTCATGTTCGCTGAGAACCAACCCGACGAGCACAATCCCCCTGCTCATAAACTTGCCCTAACTGAGCTCTGACCTCCTAAGCGGACCGGATGAATAAGTCTTTTATTAGACGCAATCTGCTCCCCCGTGTCCCATTGCTTGCGTCACACGAGGGTAATAATGCTGAGTCATCAAACAATCTCTCATTCCTTTGACAACCCCCCTCCTCTTAAGACACTGCCCAGGATCATTCCTGGTCACGTCTGAAGTGACACATCTTGTTGTGGCACTCAGAGAGTTGAATGAAGCTTCTGATAATTGGCCACAGCCCGAAACACAACTGCTCCCCAATAAAACTAACAATTGCATTCTCAGTCTTAAAGGATGTGAAAGACAGAATAGTATTGTTACTTATGAAAGGGACATTCCTCCCTATAGTCAAAGTACAGGTAGTCGCTTCAGTTGAGTGTTAGGGACACTGTGCTGTAGGAGGATACATATCTTGGCTGAGCTGAACCAATCTCTTGGCACATAGTAATTTTTAAAGATCCAATTACACTTTATCATGAAGAGTTTAGGGTGGTAACCCTGGTGTGCTGGCAAAATGCCCAGTTGGCTCTCACAATCTGGGGCATCTGATCATTTTCTGGTCTAATTGGCTAATTACATCCTTGGCTCTCCAACCCCCACAACTGTGGTGAGCGTTTCGGCACAAAATTAGCTGAAGTTTGTCACCCTGGTGGATGATGTGAGTTACTCCTCATTAAAGAGCACCTTGCCGTCTTTTAAGGAGAGGCATAGATTTTTTTTTAGGTTTTGGACCTTGAAGCTATATTGTAGTGGATTATGTGCAGGAGTGTCTATGATAATCAGAGGATATTTTATTTTCGAAAATGACATATCTACTATTAGCCTGTCAATGCGTATACAGTTGTTGCTCCAACGTGTGGCTCCCTTGGATTCTTTGAGGTATACGGTCTGACCAAGCCCTGCCCTGCTTAGTTCAGAAATTTAGAGGATGATTACCACATGGTGGCATGACTGCTGGCTATGTTTAAATGAAGGCTCACTTTTCTTACAGGATTAATTCTTGGACTCAGACCTACTTCAACTCAGTTCATCCCAAACATCCATATTTGATGATACCAGCTAACATGATCACAGTGCGATAAGGCCGGGAACCCTGGGCTTCATCAAGCATTCAGGTATCATCTATCACTTGATGCAGGTTAGATTACATGGTATTACTCTGCCACCGGTGATTAATCACAAAAATCTCCCTGGTGCTCACTACGGCCTGATGGGAAATCACAAGCAGCATTTCATGAGCGACATCATGCTACTTGCCACTTTGCTGCGGGAACTATTTATATTCTACAAATGAAAACGGAGCTGTTTTTCTCAATGTCTGAAGTGAATAATATGTCTCCAAGTGGGTTAATGTATGCACCGCCATTAGTTCAAATACATTGTGCTTGGTTGGTTATATCTGAAATGTTCCTGGCTTCTGCTAATGGCGCTATGGATGGAAAGTGGGCAGGCATCCTAGAAGTGGTTGTTCAAAAGGTTAACTGTCTGGAATCCTCCCTGGTTATGTATAAATAACGGAGGGATGCCTTTGTAAATTGATGGCGTGGACAATTTGAATGATTCCAGGGGAAATGCTGGTGGGCACAGCAGGGAATACAAATGGCAGCTCAGCACAAAAAGGTGGCAGCTGCTGCAGACCAGAATAAAAACACCAGTAGTTAGTTATCATTTCGATGCAAACACGCACAGTTTAGTTTTTAATATGTGTGAAACAACCTAAAAAAGCACTGCTGATTTTAAATCACCATGATTTTAAGATGTAGCAGCAGGTGAGTGCCACCATTGGGGTTTTACTTATAAAAGGAGTACTGTGCATTCAACTCATGTGTTCTCCGCGCTCCTAAAGCCAAAAGTACGTATGAGCTACGATGCTTGATAATAATGAAAAATGCCATCTCGTAAAATGCCACACATTTTCATTCATGCTGCTTGCAGTACAAAAGATAGAGGAAAAAAAAAACGTGAACGGGATCCAAATGGAGACCATCATTACTGTGACCTATATACACCTTTAAGTAGGTCACTTCCCTGGGAGCACTCTATGCTTTACTAGGCTTTCTCCGGCTCGTAAAAGAAATGCAATCGAGCACCTAGCTTTCGCAAATCCTCTATTCAGGATTTTGCCGTCGTCACAGCTGTTGGACATTTTAATCATTAAAATATTTTGAGATTACTGTTTTAGTTGCCGTGCAACTGGGGAGGAACTCGGTTCTGTCAGCACGCTCAGCACAGGAGGGGCCGGTTCTGGTGTGGTGCCAGAGACTATCACGACAATGGCATTCCCACTGAGACGGCATCTACAGCACAGCCGGACCCCATACCTGACAATTACCAGCACGCAGCACACAAAGCCCTTTCACACTTAGGAAGCCCAAGGTAGCATAGCTATCGTTGTTCTGGGAGACAGCTCTTCTGGGTATTAGAACCAATAAATAGTCCCTCTATTTGTATGCAAACTATTACACATTCAGGCTTTTCTCTTCCCTCTCTCTCTGTTTTTTTTTTCTTTTTAGCAAGACCATTTATGGGCATTCATGCTTGTGTAATAGCATGGAAAAACCAAAGAATAAGCTGTGATCTGCCAGGAAGGGAGGGGAAAGGGTTTCCTTTCACAATATGACAAGCATGTTTTAAATTATGTCAAAATGTGTTGCTCCCCTGGTTCGTCTCTATTAGTACCAAAGAATTTGAATACTATACCTTTTCTCCATTCTAGTGACACGTAGAAACAAAACTGCCATTGATCCAAGGAAGGTCTGGACCCTGACCATTTCCATGTACATTGTCAGTGTGGCAAATCTTCATTGGCCGATCAGTACCCATTGTTTGCCGCAGTTTTGTTTAAGAACAAAGATAAAGGCAGAGAAACAGAGAGTAAAAAAAAACCCTTTAAGTGCCTGTTTCACATTCATTGGCTTGTTCAGCTTTTTGTAATGTAAGCATGGTCAGCATTGTCCAATTTGCTCTTTGTCGGAATCTGAGACAACTATCTCTTTCAAACCACAGACCGTCTTCTTGACCACTAATTGCTGCATGTGATGGAGTAAGCATTGAGGATATTCAACAATATGACAAACAGCGTAATCAACCCTCATTGTTTATTTTCACTGTTTTTTCCCCACAACCATATGGCTTTGAATCAGATTAGCTAAGTAAAGTCACTGTGATTTTATGAAGAACAGAAACATGTTGGTTCTAACACAGTTCCCACATATGTAAACACTTTAGATATTTTGGCACACATCTACACACATAGACATACAACTCTAAACATACACTAAGTGGTATTTTACAGTAGAATAACACTGGCTATGAAGCAATTTCTGGCTTGTACAGCCCAGTACACAAGAATGTTGGGTCTTGGTCTTCTGAAAAGACACACTTTCCTCAAGGATAGCAGTGTGTTAACATTTTTCAAATGTAAATACTATTGAAGACAGTTGCACTTCACTCTTCCAGTTTATGACCTCATTTTGCTGTTGATGTTTACAACTTCAATTCAGTCTGAACTGAAAGGAAACCCAAATGGGAGCTGGTTTATAGAATTAGAATTATAGAGTAAATCAAAAGACGTCACATTTTACTCTATAATGAAATCTCCAGGGCCCAGAAACCTGGACAGAAATGCTTTGTCATGTTCCCTTAGTGCTGCCTTTAATCAGCAATTCCAACAGTGTTGGAATTTTACAAAAGCTACCCACTTGCTACAGGAAATACAGCCACCCGCGGGCTCATACAAGGAAATCCTGTCATGATTTCCTCTCATAAATTAATCGAAAGGTGTGATCAATATTTCCCAGTCATTATCCTGTCTCCAGAATCTTCATATCAGGAGGGCCACAACATGCCCATATTAACCCAAATTAAATTTTCAAAATTGAATTGCTCCTTCTGTTGGAATGGACTGTGTGATTGCTATGTTGTTATTATTTGCATACTTAGTGCACACATGTATCCAGGATGGCAAATGCAGTTCACAGTTACAATATTATACATATATATTCAACAGGATTTTTAATGAGGGAATACTGTACCTTTTTCCAGGGTAAAATGACAGTGCCCACAGCAGCAAGAGAACCTGCAGCCTTGAGAGGATTACAAGCTCAGTTCATTGGTACCCGTTCTCAGAGAACCAAATGAGTGTAAATGTTCGCCATATTGTCCATGGAAAAGTTATGGCTGATTGGGAGATGCAGCAGTTCGCCGTCTGGATGGCGACTGGAAGCTTACCCACGTTTTGCGGCCCCAGAGGATGTTATTGGTGGAGTCTCTGGGCCCATGAGGTGTGCAGATGTGTGAGGGGGTTACACCTCCAGAACTGTGGCTCACCTGCATGCCAGCTGGAGAAACACATGGACTGAAGTACTTGTTTATGACAACGAATATGCGTGGAGAGAAAGTATATTAGTGTATTAGCACGGATGTCGGATCAGCTCTGTTATTGTTGTGAGTTAGTCTTCTGTTAGTCTTCTCCTCCATGTCTGGGGGAAAGGAGAAAGGAGAAAGATTTATTTGCCGCAAACAGAATTTCTTGACATTGCATGGATGGCCTCTTAGTTGTGTTCAGGAGAAAAATGCAGTGTGCGGTCATGTGTCGCACATGTGCGTTGTAGGCCCATCTCTCACAGATTACCTTTACTGCTACCGTAAATCCTCTGAGGTTTTTGGGAGTAGAGAAGATAGAGTGAGGAGAGAGGAGCACTCCAAACAAGAAAATCAAGTGGACACTACTGTCCTAATTAAATACAAAAAGAGAAATTGTATATGGCATTATAGATTGTTTCATATAAATCAGCATATTTCTTTACCATAAGCATATGTTTTGGATAGGTTTTGGTATGACCAGAAAACAGGCAATACATTGAGTAGCATATGGCTCCGCACATGCTCAGTTTAAAATCCTGTTATTCTTTTCCATTCTGTAATCAAATGGACCTAAGCGATTTCAGGAAAAAAAAAATGCTAACGCAGCTGTTCTTGAGACAAATACTGCTAGGACAGGCATTATACAATCAAAATTGAGGATTTATTTTGTGTTCTTCACATTCCAATTTATTGGACCTAAGCAACCTTGGAAAACACAGCTGTGCTCAAGAGAGACTAGTAACCGGGCAGTTGTTAATGGAACACTGGTGAATATATTTACCAGTATATACAGTGTGTGAGGCTTCTACTCAGAGAGAAATACCTGAGGCTAAGATACTGTCTGTATAGTACACAGAGAATACTGTTCAGTTTGCTACATTATTTTTAGTGTTAAGCCAATCTGGTGCTTTATGCCAATGATGTCATTGTTATATGATACATGAGAGCATAAGACGTGTCCTTAACTTTGTTATTATTATTTAATGTGAGAACAGTGTGTGTAGTTTGGCAGCTGTCTGGATGAGATATTTAACTTTTGCTGGCTTGATTACAGTTTGTGATGTAAATTCAAATTTTCCTTTTTTCAGCCACAGATTATTTTATGGTTGTTATTTCAACGTATATAAAGCTGAGACCTACCAAAACAGAAATACATAAAATACTGTATATCTAGTTACATTTCTTTCAGTGTCATAACTTGCCATATTTATATAGCAATCATAAATAGAAATGCAAGAAAGTACAAAGCTGTCAATAAAAATGTGATATAACTGCCCGGTGTTTATCTGTCTGGTAGTGCACCCTCTCATACTTTTTATGTATTTCAGAGGAGACGTTAAAATGATCCCTTGAATTCAGGGCAACCTTTGCAATCCACCTGCAGTAGTGTTGCTGCCCCCTGCTTGAAGAAACGAAGATAGAACTTCTCAACACAACGAGTGTATCTTGCCATAAAACACTCACTTCAAAGGGTATACACTGCAATGCGTGTGTGCTTCCAGTGAAGGTACATTTATTGTAAAGTCTACGAAATGTGTGTGTGTGTTTTTCAGTTTATTAGGAAAAGGCATTTGAGTCAAGTGTGTTTCAGGTTCAAACCCCATTAGTTGTGAAAGAAAAACCTCAACTAAAATTAATTTTTTTTCTGAAAAATACATGAAAAATCATTCATCTCTAAAATGAATATCTCCTTGAAAGCCACCATAGTCTTATTGTTGTAGTAATATGGCTAAATTGTTCAATCTGATTTTTTGTGCTTTACGGTATGTGCCGACACAGCGTAGATGGCCTTTGAATTCAGAGAAAACCATGGAATCATGCGCGCGTGAGAGAGGAAAATCCCATTGTTTTATTGTTCCTATGGTTGTTTGCCGTTTTTCTATGAATAATCAATTTCTTACTGAGACATACACTGGGCTATAATTAAAAACGAGCATATAACCACAGGCGTCGTTTTGGACTGGTTTATTTCCATCTAGTTGTAAAGCCTTGCTAGTTGCTTAAGGTGTCAAGCGCTGCTTGTTTGGTCAAAACAAAAACTTTTGTAAACTCTTTTAAGCTGTTAGTATGGTGTCAGCGGCCTGTCCTTCACACTAGTTCACTTCGAGGGAAAGTGCTACCATGTGTTTCTTTCCATCTTTCCGTCTTTTTTTTTTTTTTTACCATGTGTTCGGTGAAAAAAGGGAGACAGTGACGTCACATCAGGGCTGGTCTGTAGTTTATTAGCCAGACCGAAGTGCCAGGTTGCAAGAGCTCAGATACTGCTCTGTACAGAAAGCAGAGCTCACACTAACAGTCTTTTAGGAATTTTTTCCTACTAACAACTTTCCATACTCAAAAATAAAAAGATATACTGGCCCAAGATCTGCAACTTTGTAAACTAAATTTGAGTTTTAATTACTATCTAGAACGCTTGTTGAATATTCATTGAAGAGTAGAACTTTTGAACAAGGTGGACACTTTTTTCGTTTTGCTGGAGTGGAACATATACTCAGCACACATCAAATTTGGAACCAGTTTTCTTCGTTTTATAGCTAAGTGAAATCGACTCGTGATGGTTCTCCTGTCACTGTGTTTAGTTGTAGCTGGAATTACAGTGAGCCTGACTTCAGCTGACAAGGTAAGTGACCTCCTTCTTTTGCTTTGCATAGAGAGTATGGAGTTTTCAAGTTAGTCCACGTATGAAAAACAGCCTACTCGAACGTTAACGTGAACTCTTGAGTGCATCTGCGACCCACAGTGTTACAATAGAAGCAAAGCAGTGTAGATATGTATAGGATCGTCTGCTATACTATTATAACGGCAATGCTTGTAACGGGACGATATTGAAAATACCACAAACGCCGTGGAGCAGTAGTTTAAAATTTACCCGTTTGTGTGAAAATAACTGTATGGAAGTGCGTTTTTTGGTACAATATCTATTACGAAAGTTGTGCGCTGGAGCTGTTAAGTGCAGCTGAAGTTCACCAAGTACTCACAAAATAAAGTTGTCTCTGACCCACCTCTAGGAGAGAGCTGAGGATTCACCCTGAGCGTTCTGTCTGTATTACTCTCTTAATTGCTCTGCAGAATGAATACTTGCGCACGTGAATGTTTGTTGTTATTGGGTGAACAGTTTTACACTATCCTCTGAGCACGTGAAATCGAAAGTTGAACTTTTGCCAGCTCACTCATTATCCACTGGGGCTCCAGAATAAATCTGGTTTCTAGGCACGATCAGATGAATTAAGATTTAGCCAATGCATGTCTCATTTTGTGAAGGTTATTGTTGTTACTCATTTGTGTCACTACTGATTAAAAATATACTTTTTGGTTTCCCTTTTTCAGGCTGGCGAAGTAGATAAAGAAGGTAAGAATCAATTTGCATGAATCAACTCTTGATGGCCCTGATGATATTAAACGTTGGCTTATAATAAGTGTGTCATTCTAAGTCCATGTACACTCTGGTACTTACACTTTTTCTTGTTCCAGATTAAATACGATCACATTTCAGAAAAGTCTCACTGTTCTTTGTTTCATGGTGACATTTGAGAAAATGGGCACCATCGGGCGAGTGGTTTTATTGCAGATGGGGCTTATCCTCCCTTGCCCTATCCTCCCTAGCATAACACATCATTTTGTTGCTTTAGGTCCCCGTACATCTTTTACATCTTACATGTCTTGTTACTCATTTACACAGCCGGGGTTGGGCGGGCTGGAGCAAATGAGGTAAAGCACCAAGGGTGCCACAGCATTGACCCACCTGGGATTCAAAACCAAAAACTCTTTCCAGTTTCCCAACCAGCTACACACTCTGTCTTTTTATTAGAAAATGTTATGCAAAAGGACCTTTGACCTCACGGTCTCAAGTGGTGATGCCAACTTGTCTGGATGGTCAGATGGCCATGTGTGGCCACATTTCAGCCTTTGTACAGCATGTCACAGGTAGATTGGTATTTATTGATACATTTGATGTGGTTCCTCAGCTGCAATATGTAGAGTATCTATAGCGATAACACAGAAAAATTCGTAAGATGCCCAAAACTGCCGCCAAAAAAGTATGTTTTCAGTTCAGTGGTGCATTGTGTTGTAGGCTATGTGTGCCCACTCGTTCATCATAAATTTCAGTTTTAGGAATCCCCATCTGCAGTTTACTCACAAGCCGTTTATGACTTTTAGTTTTGGACACCCTTAGATGTCTTTAGCCAGACTACAAAAGAACATTGTCCATTGACCAGTAATCCAAATGTACTTGATTATCATCAGTCATTCAAGAAATGTCATGTGTAGAGTGAAAAGGTTTTATCTATATACCATACACATACAAAATAGTATTTAATTTTATTAAGCCCTGGATTCAATCATACATGATTGTGAGTGGTACTTAATTTTGTTTTAGGCATTTAAGCAACTGGGTCTGTTAAAATCCATTGATAAAAAACTGTGATAAAACAATACTTTAGCATGAACACATGTTTTAAGAAAACATTTGCTTACAATCTGAATGTCTGGTGTAAAGCTTGAAATATTGTCACAGGGCAATTTATGATCATCATTATTCTACAGACCACAGAGTGAAAAGAAAATCAATACTTTAATTTTTTTAAATCTAGTGTGTCAAAATGACTTCAAAGAAAGGAATTTTCACTGTGGGTATATAAGAGGAGCTTTCCTGTTAGTAGTATGATTATTAAGCCCTTATAACATGACATGATACTTATCTTAATATAGCCCACAATAAGACCCTGTTAAGTGGAGAGCTATTTCAGATCTGAACCAAAACCTAAACCAGAACTATCCTACAAGAAACTGGAAAGGAAATTGAAATTTGGCTGTTGGACAAGAAATATGAATTGGAAATTAGCTGGTAAATTTATTTACAGCATCAGTATGCATCAAGAAACAGAACACATTGCTGTGGTTTTCAGAGCATATCATTTGCTCAAGTGCATATTTCCAAATATCTCAAACAATGACATCTGCTTTTATTTCTTCTTCAGCGTAGATTACCTACAGTAAATCATTACCATCTTCAGAAAATCTGGCAGAGTTTTTTTTCCTCTCTCTTTCTTCTTTACATGCTTACCTGTTCGAAAGCCATCATTCTTGGGTCAAGAAGGCAGGCCAAACTTAGGTGGAAAATTGCTTTGAAATGAAAGAGACTATTTGAGGGTTATAAACTTCCTTTCACTGCTACCCTGACCACAAATGAGAGACTGAATGAGGATCTCAGTGTAAATCAAACAGTGTGTCCAGTTCAGATTAATTGCCACCCGGCATCGGATACCCTCGTTTTGGCCCTGCAGGTTTTCTCTGGCTATGCTCAGGGAAGTGGTGGAGCATTGACTGGATGGGGTCCTCACCCGTGCTAATTGCCTCGTTTTTAACAGCTCGTTTCTAACCTGTGGTGTCCAGGACTCAGCGTAATGTGTGACCTCTCGTGTGCCCGACTCTTGTAGAATTCCTGAAGAGCAGGCTGAGAGAGTATGGACTGATCACGCCCATCAGCACGGACTCGGAGGGACACTACCTGTCGCACCTTCTCTCCGCCAACCACAAGCAGCGCGTCAAGAGGGACTTGACCCAGGGGTGGGCGCCGAAGAGCGAGCAGCTCTTCTTCAACGTCACGGCCTTCGGGAAGGAGTTCCACCTGCGCCTGCGCCCCAACAACAGGCTGGTGGCCCCCGGCGCCATGGTGGAGTGGCATGACGAGGTCGAGGGCTTCGGGATCTTCATCAACGACACCGAGGGTGGGAACCAGACCAGCACCAGTGCGGAGAGGATACTGAAGAGGGAGCTCCTCCAAACCGACTGCACATTTATTGGAGACATCACCGACGTCCCTGGGGGCTCTGTCGCCATTAACAACTGTGACGGACTGGTATGTGGTTGATTTGTTGTCCCCCCATCCTCTATCGCTCCTCAAATTGCTGGTTTTCGGATACTTATTATCTTCACTCCAGAAAGTTTAACATTACACATCACATAGCACAAAGAATTATGTAGTGTACATGCAAACCCGCATAATTATTATAAAGCTGGCATGTGGCATTGGGATGACTGAACAGGTATTTGGAGGGGTGTTTGAGGAATGACACTTAAAGGTTTGGTTCAGCCCCATGGAGGATGAAATTTAAAATGGATCATTAGGGACAGTGCACCAGAGGATCTTCATGAACTCATGAATGATGAATCCTGCACTACAGATGAGCAGACTGTCATTACCAAATGATTTTAGAATATGTAATTATTGTCTGTATTTGAAAAAAAATGTTCCTGAAATTCCTAATGTGATGTGGTAATACCACATGCCCAGTTAGAGTACTGTGTTGTAAATACAGTACTTAACCTGCTTGGCCCCTAGTTGTTGCTCCTTGCCTCTTCCCGATAAAGTTTAAGATTGCCACAGATTAATGATGAAGGTTTGAATTTGAATCACTGAGATCAAGGCGAGGATGGACAGAATCTTTCTGAACAGCTGCACTGGGGAGTTCTGGCTTTCATAGGAAAAATCACAGCTTGCACAACATTAGCTAAGGGCATAGGTTGAAACCAAGTCAGTGAGTTTAGCTTTATAATTTTTAAAATTAAAACATGTCTGTTCATTTCTCAAGGAGGTCTTGCCTTCATGGTAATATTAGTTCCCTCCCCGCTCACAGCTATTACGCACAGGCCCCGCTACGTCAGACCCTATGAGGTCTTTTTATGTCCAGATGGATTTCTCATGGCTTTGGCCTTTATTCACTATGAACCATGTAACCTTGGAGCTAACAGCCAAGGGGAGGTCCTGCTTTGACTAACCCAGGATCACCCTGGTTTGCATGCATATTGGCTCTCTTCTGTGCCCCCTTGGGGTTTAATTTCGACCATGGGCTAAGCAGTCACTTCCTGAGCTAAACCCCTGGGGGGGGAGTTCCCCCTGTGGGGCTCCAGCATAGCACTGCGCCCAAACCAAGCGGCGGACAGTTCAGAGCATTCACAGAGGGAAGCGTGGAAAGCTCTTTTAAATTTAGCTAATAAGAAGCAAAATAAGAGATGTTTAGTAATCACAGGATGACCAGCATTGGTTTCGTCTGACCTCAGCTTAGCCTTTTAAGGTTCAGCCTGAGCTGCATATCTAATCAAGTTAGGGAAGAAACAGCACATTTTCTCTGCGCAAGAAAGTCAGTGGAATGTGCAGGAATGTCCCCATTTAATTGTCAAGAGTTACGCTGCAAAGGAAGTTTACTGTGGGACACATGGATCCGGAGCCTCGCAGTACCCGACTGCCTGTTTCCTGTGGTTGGTGTGTACAGTTTGTCCGTGCACAGCTGCGATTAGCATTCACTTCCTGTGTATTTGTATGACGGCGGCCAACGTCATTATCTGCCCACTTCAAATGAATCACTTTTGCAGTAGGAAGTTCTTGCACAATGTCAGAACCAACACTTTAACCATTAACTAACAGAGGGCAGGGACCCGAGGGAGAGGAATGACATATTGGGGCAAGCAGGGTGAGCTATAAGCGGATTTCATGCGCAAAAGTTAGTGGGTTTTTGACATAAGGGGTGCATCTGACACCTGGCATTGCACACATCATAAAATCCTACATGGATGGTTAAGGAATGACTGAGATTCTCTGTGAAAAGTTTGAAAGACATTTGTGGAATGTATCTGGGTTTGTGTGTGCATATTTGTGTGTGTGTGTGTGTGTGAGATAGAGAGAGAGAGAGAGAGAGAGAGAGAGAGAGAGAGAGAGAGAGAGAGAGAGAGAGAAAAAGTGAGTGTGAGAACTTCATATGCAACCCTGCAAACCTCACAGAGGCAAGATTGTCTGTTAACATCCAAAAAAGAATTGGCTGCAGTTGGAGCTGGTCACCCCGTGCTTTCCCTCTGAGGGTGGATATTGGGATGACTAAAACATTAGCAGTTCACAGGTCCCTCTGCTTGTGGGTAACACCACTGTGGTAATAGTTGTGGTTAACCAGCAGGACTGAACCTTCTTAAATGTTCACATCAGTGACTAATTTCCTTAAGAACATTACCTTGCCCCAGGGGTATAGGCCAGCTCAGTGCCTATTTAGGCATCTTGTACCTTGAGAGTTCTTATAAGAATATTATTGATATCATATTTTTTTTTACTCTGGTACATTTGTACAAAGGCTGAAAACATCATAAAGCCAAGGGATGTAGGGATCAAACAGAGTTGAAAGAAATCACCTTTGATCTTAAGCAGTACTTTTGGTTGTCTCTAGGTGTGTATTTTACAGGTGTTAATTATAGGCATTTTCAGAAGGGGATACTTGGCTACGACCTCATCGCTAATGCACATGTACCCAGTGTTTCCTTTCTTCAGAGAAATCGTAAAGGGATCAGGTTCCTCTGTGGCACAGATGTTTGATACTTCTGGAAATTGCTGTGCTGGTGTTAACTGCACTATACTGAGAAGGCATGCATCATTGCATTTTCCGAGCTTTTAGTTTGTGGGCTCTGCTTTAGCAGAACAGTTAAGGCCATAATTGGCCGAGACATTAATGCTGTAAGACCAGTCCTCACAAGATGATTTTGGCAAAGACTGCACATTTGTGCAGAGTGTACACCCTGTACATATCGTTGTGCATGTACAGGACATTGTTTAACAGTGTAATGCATGAATAAAAGATGTGTATAAAAGAATCCTGAACAGAGGTCATAGAGGCAGTGTTATTTACACAGGCCGACATAACGAACGCTAAACTGAGAGGTTGTCTGGATTAGACTGCGGTTTGTTTCATATTAAGCTGTCTTCAGTTAATCGTGTTGGCATAAATTCTATAAAAGTACATATTATGCATACCATTGAGATGTATTGTGAAACAGGGGAGTTAGCAAAACTCACTTGCACTCATAGCAATTTCACCCTGTCGGGGTCAGGCTTCTAGAGGAACTTTATTCCTGTCATTGATCGTTCATGTTGTACTGCAGTACACCATGCTTCATAGACCAACATCAGAAACCATCAACGGATCAGCCCATAAATACCGTCGTTGGATTAATGACACCAGCAGTCCCAGGACTCTACTTTATCTTGCACTACCAATAGCCATTTCATGTTCAGCTCCAGCATTTTTGGAACACAGTCAGACCCCGCAAAGGTCTTTGAACTCGACTGTTTCTCCCTTCATTCATGCCTAGCATTCCAGCCAAGTTGAACAAAGAGTATAGTGTTGAAATCAGCTTTGCTTCTGAATCTTAAATATGAGTTTGTGACATTTACGGTGTCTGCAGCCCGAAGATGAATTTGTAAACGCGGTTTCCGACAGTCCAGGGGAGCTAATTGCGGCCTTTGGGTTCGAGGCACACCTGTTCTCTGTTTAACTGGTTGAAGATGGGTGATTTACAAGCGATCTTCAGTCAAGCGTAAACACATCGGCGAAGAGGATTGATAGCCTCCGATGCCGTCATGTGCTCCGATGCCATATGTAACCCACAACAAGCAGAATAACACAAGCAAAGGGGGAATGCGGGGGCCCTGAAATTTCACAAGTGGGTGTAAACACGCTTTTCCTCTCTGACTGTTAACATTGCAGTGCGTCTTAACAGCGGTAATATATTGGTGTTCTCCCAATGTGAAGTGTTCAAACTCTCAGGCTCATATTTTCTGGCTCCTGTTAATTACCTTACTGTTACCATGCTCAGATCAGTGTGATATTCCTGAACAGCAGCATACAGTACTTTATACATTTTATACAATACATACATACACACTTTATACAATACATTTTGGTGAATGACATGGATACGTGGAAATTATTTAGTAGAATGTTTCAGGTGGATATAATATTTTGAAGTAAACTGTGCAACATTGCAACATTAAAGACATTTCATGGAATTGATAAGTTCATATTAAACAGTGAGTTTTGATGTCGGAAGAGTATCAGCCGCTGAAGACAAATATGGGAGTTACTTGATAAAACCATTCACACCTCATTTCAATTATTTGCGCACTATTCCAAAATCATCCGCCTTTGTCCAAAGGGTAATATTAAGTAAAAAATGTAGCAGCACAGTTCGAAGAATGCTGAAAGTAGCTTATATACCGTACGCTTAACAGTTGTAGCTGAAATGGAATATTTTTGATAAGACATGGTGTTTACAGAAGTTGCAAGATAACATCTCAGCTCCAGTCATCAAAACAATGGAATGCTACATTAGCCAGGTAACTAGTGCTGCCTGTCATTTTTTTCCAGAATAAATCAGCATTAATATGTATTAGGCATTATTAAGTTACAAACAATTGTGAAGTTAAGTGACATTTAGTGCCATTATATATGCATACCACCTGGCTAGTTACATATTAATACTGCAGAATGCATATTTGTGCAACTCATATTTCTCTCCAAAAAGAAATCCATCACCTCAGTGTATAAAATAACTGTAGAAAATACATGCTCAATTTCAGGGTCTGAGGACAAACTCAAGAGTGTGAAATATGCAAAGAATTTTACACTGAGCAGGACTACTGTAATAAAATGCCAAACCCTGTCACTCGTGGAAGTATGTCCCACATACTTGTGTGAATGTCTACAAAATATTGGCAGAAGTAATTGTTTTTCTGTGTCATCAATGACAGAAACCTGGATACACTTAGGTTCCCTGAGGTGCTAGGGCATAAACACAACCTCCATTGCACAACAGATTAATTAAGACAAATTAAGACACATTCTGGTTGTTGTTTTCTAGTTGCAATACTGACCTTTATTTATTTATATAACGGGCGATGTGAGTTTAATTACTCAATGACGTGTGCGTTACACCTGTGGACATTTTCAGCCTCTGAAGAACTGGTAGCGTGTGGAACACATAATGATATTTAGCCACCAGCACTAAAGGCGAATAGGCTGCTGCTATACATCAGCTCAAAAGACAACCTGTCTTTGAAATAAAACTCTGTCTCCTTTAATGTGTAATAAAAAGAGTTTTAAAAGTTTTATCGCTCGCTGCACGTTCCCCCATGCACCTTAAATGGAACTGAATGAGCATTTCCAGACTCTGTTAAGGAACTGGCCCCTTTCCCAAGATCCCCAGTGGGCACGGCTACAGTGGCAAAGTTTACTGTGGAGAGCATTAAGAAAAGTGACAAAGCAACTAAAGGAGGCTGTGCAAATAAACTTTGTACATTTCCAGTGGGGTCCAGTCCATACATCGAGTTTATTGTTTTTCCAGTTTGCTGCATGTCGTGCACTTTCACATAAAACACTCGCCCGTCGGACATAAAGACGTGATTTAGACGTGCAGCGGCTGACGTTTCTGGAGCTTTTGCAGGTTTTTTTAAATGTTCCTTTTGATTTCAAGAAGTGTACCCAGTTCCTTTTCCCGCTGAACTGTAGTAGGCACAAGAGTTGTATTCACTAATAGTTATTGATGTTCCTTGTTGATTCAGCTAAGGACTTGCCTGTTGCAGGAGTTTGACCCCAAAGCTGTTTTGGTATATGGTTTGAGGTACGAGAGGGGAGCTGCAGGAGGAAATGCAGAGGCAAGCTATTTCTTAAAGTTCTCTTCAGGAGATGTACTGCTCCTCAGTTCCAGCAAACTTTGCTGGCTGCTTTTATCAATGTATTTATACTCGTCTGCATTTTAATCATGGCCTTTGTAAACTGTATAACAGCCTACATGTGGTGTTGTTGTTGAACCGGACACAGCTGGAACTTGGTGTATGCAGTATTTTACTCAGACGCAAATCTGTATTGTTTTCTCTAATTAAATTACTGGAGCGGTTTGAGGTGACACTAATGCTTTTTTACTTTGGCTTGTAAATTTAGTGTCATCTTAACTCCCACCAGCAAGATGTTCGTCCTTCGCGGTGTAAAGCACCAGGGCCTGAAAAATTTGTTTAAGTTTCTTCAATAAAAAAGAGCTTGGCATTGACAGACGTGCTTGAATGGCATGCAGTGGTGTACTGTGAGAAGACACATGTGTTTCCATGTGTTTGAGTGTTTTTCTTCAGCTACGAATGTGTGACGTCTATGATAACATCTTATTCAAATAAATTGGAGTCTCATTTTATAAAATAAATAAACAGCCAAAAAAACTCCGTAGAGTTTACAGAGGAGGGGGGGGTTCTTTATTATGTTAATTCTCCCTAAGTATGCCTGTGAAATATTTTCGCTGGGTCTTGTTTGTTATTATTTTCCTTCCTAGAAATACAGAGATTCTACTCTTTCCTCTCCGAGACCGGTGACTTTTGCTTTTCTTTTTTCAGATCGAAAAGAAATTAGTTGGTGTAATTTTTCCTTAAAGTTCCTTTTAAAAGGGGATGAAAATGGCAGGTAATGATGACGAAGGTTTGCACACATTTCTAAACCAAACACACCTTTAAACAACACAGAGGGTGAAAGGTAGCAGTGTCTCGCCTGAATCCATGCCTTTTTTGCAAAGCGGCAGTACCTTTTTAAATAAAGCACGTTCATACCGGCTCCTTAAGAAGTTTAGACTGGAGGGCCGTCTTAGAAAACTGGACCCCTTCAGCTGAATCCCATATGTTTGTCTTGGCAGTGCAGCGATGTCTGCTTGGCGGGCTCTGATGCTGGGATATTAAACTGATGGAACACAGAACTCCTGATCCCTTTCAGAGGGGTTCTATTTAGGTATCAGCAGGCTAAGGCTCTGTCACCCACCTACAATTGTCTGCTCCACAGTGCCCTGTCCTTATTGGCTAGTGTGCACCAGCATGGGGTGGTGACGGTGGCCACGAGCAATTGCAGCCACAATAACGCCACACCTCTGTGGGTTAATTTTACTCTTTTCTGGTTATTTACCTTTACAAAATTGCACTTATTCTTAATAGCATGCATTCTTTATGCAATGAGGGGATTTATGTGAATGCAGTTCCACATGCGGTTATATCGTTTAGTACATAGTAAGAGTACATGGATCATACTTTTTGCTGTACATACTCGTTACTGTATTGTCAGCATCCTTTTTTGGAATGTTAGGTCATAATTTAGAAGCCTGTTTTCCTTCTTTTGTGAATGGAAGCTGTTGCACACACATTTGAAAATAGCAACATAGAAGCACTTCAAACATGCTGTGCATGAATTGAGCTGTGTTTCTTCAGGAATGCTTTATTACTGCAGCTGGAGTGAGCAGCCCAAGAGCTGGTGGAGTCCCTCACTCACTCACACACTCACTCAGTGCCCACTGAGACCACTTTGTAGTGTGAGTTATTCAGGAAATACCTAGTTATACTATTAGGCATTCAAGCCTGAAAGCCCATTGTTGTGGTCCTGCTTTTTTCAGGGTCCCTCAATTTCTCTTTCTTTTTCTCTTTTTCTTTTTTCATTTCTGCTTTTATTTCTTGTATAACTTGACAGAAATGTCTGCTTTAGTTTTCTCTCATATTTTCCACGCCCAGCAGCCACAATACGTATGCATGAAAACATTTAGACAGGTCTGATGTCACATCAGTGATGTCCAGTACAGTGACCAGTTATGTTATTCACACATGACAATATTATTTTACAGCATTCTCTTATCCTTATTTTACATCTGGCACATTTGTCAGGCATGGACTGTACATCGGAGCCAACTGCTCATCATAGTCATTGGTCCTTGGATAAACCCATCCGTGTCCAGCATGGTGTCAAAAAATGATTTTGCAGTTACTTCACTTACTGGGCAAGTGCATTTCTTCACAAGTGTCAGAGGTTTGACTCATTCATTTTACATTTTGCACTTTCATCAGTTTCTTTAATGTTAGGTTGTCAAGGCTCTAGCAAAAGCACAGTATGCTCACAAAGCACAGCATTTGCACATTTTCATAGGATGACTTCATTTAATTTGGAACATGTATTGCTCATAATGTCTAGATGTAAGTATGTGAAGCACATTTTCTTGTAGTTATAATGTGGTCATAATGCCCACCCAGTAGACCACCGGACGTGTTTTACGCTCATGAGCATAACTTCTCACAGCATTCACTCACTCCTCCCACATTTAGTACATGAAACAGGGATTGCATTAAATGGCATTTAAATTAGGTTTCCAAACTCCTGTCCCTGGCCATGTGCAATATGTACATTGCTAAACATACTTTTTACTGACCTTCATTCATTTATTCAGCCAATAGCGTTTCTCAATGCAATGAAGTTGAATCGCAAAGTAACCAGCAATGTTTTTGTTTTCATAAATTTCCACAAAGACCAGGATTTGCCAGGTATTAAATTGTCATGGTAATGCCATAGTGACATCCTTTTACGGACCACTTGCTTCAGCAAATGAGGAGTAGCTGTGTTTTCTTCTGTTTTGTGGTCTGACAGCACATGTAGTAATTTTAAAATCTAGTCAAATACTATAACCTGATACGCAAGAAATTAAATTTAATGTGAAAAGTTAATACCTTCTAAAAAATTATTTTTTAAATGCTACTTTATTGCATGTTTATATGGTATTATACTTTAATGCTGTATTACAGTTGTCCCATTAATGCTGTATTACAGTTGTCCCACTGGAGTACATAAAGACAACGTAAGATATTGTACACTGAACAGAAATTTTGCAAGGTTCATCTAACCACTTATATCAATGCCACAACTGACTAACAAGTGAAACAGTAAGTGGTGTGATAAATATTACCTGGACAGCAATATTAAACAAAATACAAGTAGTGTGCTGGCGGCAGCACAGACCCAGGTGTGCTGATACTTCAGTGCTTCTTGCCCAATGTCAAACATGCCAGGATCTCAAGTGTTCAAACACTAAAGCCCGTCTGGTTCTAATCACAAAAGCAAATCAGGAACAATGTATTGGGAAGAGGAAATGCTGCAGAAATGTGTTGTAAAAGCTCAGTCTGGAAGTGTGATTTGGAGATTACTCTCCCAACTGCAAGCTGCTGACCTTGTCAGATATCACAGTATAGGACTTCCTGCTGTTGTTTGGTGGAGGAGGGCTTCATACGGTATCAGTGCAGGCCAGACAAGACTCAGGTCTGTGGCTGAAACGTATATTCTGAAATCAATGTTCCATACATGTTAGAATATGACGCTGGGAAGATGTGACATCTTAAAAAGTGTCTCAGTCTCTCACGCTCTTGAAACTGTGGCACACCCTATTTTAATTCAGTGACAATTTTGTAATCTGACACAGAAAACATTTAAGTTTAGGTTCTGTGCATCGTACATTACATGTTGTTATTATGTTTTGTTTTGGCATTAAATAGGATCAATATATATCGTAAAGTGCATGTGTACTTCACGCTGCTGCTGTACAAAAGACATTTCAGACGATACTTCTAAGTACGCGGTTCCCCAAAACATATGGTGACTATAAAATGGCTGTCTAAACAGCGCACGGCACTACTCCGTCAAGTTGCTTCTATGGATTCCATGTTCCATCAGTAATTTGAATCATGTTTGGTATCCTTGTGGAGTTTCTGCTTTTTTGAATGTGTAGTCTTCACTTTTTTGTTATGAGCTGCAGACTGTAATCTCGTGTGTGTACAGTGATGAAATTGTACATCTGCATTGTTAAGCATGTTTTCGCTGACAAAAATGAATGCTTTTCAATCAAGGCACCTATGTACTTGTCATATAACTAACGGCATACATCAGTTGTTGACAGATTTTGTAATGTCTAGATCTCTGTGCACATTTGGTGATGTTTTATCATCTACCAGCACATGTGCACACGAGTGGTTCACTGTTAAGTACGTTTTTACCTTCAGGTTGCTACTTTACTCTCTCTGGGATATCTGATTGCTGAAGCTGCTGAGACATTCTAAGAACCAAGCAAGGCTACCAGTTTCCCATTCATTTTCCAAGCGGTTAAAAACATTCGCGTCTTACTGCCTCTCTGTGTTCAGACAGATAAGGCTGAAAGTCACAGGAAGTAGGAGGGAGAGGTTGTGCAAGGCCCTTGTGGAATTAAGTGAATGAGCCGCGCTCTCAGAGCACACAGGACGGCACTGACGAGGCCAGGGGGAGGCACGGTGATGGGAAGTGAGAAATGAAATCATGAGTGCATTCCAACGCCACTCTGAGAACTGAGGCTGTGTATATGAGGCCTGCACTGGGACCTGACTCACTGAGGGGCTGTTTCAGAGGGCCAGTGGGGAAGTCACACACACAAATACACACACACACACACAAGCACACGCACA
Organism: Megalops cyprinoides; assembly: GCF_013368585.1. Classification (NCBI taxonomy): domain Eukaryota; kingdom Metazoa; phylum Chordata; class Actinopteri; order Elopiformes; family Megalopidae; genus Megalops; species Megalops cyprinoides. The sequence continues at coordinate 33,828,227 of NC_050586.1, forward strand.
CACACGCAAACACACACACACACACACACACACACACACACACACACGTGCAAACACATGCACACACAACCACACGCAAACACACACACACGCGCATGCAGGCACACACACACACACTCTGACTCACACTGACACAAACACACAAATTAATGTGTTTATAACACACACATTCTCAAAACATATGCAAATGTGCTTACACAAAAGCATACATACTCAAGCACACGCATGTGAGTGCATGCACCGTCACACACATATGGACAACCATTTCTGCCTCAGGAATGGGCAATGAATGATGTAATGTTTTACTGAAACCTGTAATATGGGGTTGTTTTATGGCCAATTTATTTTAAAATGGAAAATTGCTCTACAATGAATTAATGGTTTGTAATATGTTGTTAGGAAATCAAGCATTATAAATCTTCAAAGCCTGTTCTTCAAAGAACAGTATGAAGATTCACTGTGTCTGCCTGTGACAGAAGACGTGTAGGACTATAAAAAAATGAACAGAGGAATATGAAGATCAAAAAGTAAAACAGACCAGTATAACATCACAGTATTTTCCTTGAATTGGTTGCGTTTGGCTGGGCTTTTCTGTCTTACCGTCTGTCCTATCTATCTGTTTTCTTGAAAGTTTATATCAAACCAGTCTGCAATCTGTAATTCTACTTATTGTGAGCCATTAGTCAAAATATTCAAATGTATCAATTTACCCAATTATTAGAAATACAATATCATTATTATTGTTCAGCTAAGATTAAAAAATAAATGACACGTTTGTCATGAAAGATGATGTGGAAGAATGACAAATCTATCTGTGTCTGATCAAGCCGAATCATTGATTAATGTCTGAAAACATCTGTGAAATGACAGTACATTTTAGTACAATTTATAATTTATAATTTAGAGTTTACACTTAAAACAGCATCCTCTCATGTTGCTTGATATTAGCTGATGTCAAGCATGTCGTGAATGTGAAAAGAAAAGATTCAAAGATAGTACCAGGCCAGCTCTTCTTGGAAGAAACTCCATGGTAAAAGCGGATGTATGAAGTCTCCTTCAAAGTAGTAGGAGTACAGGTTATCTGTCAGCATTCCTAATTTAACATGAAGGAAGAACGGGGTCTTTAGCCTGAAGAGGATTTACATTATCGTTCATGTTCAGCGGCCGTATCTCGTCAATCGCTGTGAAAATGCTGAGCAAAGTTGACCCGGAGTTGCTTAATGCTTTGCCTTGTTTTGTGTGACCAGGCTGGTATGATTCGCACCGACTCGGATGAATACTTCATTGAGCCGCTGGAGAGAGGCACACAGGAGCACGAGGAGCAGGGGCGGGTCCACGTGGTTTACAGGAGATCGGCCGTCCTGAAGCCTTCCTCAGACGTGTCCATTGACTACCAGGTCAACGGTAGGTTGCCTCCTGCTTTCTGTCAACAGCCTGTAAAACTCCCATTGCCAAAGACTGCAGGTTGGGTGCCTCAGACGAGTGCAGTACCAGTTTATTTAGCGCTTTACACAACACACTGGGGAGATACGAGACCGCTGATTTTTGATTAGAGACTTATTTCTTTAGCGATAGCAGAATCTGTCTTTCACAGCTTTGCATCAGATGCTTGGCTGCTCATTCGGTGAGAGACACTTCAGGAATGCAACCTTTTCCCATACTTGAGCTGTCACAAGGCTGAGGAAGACATTCATTTGCTCTGCTTTCCCAGGGACTGGTGCACTGCGTGTCCTGCTTTACTGTTGGGTTTACCAACAGCAGACCAAGCAGAAGGAAGTACAGTGTAGCACTCACAGTTAGAAACTTAGGAGCCACTGGGAGATATCTCAAGGTCCGTAAAGTGCAATCGCATTATTCTGAGCTCAATTTAAACCTAAGCACAATCGCATTATTCTGAACTGAGTTTGAATCTAAAAGAAAGAAAGTGGTTTGTTTTAGTAGCAGATTAATGGTTTTCATTATCCATGATTAATGACTGATTATTGGATTATTAAGGAACAAAAGCATCAAGAGAATGGTTCAGAGTTTACAAACAGCTGAGAAAGACCCAAATGTCAACTGCTATAGGTTAAGTACCCTTTGAATGCAATGCAGGATGGGGCTGTAGGTTGGTTTGAGGCACTTGCTCCAGATTTAAGCTCGCCAACTTCACTGTTATGCCCAGGTCCCACAGAAAACACAGTCCACAGCTAACAAAGTGATGCATGAATTCTGGAGGAACGACAAGAAGCTGTAACGCTTTGTGGTTGTATCTTTCACATACACATGTATATACACATGTACACACACACACACACAGATACAGACACACACACACACAGGACTGAAGAGGCTGAACTATTGCCAGTTCTTACTGTGCTGATTAAGATCTTACTGTGGCGTTTACATACTTACACAATGTCAACTTGGCTCTGCTGGGAAAATGAAAGACCCCAGATGTTGAGGAGTTTGTTTTTGAGGAGGTTTGTTTTTGTTTCGGAAGAAACTCTTTTGCAAACCTCTACCAACCTTGTCACAAAAGCATATGTTTCCTGTTGCAATCAGGCAAGCAGTTGGATTTTTGTGTTAATTCTGTGTCCTTGTGTTGAGGGGAGTTCACCCTCAACACAAGGACACAGAATTAACACAAGAGTTATCACAAAAATAGTGACTAATGCAATTTGAGTGCAAGCAATTTGGGTGGCTGTATTTACGGACTGGAGACATTCATCTCAAACAACTCAAGTAACATTGGTCTTTGTGAAGTGCCACAGAGGAACAAAGCAGACCAGCAATTGCAAAAAGAAGCACTCGCTGTCAGAAAAAAAGATGATTCTCGAATTTCTCTGAAGACATTTGGTCAGTGTTGGTGGCCTACCTTCTTATGTCTTACTCTTGGCCAGCAACTTTGCTGGCAGGTTTAGTTCACCCCTTCATGGTTCATCATCAGATAGCCTCGACAGCAGACCATCCCATTGAGTCCTGCGCATTCATTCAGAAACAGCTTTTTTTTTGTTTGGTTGTTGAAGTAATTTTGTAATTACATTCGAACAGTGGGAAACTCGGGGCCGGTCGGCCTTTATCGTTCCGTTCCCTTTCAACATTTCCTTATTCACTGGCTCTAAAGGGCCAAGTGCTTGTGTGGTTGTTGCTGTTGCCATGACAATGCGGTGGAGTGTCTTTGTCTCAGGTGGGAAATGCACAGGAGTGAGGAATGATTATGGAGTTGCTCCTGGTTGCTAGGAAATGGCAGCCGAGGAACAACAGGCAGGGGAAGGGACTGCTGTCCACGCAAAAGACCCCACAGATTTCCCAGACATCTTGCTGTTGTGTCTGACAATACAAATAGCCATACTGTAGGTGGCTTGCCCTCCTTTCTTCTCTCTGTCTTGTTAGTGTTCAGCTAAGGACAAAGGCAAATAACTTGGTTTGCTTTAGTTGTTATGCATATTAGAGGGCACAAGCAAGAATCCAAAACTTGAACCATTAAATGCCCCGGCTTGACAAAGAAGTTAACATTTTTTTCCCCCACCCCTCACCTGGACCTAAAGTAATTTATTTTTGCATACAACTTTGTCACACATAATTTGCAATATGTTTTCTTAAATTCTTCAGGATGTCACTGAACAACTAGTGAGAAAGTTGTCGCTTTTAATTATTGAATGAGTTTGTTTTTATTAGGAACATTTTGTTGTTTATAGCCTATATGTATGCATATACTTACTATATACACATTATATTCATATGTTGTTAAAATGGATGTTTATTCACTGCATGTTGCTTTACAGTCTATGTGTAAAATCACAGCTTGCATTTACAATCATAGAACAACACATTTAACCACGGTGGAATTGTATAATGGTCATCCTCTCACCTTGAACACCATGTGCTAGAGTATATTCTACAATCACAAAATATGACGTGAACTTGTTGCGCAGTTATGGCTGAGCAGTGAGGATAATTTTTTTTTTAACTGAAAACCGAACTTGTGGGGGGTGGGAGTGATGACGTGAGGAAAACAACGTGGGAATGTACTGAGTTCACACATCGCTGCCTGGTACACAGTTTGCTTTTGATTGGTGTGTTGGTGATTCATCTCCCCCCACCCCCCCCCTCACATCTTCTCCAGAAACCATCAATCCCTGTACACCAGCTGTTTCAATGTTGTTATTGCAAAAGCAAAGGAGATTTTGGGGACATGTTCCCTGCTCTGGGGATGCGCATCCCTGTCAAGGCTGTTCTTGATTCTTAGCCCCCCCCCACAGTGATGGAGTGAGCTCCTTGTATCAGCCAGAACAGCAAAGTTGCTGGCCATATTCCAGTGCAGACTGAAAACTCCCCTCTCCAGTATAGCACTTTTATATTTGGCACATTTTATGAAGTTCCCTTCACTGTGGTGCTTATGCTTAACATAAAGTGCTTGGCAACATTTTACTTATGTTATTGTAAGTTTTTTGTTTCTATATTAATGTCCATCTACTTTATCACTTTGCTCTGGAAAAGAGCATCTGATAAATTTGAAAAGTAATGTAAATGTGCAATACATCTTAAAAACCAGCGAGTAAGTTAATGAGATGGGAAGAGTTCATGTGATGCTTGTTAGCCCGAAAAATATGAAAAGGTTTCGCAGGTATGACTCACATACAGATAAAGAGAGCACAAAATATGGAAGTGTAACATGTAACTACAGATCATGTGTGGTTGATATGGTCCCTGATATGTAGTTGTCATCCTTCAGTGTCCTTTATGGCTTGAAACATAATTATCTGTTCTCAAAGGTAAGGTAACACTGACAATACATTTTCTCTTAGTAACAGGCAACCGTTTTCATAGATCAGGGGCAGTGTTTCTTTGAAGATAAAATGAATCCTTGAAGTGGATGGATGCAGTTGCATGAATAATGGAGGTACAAAGCAACTAGCCATTAGCTTCCAAAAAAGACACAAAGAAATGTCAAAGGCAATAGCACCAATGTCTTCTTAGGATAGCTAGTATGCTCTGTATTGTCAAATCAAATTTTAAGACAGCTGAAAGCATGTTTTTTCTAAACGACTGACTCATTTTTCACGTGAGGATGAACAACCCTGTAAAGTATTTATGTGAATATAGATGTATTTTTAAATTGCTTTAAAATGTTTGTTGGTGAGGCACCCACGACTGGAAGTGATTTTTCGGAGGTGAGCATGTTGGTGCAATGCGTTGAACATAGTTCAGTGTAGCAGGGAAGGTGTGTCAATAAGCCAGTGAATGGGTCCCTTAGTGAAGCCTCCTCTGCAGGGTTTTTCAGGGCCATTCACTTCACAGTCTCACTTGAATACCTGTGAAGTGGTTCAGCTCAGCACTACAGAGCTCTGGCATGCCAAAGGGCGGCTTTTTAATCTGCTCAATCCTGAGGGAACGTCTGGCCTAAAACACAGGGGCAAGGTCTTTGACCCAAGGTAGGAGAGTCCTGGCCTGGTTATTCGGATGTTTAGCTAATGAAGTTGGGACCAAGGTGATGTGAGAATAAGTCAACAATCTGGTAACGTCAAGAGCAGAAATTTACTTTTTTCCCTTTACTCTTTTTTCCCTTTGCATTAGCATTGTTCTGCATTTGTATACAACATGCATTTTCATTTTCATTTTTCACTTCATTTTCATGCATTTTCATTTTATATGAACATCAAATAGATTAAAACATATTGGGCCTCATGCAGCAATATTCTCTTAAATTTATCTTATATTTTCTCTTAATTTTCTGTTAAGAGAAAAAGTAAGAGAAGTCATCTCCAGATGCACCAAACTTTCTTAACCATCCAAATCTGCTCTTACTCAGGCATGTTGAATGATGAATCCACCTTGATCATAACTAGGAGGGGCGTGGCAGATTATTTGTTATTAGCATAGGTAACGCCCCCTAAACACTATATAAGGGCAGGTGTTGTGCCGTGTTCAAATACTCTGGCACATGCCCAAGAATTGGAGAGATGCCGCCAAAAAAAGGCTGTAAGAAGAAGAACTTCAGCAGTAGTGAAATTGACGTGCTGTTAAATAAACTTAAACAAAGTAAACATGATTTTCCAGAGCGTCAGTACTGGTGTTACAGGAAAATCAAAAACCCAGCAATGGCAAAACATTTGTGATGCTGTAAGTCATGATGCCGTGTCAGCAGAGGAACGCACAGTAACTGAAATTAAAAGAAAATGGTTTGACATTAAAATGGAAGCAAAAAAACGCATTGCCCAAGCCAAGCGCCCCATGATGACAACTGGAGGAGGACAGGAGGAGGTGAGCTCCTAAGAATTCAAGAAATAAGTGGAGCGGTGGCACTGACAGGTGTCCAGTCAGACGCTCCGCTTGACAGCGATGCCGCTGCAGGTGCACGGGGATTTGACCGGCGTGTGTTTCGCCTAGGTTGAGGATCCAGAGTACTGCACAAATCTAAAAGCAGTGCTCAGAAACGGCACAGCAGCCATCCGTCTCATCAAATAGATCTGTTCGATCTCTAGAAACGCATTCTCTGCGTAAGGCCTGGATGGCCAAAGCATCTAAGAGCAGTATGTAAGCCATTCAGAAGCTTAACGCACGCAATATCATCCAAGGGTTTTTATCGTCTTCATTGGGATCAATGGACCAATAGTATTTCTTTAGCCCATGAATTTAATAATCCAATCATTATAATTACTCTAAAACATATTATAATCTAAATTTGATTATATGATATTCATGCGCTTTTTATGTTCCTCAAATTTAAAACTTATGTTTCCTTGTGTTGGACAAACAATTTGTGGACTGTGAAAATGAGATTTTTTTTATTATCTTGGTAAGAGTGCTCTCGAACACTCGTAAAATTTTCTCTTACCTCAGAGAAGAGCAAAAGTAAGAAAACATTGGTGAATCCCAGAGATCAATGGGTACTAACAAAATAAGAACAAATCGTGGATATGAACAAAAATAAGAGGAAATTTGTTCGCATATTGCTTTCTGCATAAGGCCCAATGTTAATCTCTAATCTACATCGTGTGAGCTACTGGACATCTGAATTTCCCCAAGGGGATGAATAAAGTGTCTATCTGTCTATCTGTCTATCTACATGTTTTCTAAGAAAGCAAATTGTGCTTGTATATGTAAGGTTATGCAAGAGTTGTTGTATAAGTCTTTTTATATAAACTTTGTTTAACAGTATTAGTTGAGTGTTTCATGTCAACCTAATTTATTGTCAGTGTGTATAGCGCCCCTGGTGGTTATAAGGATGAGCTCACATGTCACAGTCTCAGCTGGTCAAATGGCTTTTTCAATACAGTTAATAAATAGGTTTAAAAACAAATAAGCACTACCTTTTCACCCCGTCTCTCGGTCCAACACTGTTAGCATAGAGAATAACACTGAACGCACACTCCCTTAACCTAAACAATCATGATCCAGCTCTGGTGCCGAGTAAAACACTTTCTGTGTTATTGAACTCCCGTGAAAACAAGACAGAAAGCAAGATTACTTGTCAGAAGTGCTAATGATCAAGTAAACTTTCTTACTTTCAAGTCTGATATTGTATAAAAATGGTGCTTAGTGAGCAGGTCAAGCAGCAATAGCACAGAATAACATCCTGCATGTCATTGTCCGAGAAACACTAAGGTTTGGATCTGAGGGAAGCACTCTTTAGACTGGACTGTCATTTGTTATATTCCTAAGCAGTTTCATGGAAATAGGAATGAGAATAACCTCTTCCCAGTTCACGAGAACAGATCAGAGAGACAGGGGGGACATTATTATGTTTTGTTTGTAAGTAATTTCCATATGATGTGCTCTGAATCTGAATGTAACAAAATTAATATCAATAAACTTAAAATTATTAGTTGTTAAAACTTGTTACTCAAAGGATAAAATGCCCTCCTGGTTAGATTGAATGCTGAAACGCACCCCCCCCCCCAAAGTTAATTTGTGAATTATACCAAAGTTTATAGCATATATATATTAATATATTAAAATAATGGTGTGTTATTAGTGTTGTATAACTTCATTAATGCAGAAAATGTGTGGTAATGTGCCTCAAGAACTCATAAGTTGTATATTTAGTCTTTTTTTTAGTAATGCGTGTTCTTATTGCATGTTTAGTATGTAACTCTATTGTCTGGGAATGTCGATTTTTTTTGTAGGTAGTATCAGTTCTCATAAAATTTATAATATGCAGAATTGAGTTAAGTCTTGGATCTAGGCTACTAGGTTTTTGCCAGCTGTGCTGTTTTGGTCTTTCATATTGAATTTACTGATGTCTATGAGCAGTAGAAAGGTCAGCATCCAAAACAATGGTTCTTAAAATGTTGTTGTTACATCATCTGTAGCCTTCCGGCTAGTTTGGCAGTCCTTCATCATCCACTAACTTATCAAGCAAACCAAATGTTGATTCGAGATTAGGGCATTTGGATGTGACGTTTTGAGTACACAAGCACAGTGCCGACCATCCAAACCCACAAACTCCTTCGGGGTCAGGATCGTAAACACGCCTCTGTGTTTATCCACTGTGGAAGTGTGGTGGTGTTGAAGATTTAGCTGATGAACAATTGAAAACAGACACGCCGCAGATGCCCTGGCTTGGGTGTCCCGCCCCACCATGGCAAATGGCACATTCAGTGCGGATGCAGCCTCAACCGTGGGTGTAGCCAAAGCCATCTGATACGCAATAAAGATGTGGCACCAGATCACATCAAAACACTGATGGATCCATTAGGTGTAAATTGCAGACAAGGCACCGGCAGCAGCACTTTGCTTCCCTCCTGAGGGAATCTGCCACTGCTTATGTGTCTATAATTTGTTATCCCGGGGTGGGGGGGTGGGGGTGGTGGTTGATTGAGCCTTGTTGCCAGTCTAGGAGAGATATTGAGGAAAAAACAATTAAGTTATTGACATTGATTTCCTGCCCTGTTCCCCCCATGGTGGGCCAAAATAAGATGTATTAGCGTTCCGCAGCCTGCGCAGACAGAAGGGAATATCTGAAACCATGTGGGTACGTGTGTTTGAGTAAACACACGGCGAGCTCGCCTCTGAAGGAGACTCATTTAAAAGCGGGTGAGACAGTAATTTCTGTAACAAGTGCCTTGATGACTTCCATTCTTTAAGGCCTAGGGAGCCATGCAGATAGGCAGAGCCTGGGGCGAGCGGTGGGGGCGAGGTGGTCTGGATTTCCACACTGCAGTTTCCAAGGGAGAAGCTCCTGAACTCTGGGGTGGAAAATCGTGATTTATATTTGTCACACAGCTGTGTTAGGCAGAGCGAGGGCTGCCGCGCTTGGAGGAATTTGGTGAGCTGGCAGGAATGAAAAACATTCAATGTAGGGAAAAAAGGAGGGGGAAAGGGGGTCTCTTAAATGCGTAATCCTTTTAGAATGTGCAAATGATGAAGAGAAAAAAAGTATTAAAAAAGTGAAGCAGTGCTAAAAATAAAGCCCTTTATAACTTTGTTCATACTTCAGATAAGTCGGCGTAATTAATCAAAGTTAAGCCGCTTAACAGTGTTTTTTTCATTAACTTTAACAGCAGTTGTGCAGTTAATTTTAATGCTGCAAGTGAAAAGTATTCTGTCACCTGTACTGAAAGATAATTTCCCACTGGATTGTCCAGCTTCCCAATTTAAACAAGATCACAGTGCTCCAGACAAACTTACCGAAAGAGGTACTAGGTCCCAGACTAAAAATGTTTGCAGAAAAATCTAATTTTTGCTTGCCAAAATAAGGCTCTAAACAAAAATTTGAGTGTATTTGAGTGTATTTGCTCAGACTGCATACAGTCTCACACTGTCTGCGCTGTCTGTCTGTATTGTCCAAGTGCAGGTCTGTCTGTTTTTCTCACATGGTTGTTTCTCTGCATGCTGTCATTGTGAACTTTTTTTTTTTGTCTTCATGACACTTTTGATTGACTGGTTGAACCATGAACAAAATTTGTGATCTACTTAATTATATACATTTAGCAGTTTTTTCCTTTTTATTAACTAGATTTGAGCTTAAGTCACCAACCATTACAATGTCAACATCACACGGCAAGGGAGTGTCGTTTGATCTTTCTCTTTTGTTTGTGGAGAGCCAATGCTTCATGCACAGTTCTGGACCAAACAGTTGAAATGAAGGGTCCTCTGTGCTGCTTCCCACTAAATACCCCAAAGTTCACGTATTCAGTACCTAGGATGAAGTACCTGAAGTTTGTTAACACTATACAGCAGATATTGGCAGCAGGCATGATTTCCAAAACAGAGCTATGGTCTGTACAGTTGATAATTATATCTGTGCAATGACATTTTTTTGTAGCATGATGTCCCGTAAACTGATTTAGATTTGACCATAAATTGAAGTTGAATAACATTTTAGATATTCTCCATTCTACTTGTATTGCTTCAACATAGCATCAACCTAAAAGCTCCTGGCACCATTTCAGTGAAATGTCCATCTAATCGTCATCAAAGGTAGTGATATCATCTAGCCACGCATCAAGGCAGAAAATTGAAAATCAGTGAAGGACTTTGGACCCCCTTGAATTTCCCTTTGCTGTTGTTACCCATTTCATATGGCTAAATCTGATATCTCTTATCCTCACAGTAATCTCCACAGTTTCATCAGTCTGTAAGATCAGATCATTTCAAAAAGTGTCAGAACTTTGAGGGCCCTTAAGTTGGCTGCCTTGAAATGTAATGCCACTAGAGCCATGACCAGCAGGCCTCTCCCTTCTGCTTGCTGTCTGAACCCACTGCTTATTTCCATCCTCTACGGTAATAATCTCTGCAGGTTACCGATTTTCAATGGCTTCTCCTTTAACCCTAGCGCTGTTCTTGCACAGCAGTAATGGCCTGGGGACGAATCACGCTATTCCTCTGCAAAGCTAGGCTATGCTTTGAGTCCTGTAAGGAATGATCGCATGAAATCTACATCAGTGGCATTTCAGCTCGCACTTACTCACTTACTACCCAACTTTCTTTGTTTGACACATGCATTCAGCTGGAATACTAACTAGCTGCTGGCTTGCACGTTATACTTAAGTTTTGACCGATTTTAGGAGCGCAGTCACGTAATCTCAGACAAGCAAAGCCAGAGGAAATGTCAGGGAGCATCGTGTTTTAACTTTGTTCTGTTATGTGTTGTTATATTATGTATATGTATAATGAAATTGTTCCAGGACTTGTAAAGGCTGGCATGTCCACAGACTGCCAAGTTTCCATGCAGGCTAGCTGCTCACAGTGTACGTACAGCAGGCCATTACACTGTGTGTTCACGTATAGAATAGGTTCTTTTGAACACACAGTGTTTGCTGATTGGGCCAGAAGGTCCCAATCAATACTGAGACTTCTTAAGGTAATTTTGTGTGACTAACATTTAATTGACCCAGATGCAAAAAAAGGAAAACTTGATGAGCAGCTAAAACTTCCTCCAGTGCTCCTGCACTGTATCAATTCAAACACATTTTTGAGCTCTTATCACCACCGGTGACCAGCAGAAAAAAAAAACAGTATTTTGCAGTTTTAGCTCCACCCTGAATGGCTCCACCAAAGTACCATTTGCACAGGCTCTGATGTTTCTCCAATGACCTCAGTGGCAGAAAAAAGGTCACATTAAAGCCCAGATGAAGTCTTGGTGCGTCAGAAGGCATTTTGAAAGAGGGTAATTTAGCAAGGAGGGCTGCAAGTCATTAACCTTCTACCACTCAGCCGTGTCTTTCGGACATTAAAAGTGACATAGCCTTTGGTATTTGGCAGAAAGAATACGCTAAATTACCACTCCAGAGTGGCAGGGGACATTATCATGCTCGTGCATGTTGCAGGCCCCAGAATGCATCTGGCCCCAGGTCTGCAGAGGTATTGAGTTTACTGAAGTGGTCGCCACAGCGCGGCGGTGCTTTCGGCCTGTGGAGCGGTGCAGGTGTACGGGGGTCCACCCAAGGGTCATTGTCCAGGAGCATCTGGTCTTCTCTGGAATGTTTCAGCGCTTGAATCCCCTTAGTGACGAGCCAACAACTGAGGACAATCGGGCTTTCTGGCACATTAGGGATCGACTGAGTAATGCTACAGTGGAAGGAAGTGAGCCATTGTGGGCGACGGACCATATTCTGAGTAATGGTATCGGCGACGGCCTGTTTTTGAAGTCCCTCCTATTGTGTGGTCAAAGGGACCGACATAAATATTTTCCCACATTGGGTAGTGAGATGCTTTGAAGTGCCTTTTTTATAAGGCTAAATAAAGGGAATTGGTCCTTTTCCCATTCCACATCGTTTGAGTCTGAACAATTGCTGATGCTAGGGGCCGAGCTGTTGCTATTGGCTGATCCAGAGGAGAGGAGGATCAGTATGAGAAAGGTTTATTTAGGTGAAAGACAGTACGGTAAAGGCCTGTGTCAGATATCAAAGGCGTTTGTATTGCTGAAGCATTCTTGTGTATACACTGTGCTGTGCGTGCTCAGTCATAGGTCACATTGATGTTTGAAGCAGCATTTTATCTAATTATGTAAATATCAATTGCAGGTCATGTTCATTGTGGAGTTGAGACTGTGGTAAATTCTACAGTAACAGGTTTTTCCACAGAGATTAACTTGAAGTCTTGCATAAGGATAGATATGTAATCTATTAGGTTTCCTTTTCACACATAAAGGGGGATTGTGCTGAAATGAACTCACAGCCATTTGAAAGCACAATTGCTCCAAAATGTACGGACTTGAGGTCACAGATTCCTATCATATCTGTGTAATTTACAGAGTTCTTGGAGGAAAAAGAAGGTTTTTGATGGCAGCTCATTGCTCAATGTTTATGGCAAGTGGACCTTTTGGAAGGGTTCCCCCCATTGGCCCCCTCTTGTGCTTTCGTAAGTGAAATTAGGCATAACATGCTCTGGTGCCAGTCTTTCTGACTACTGATTTAACTGGTTCTTTTGATACAGTTGATAAAACTAGTTTTGCATACAAAAAATACTGGAGTGCACTTTTTTTAACAGTGAAACGTTTTTGGGACGATATAGCATTATAAAGAACACAATAAAGCACTTTTATTTAACAGGTTATTGAGGGACGCTTTTTAACAACGCTTCAAGAAGACTGGAGGTAAATCTATGCAATGGCTTAGCGTCTGAGGTGGAGTACATGTTTCCAATTAGAAGCTCCCTTTAACAGGCTTCAAGAGGATGAGAGGATGGAAAAGGAGGGCATGGCCTTCGGTCTCTGGTTTCCATAATCCCTCTCATCCCCATGACCAATTGCTGGTCTTGAATTCAGAAAATGCTCGCCTGCAGTGCGGTCAGGCCCTCGCCACATTGCCGTCCTCTCGATTAGGTAACGGACACAGTTGTCCTCAGCGCTGAAACTCGGGGAGATATCTGCAGTGGTGCCTTGGCAGTTCTGAAATGGCGTCACATAATGCTAACCTGAGGGCTTGGGCTGCTCCAAAATCAGTAGGCCACCTCCAACCCTAATGAATGGGGAACTTGAGTAAACACTTCACTTCGAGGAGGGGGACATTGTCTCTTTGAGAAACCACTTCAGACATCAGCTTGCGCAGTTTTGTGGAAAAGAGCTGGGCATTATAACCAGGCCTTCAGTTTAATTACAGAACTGGCCTCTAAGCTGCTAGCTGCCCCTGCCATACTGGGTGGCAGGTAATGCAGAAGTCAGCAAGGAAATTGAAGGCACCTCCATTCCATCTCTCTCATTTGGAGGGTTGAAGTTAAAAGCATGGACTAATATTTCAAAATAAACCCTGAAATGGGAATGGATGTCATTCATTTGCTGGGACTGCAGTGGATTCCTCAAATGTGCGCAGGCAGGCGAGATCAGATTTCTCACATGGCCACATTTGTTTGGACCATGCATTGCACTGATTTGCATGCTGGGACTGTCACACATGGGTCGCTGAGGAGAGACAGAAGATAATTGCCCTCTTGGCGTGCCATTGCTCAGCAGCTTGTTGTAGATATGCAGTCATGCCAAGGCCAGGTGAAGCTCTAGTTGGCATGTCTTTATTTAGACAATTTATTCATTTGTTTTTATTGTAATGTAACTTTCATTTAACCAGGAAGGTCAACAAAGGAGAAATCGGGTCTCTTTTACGTGAGGAATTCTCTTTGACAACCTGAAGAATGGAGGTTGGATAGGGAATCCAAGGGATTGCGTAGCCAATCAACTGTCAGGGAGATGAGTAGGTGACCAGATGTGAGTCAGTTTGGGAATGTGACCAGGCCTCCAGGGTTAACACTCCCTCTTTTTGGATTAGTGCCATGGCATGTTAAGAGACCACAGTGAGTCAGGACTTTGATTTAATGCCCCCCCCCCCCCCCCCCCCCCGAAAACACAGTGTCATCATATTAATTAAACCAAGGATGTGAAAAAACACCACTGCCTGATTCTCAAGAGACATTGCATATGTCACACTGACAGTGACCTGTATGCATATAATCATTATTATCATTCTTTCCCAATCAGACAGATTAGAGTGCACATTTTATAGCATGAAAATCCATCATTTGTCTCATTGTTTTGTGTAATAAAATATCATGATCATGAGAAAAAAATACAAATCTGCCATTTTCCTTCTCGCAAAACCACGCATAATAGCAGAGGATCTAGACTGATTAATTCTTTCCATTAAAGCTGGTTATAATTATCCTTTCTAGGTTTGGTAAAAATCGCTGAAGTATGTGGAATGGCCTTGACATATTTTACATCCTTTTGTGTCAGAAACAGCCAGTTTTATTTAAAATTCTCATTTCCATGAATCATCTCATCATAATGTCATCTGGCACCAAAACAGGAAGAGCTCTATTACCATCCCCACAATACCTTTCTTCTTCTTTCCTGCCTGCGCGTGGCCTGCGTGCTTCAGTTGCTGAAAAAAATTTCCTTGAATTCTTGGCCCTGAGAATGATGTCATTGCCGTGGCATATTTCACTGCCAGAGATTTCATAAACTGGAATGAAAGAAAGGAGAGAAACCTTTCACAGCTGTGTGTGGCTTTGAAGTACAGAAGCTCTCATGAATCTCGAGACTGTTAATTTATCACCCTGAAGAACGATCCCGGTAAGCCCATATTCTGTAATATTTTGGGTTTCGAAATTACGGGAGAAAGACCTCTGCGTATTATCATAAGAGCGGCTCACTAGTACATTAAGCAACATTTTTATGCAGTGCTTTTCTTCAGAAGCACTGGAGTCTCTCCAGTGTATTTTTTTCCTGGAAATTACTCATATTTTCTCTTGTCACATTTGGATGAACAGCATGTTTTCATAAGATAGTACAGTACTACAAAGAAAGGAATTAATCCTTTAAATGAAACTCTTTTAACAAATGACAATACTGGTTTTGTGTTTTATCTAGAGTGATGGCGGTTGTCTACAGAAGTAGTAGACCGTCATTTTAATTAGTGGCATGGTCATTATGAGTTTTGTGTGGTCTAAGTCCTTTTTGTTTGTGTGATGTGTGTTCACCCTTTGACTACGGAAATAAATGTAGACCTCAGCAGCACATAACATAGTAGTCCTATAACCCTATGGCCAGGGGTTTTCAAAGAAATTTTGTTCAATTGAAAAAAATTGCTAATGTTTGCTGATGTCTCAAACTTTTTAGGATCCACAAGCAATGTAAACTCATAGTCTTGAAGAAATGTTTTTAAATATATAATTCATAGTGATGCATACATATTTGTATGTTTACACCTCCAAGCAAACAGTTACTCATAAACTGAGAAGACCTGTTTCAGATACACCTGGCTTATAGTAAACAAGGCCTAACATTAGGGTTTCTGTGCATTTCCGTCAAGGGCAGCCACAGCTGTTTTCGTTTAGAGAGAAGGAAGGGCCGGAAAAGAATGTTCTGATTGTGTGAGTAGGGACGTACCTCCTGCACATCTGGGGGGTGGGGATGGGGGGTGTTACAGCTTCTTTTTCACAAGCCACAGTCAAGAGAGATGACAAGCTGCTTTTTCGCTGTTTGGTTGACACACATTTTTGTTTGCATGTTGAATAGACTTGAAATGAATCCAAACTAATGATACTTGATTGTCAGCATCTTTGTTCATGGGTCCTTACAAATATAAAAAGCAGAGAGAAACTTACTTCCCCGTCTGCTGTATGAGGGTGTGTGTTTCGAAAGCTTTCTTTCCCATAAGAAGTGTTGGCTTTAGATCACAGCATGTGCTCATGTTGCAGTGTTTGTTGTTTGCTGGTGTTTTGTAGAAATCCACAAAGCTAGTCTTTGAGTCCTTGGAAGAACAGCTTGCTGAAATCAATGACTGAATTTTTTTTGTGTTTGTGGACTGTCTCTGTTTACACAACGTATAAACATGATACTGTAGTATATCATTCTGGTTGGACGCCTATGTTCTAAAGTTTCTGTCTCTCCGGTTTCATTAAATCCATACACTTGGATTTATCACAAGTAGTTGCTATTTCTCAGAAAGGATGTGTTGAGCAAAATAGAGCAATATATAAATGTCTGTCAGAGTTATCACAATAATTACACTGATGTCCATTAGATTCTTGTCAATACGCCTAGTGTCTTCTTCCCTTACAGTGGAAGAGTAACAAGTCTGTCATTTTAATAAAATATACTTCAGTTCACTTCAGACAACATGCGTTTACCAATGGACAGGTCAGTGTGGTGTTGAGGATTCTGACTGTCTCACAAATAACCTAATAGGGGCTCTCCAGATGGGTGCATTTGGATTGTAGACAGTCTCATAACATATGCATGGAGGTGTAAAATGACAGCATAGGTTAGTGCTTTATTAAATAAATATTTACAACCTAAATTACAGACCTCCAGCCTGTCAACCTTATTTTGATGTCGACATTGTCTTCAGTCACTGTCTTCTCTCCCCTCTGTCGTTGCTGAGATAATGATGGCAACTTCATAACGTATTCAATACTTGAGTTGTATTTTAAACATTCTATCAAGCAGTTATCATTAGGTTGTAAAGCGAAACAAATGAAAATAATTAAAAGTAATGAGTTGAATGCACATGCAAATATCTAAATAAAAAATAAGTGCTGCATAATTTTAGTTTCACAAAATGTTTGCGTAGAATAGACTTTGCATAATGAGTTATTTATTGATTTGAAATGACTCAGAAATTTAATTGAATGAAAAAATAGACATTCAAATGGGACTGACAAGTCTAGGGACCATGTAACTCTGGAAGAGAACGATTAAGGACAGGATCTCCCTGGGTTCATCAGATTCACATTAGACCAAGGAGTTGTACTGATACCTTTTGGAATTATTCCTAGTAAACTTATTATTTTTGGACCTAAGAGAGTTGCTGTCCTTAATTGTTTTCTCTTTTGTAATTATATTCATGATTATGTGGCACACTTATGTCAGAAAATACTGTATTATTATCAAGGAAACGGCCCCAAATAGCAACAATAATTTTCTTCTTTATAGACACCAGGAGTCAGTAACATCAAATCTCAAATTAACAAGATGAATATCCTTAGATATTATTAAAAGTGATTGTGCCCCTCTTTGCTGGAGTTCTAGTATTTCACTGCAGCCATGTGAAGAATCAAATTAGTTTGCAAACCATGGAACACATTCATTATTGAGAACAATCATACATCTTAATGTTTAGAGGTTTAGATCTGTACTGTAGGTTATATGGATTAACCAGATTAGCATCCATTTACAGCCAGATAACAAAACATTACACTACAATCGCATAAGCAAACAGAATCCATGCACATTATCTCTGTTTGTCAAATGTAGCAATTCTACTCTTACCACTGGTGCTGAAAGGCTTATGAAATGTGATGTGATTGATTGCACAACTCAGGCATTCAGAAGGTTTCTGGCATCTGTTCTCCGTCATGGGCCATTTGGTATTTCATTGCTTTTCTGTAACCATTGGGGGGTGTAATAGTTCCATGAATGTAATCATCGCTGGGCTGTATTGATAGGTATATAATGATAGCCATATTAGGTCTGTGATTTTTTTTTTATATTGCTAATCATTACCTTTGAATATACTGCAGTGCTGCCGGCAGGTTTAGATATTTCTCCTCTGTCATTATAGGCGTGACATTCAGATTCTGCATGCCTTTGCTTTAGGAAGCACTGCAAATAGCTTGTACTCCAAATGCTACAAGCACACAAGTGAGAGGCCAGGTGATTTGGACATGTAGGTGCTGATGTGTGGGGTGAAATATTTTAAAAATGTAAACTTCTAATGTGTAATGTCTGATGTCAGCGTCCAGGTCATTGGAGGAGCACACTCCCTCAACAGTCTGCTGGAGCTGATACTGGCTGCAGTAACATGAGAAGCCTTATTTAACCTCATCTGGCTCATTTTATTGCCTCTTTAATCGAACATGACCTGACATTAACCTTTCAGAAAGAACATCAACTAAGTATAGGTTATCTTCCTCATTGATTTGTTGTCCTTCTAATTGAGTACATACAGAATGTCCTGACAGAGGATGTTCTTGGGCTGAATTTAAATGTCGTCTTGAATTTAAAACGTGCGCTTTGTAACCCAAATTTCTGTCAGAAGTTTCCCTGAAGTTCACAGACACTTAGGGCTCAAAGGCAGTGCTCTCCGAGGAAATGACAAAGTGGTGTGTTAAACGTAAAACGTTTGAATTTGCATATTTCTGTAAAAGGAACAGGGTTGTTTTGTAAGTGTGAAACCTGGTAGTGGCTGAATGGTGCCTCGTTTAGAGGACTTCACTCCAGTGGTGTGGGAATGCCTCTGCTCGTGGCGGGGGAGGTCGGGGGCTGATCCTTAGGAGGTCTTCTCTGATTCTACCCCCCTCTTGCTCACCACAGTAAACTAAAGCTCACACATTGTTCACATGGTTAAAAACAGAAAAAAATAGATTCAGTTTCCTCCAAGACAAAGGATGTAGTGTTTTTGGTGTTTTATCAACATTTATTTCCTAATTATACCTGATGACAGAGAGTATGGTTGTGACATTTTTAAGCCTTCTGTAGCTCACTTATACAGCTGTCTTTTTCACTAGTACAATTAATGAATATAACTGGGCTCAGGGGCACAGAGCAGTTTTCCACAAGTAGTTGGCACCTAGTGGCCTTGGGCTCAGACTCCAGTTCTCTAAGCACTACACCTCCAACAAATGCTTGGCTTACCCTTGAATTCAAGTAAAATCCTTTGTGTGGATATCCTGCTGACAGTCACAGGCTCAGGGGAGGGTGGGGGAGAGCAAATCTCAGTTATTCATTTAAAACACAAAGCGACATGCGGTCTACCATATTCAAAGGCTGTGCTCTGCTTTTAGCTTAGTCTTGAGGCCATGCAGCAAGGTCCCGTCTCTGCCCTGTCAATTGCTCTGATGTCCGTTTTGAATTTCTGATTCCACCTCAAATGCTCAGTAACTCTGTCATTGCCTTCAGGCTCGCCGCAGAGGTCTCCTTTTTCAAACCAGCTGGAGTCATCCAAGTGGTGTAGCGCCCCGCGAAATCCCCTTACACCGGCCAAATCTGAGAAGATTTTAGCAATCAGCACGGCCGAAACTTTCACAATCACGGCAGAGACCCGTTCGGAGTCTCACACGCATGAATAAATGCATGAGTGAGAGTTATTTAATCATCACGGATATTGGATGCAAATTAAATGAGATTATATGTTCGGTATGCTCGGTTAAATCCGCTGCGCTTAGCCAGTGCGGTTTCATAGTGGCAAGAGACATGCGATTGCGGAGTCAGCTTGAGCATTACTGACAAGAGGCTCTGCACATCCGCATAAAGCAGAAACCTGTCTGAGTGCGCGCTCCAGAAGGGCCTCTTACCTTTATTCCTCCCTGAAAATGTGGAAAGAATTTAAGAACAGACTCCGTTGTGTTACAAGTCTCACAGAGCTCCTTTTACACCCAGAATATTCCCTTGGTTAATGTGTTGCTGTGGCCACTGCTAATTTAAAACTCAGCTGGAGATGAAATATTAATAAAGGTTTCCGTCAGACATCAAAGAGATAATAATTAACCTGAGATTTTTTTCCCTGCTAGTAACTAAGAAACCCATTTTGTAAGAGAACGGCACAAATTAAATCCAGTCATACACAATCTCATTAGTTGAGCTTGGAGACAATGAAGAAAACAGGGCAAATGGGACTCTTGTGAGCAGCAGTCCTAGAAAAGATCATGATTATATGATGCGGAGAACAATACCGCACAGGGCACATTAATAAACATATGGTTATATTGATACATGCTTCCTCACATGCATAATTCATTGTATCATATGACATGAATCTGTGCTGTACATTGAATATTTGATATACAGCTGTTTCTGACCCTCTGTAGTACTGTATGCATCTTAACTACAGTAACTGGGATCGTCCCTGTCCCTGTCCCACATCTAACTGTGGCACTTGGAAGAACTAAAATAAGCAAGTGTTATTTTAAAATTCACTGAAATCACTGAAATAACTAAAACTTAATCATATTAATTAATGTTAGTTAAGAACAGGAAGGAAAACAGAGGATTTAATGGAATCTGGGGTTTATCACATAATTTGGTAAATTGAGGAATCACCATGAAATTCCATCTGGGATATACCACAAACATGCTGTAAATCCCGAATGCCTTGATAAAACCGCCTCTGTCCACGATTAGAGGGGACCCGTTCATGGCGAGTCCATGAACAAGCGCTCAGTAACTTGTACGCAGTGGCATCACATGGTGCCATAATGATGCAGAGACGTTATCTTGAAGTGTGCAGCCAGTACTTAACAAGCTAGCTGGTAACTGCAATTCATATGCAAAAAAGCTCCAAAGGAAGCAGTAAAGAAACTCACAGATACAACCTCTTCGGCAAAGCTGAGGGCAGTTTCCAAATAGAAATGCAGTATATTTCATTTTGCCCTATTGTAGCTGTTCAGTTAACTACCCTTCTCAGTTTATATTTGCCAGCATGTGTTTGGGGGGGGGGGGGGGGGGGGGTGTAGAGGAAGCGGTTCTAAACTGGCAGTGTCCTTCACCCATTCAGTGATGGACTGTCTGAGTGAGAGATGCCCACAAATGATAACTGTTCCTCATTTTACCACTAGTAGGCAAAAAATGCTGGCAAAAATGTAGTTGCTGTTTTTGTTTTCAATTGTTTTGTGGGACTTTAAACGCTATGAGTCAGCACATATAGTTACATTTAATGTGGCTATGACACTTGTGTGATATCTGGAAGCTAATTATAAAAAAGGGAACATCACTTCTTTGTTAGCAAATATGCAGTGTCGCTGGAAGGAAGAAT
Source organism: Megalops cyprinoides (assembly GCF_013368585.1). NCBI lineage: Eukaryota > Metazoa > Chordata > Actinopteri > Elopiformes > Megalopidae > Megalops > Megalops cyprinoides. Next base: position 33,849,400 of record NC_050586.1, read on the forward strand.
TAAGTACATTTCCTATACAGAATACTTTATTTCTGACAAGGAAGGAATAATCCTGTTTATTGGCAAACGCTAAGTGCATTGTAGCCCATAGCAGTTTGCTGCTTACCAGTGATAGGATTAAGAAAACATCCCACTGAGCACCCACAGTGCACCCAGTGTATTACCCTTTCAAGTGAACGTGTTGGATATTTTAACCCTAATGGACTACTTCAGCATGAAGGAGAGAAGCCTGCACTAGGAGTCGTTTCCTCCCAGTTACAAAGAAAATAAAGTAAGGAAAGGTCAACACACACACACACACACACACACACACACACACACACACACACACACACACACAGACACACACACACACACACACACACACACAAATTTTTCTTTTATTTCACATCTTTTGAATGTGAGGCCATAGAAGTCCGAATTTAAAGCTAGTGGAGCGATTAAAAGTTTGCTCTGGGATATTACATCACTGGTAGATTTCCACTGGAGATGGGTCTAGTGGCCCCTGTGAGCAGATGTCATTTTTAGAAGCAGGGCCGGGTCCTGCCACTGCCACGAGTATGCGATGTTTACGCTGCCATTCCAGGGCTGAATGCCCTGGGAGTGGGGGGGGTGCGGTGCCGCCCTGGGCCCAGCCTCCGGCACGGGACACACTGGGAGGCTTGAGGGAGTCAGAGGGAAGCCCTGGGTCTTTGAAGTGGGACCTTCGAGACCATGTTTACCTTTCGGGGAGCTGGGGCGTACAAGAATGCCTGTGTCATGACGAGACGGAGGACTGGAGGAATTCGCCTCACAATCCCCATACTGTAGGCTTGAGGAGAGTGAAGCGGCAGCCATATTTCTGTCTGTGGTGCATTTCATCAGTGCAGGAGTTGTGTGGCAGAGGCTTGTCCTCTTGTATCGTTTAACATGTAAACTGAGAAAAAAAAAAAACATTATTTGCTCATATGTTGCAGGGCATAATGGGCTACAGAACTAAGATGAAATTCTGAAAAATTGTTCATAAAACTTTGTGACTAAAATTTTATGTGTGTAAAAAAAATCTGAATGGTTGATTCTTAACTATTTGTATATCCAGCTCCAGTCACTGGTCTGAATAAAGGTACATTTCTTTTTGTTTTTTTGTTGTTTGTTTTTTTGATCTGCAGAATGAGCCTTGTGAGATGTGAGATGATGACATCCTTTCATGGATCACTGATCGCCTTGCCTTGTTTGTTGGTCCCTCAGATCCAGAGCTGGAAGTCTCGGGAGCCTTGCACAGCATTGCCGAGCAGGTGAACAAAACGGTCCGGAAGCGCAGGCATGCCGGCGATGATGACTACAACATCGAGGTGCTCCTGGGGGTGGACGACTCCGTCGTGCGCTTCCACGGGAAAGAACACGTTCAGAACTACCTGCTGACCCTCATGAATATCGTGAGTACAGCTGTCCGCCGAGGTAACTCTGGTATGGCAAGTGCCATCTGAGGGCCTCATTAGTTCACACTGTACATCTTACTAATGGGAGTTCAGAACGGAGCCAAAACCTGATGTATTCTGATCAAAGGTCTGCTGCAATGCATAATTGTGTTGCTGCTTTCAGGTACAAGCTCAGTCGATATTGAATACAGTGTTTAATGCTAACAAGCTAACAACCACTGTTTGTGCCAAGAAAAGCACAGACGGTAAATTGCAGCTGACAGCATTTGATGCCAGCCGTTTCTTGAGTTCGCCATTGATAGATTACCCTTACATGAGCATTAGTTGACCATATGCGATGCCATTTGTCGAGAGCCATACCATGTTGGCTGTCTTCTGTGGCATCTATTGGAAGTACCCACATGGGAGGAAAGACAGAAAGGCAGAGTTATAACAGCATACAACCCATCTGGAGCCTGAAAGAAAAGATATATTACACACAAACATTGAACTGTATTAGAAAAACAGAAAGTGTAACCCATCAGTCTTAGGAGTTATATTCTCTTATATATATTCTGTATACGTTATGATTTATATATAATAAATTCTTGCATATTTTTTAAAATACAATCACTGCCTTCCAAATTGTCTTTACCTTCAACTGCTAGATGTTTTACTGATTGCAGTCGAAAGTATGAGCACTAATGAAAGTGTCTACAGTGATTAAAATTGCCAATTAAAACGATACTATTAACTAGTCTGTGTTGCAGTGTGTAGTCATCTGAAAACGTTTTAACAGAATGACATTATTATGTAGTAATACTACTGTTGACAGCAAATGGCTTTTGAAGTTTTTCAGAAACATACCTAACTTTTGACTTTTGAGCTGTGTCCCAAAGTAAATGCAGTTGAAATTGCTCATTCAACCAAAAGTGATAGAGAGTGCATTTGTAGGAAAATCAACGTTAATTATCTCTGAAATCAATAAAGAGCAACAAAGAGTAATTAATTAAACTATCAGTTTGTAACACATTGAAAAATTTTTGATCAGTTTTTTTGAACACCATTACTGTGAGGACGTGAAAAGCATATAAACCCTGCTGTCATTTTCCCTGCACTTTGTTGTTTCACGAATATTAAAACAGTGTAATTCTTCTGTTCTTATGCCTTAAGGGTAGAGCTTCTTTGTACATACGGCAACTGCTCCTGCTTGTGAATGTGTGTTAGAAGAAGCAGGGGACTTATTTGTTTGCCCTGTAATGCGGGCCCTGATAACCAGATGGGCTGTTTTACAAAGCTCTTTGAATCGTTTTACTTTTTACAGCTATGCACAAGTTCCCCCAGTAGATGTCCCTACTGGATTTCCCTGTTTAGTGATAGTGAATCTGTTATGATTTCCAACCAGTGATTTTGGCTTCATTCTTTTATATTTTCATATTATTGTTTTTTTTTTTTAAATAGTCATTCCCTTACTGAAAAGCAACCTTTATTTATGAATTACTTTAGAAAAAAACAAGACTTGCCTGAGAAGTATTAGAACTAATTGCCATAATTTTCAGTTTATTATAATTTATTACAATAATTAGGTGCCTATAGATGTGTTTATAATGATTTCATGCCTGCTTTGTAAATGTAATTAAAAAAAAAAAAACGATGAAGTTTCCAGGCCAAATCTATCAAGTCCTGCCAGGCCGTGATAGATGGGTTCAGATTAAATTTTAAAGATTAAAAACAATGTGATCTGTTCTTTGAGTGAAAAGACAGAAAGTCTTACTGGAAGTCTGGCTGTTACTGAAAGTGACAACAGTAATGTTCAGTGATGACTATGACTTAACACTTGCTTAAATTTGTTGGTGAAACTCATGATCAAAGTGCATAGCAGTTACAGTAGATTGAGCCCTGAAGATTACATTCTTATTACAGGAGCTCATATTTCTAAGCAACCAGCCATCCACACTAAAACATCCCTGCTATTTTTAACCCCTAGAGCCCATAGGAGACTAAATTTCCCAGGCTGACAGACATCAAAATAAGTGAATATGCAGAGGGCGAAGGCAATCTGTGTTCACGTGCCAGTGAACAATCTAATCATCTGCCCGGGTACACCTCTCACCGTCCCCATAGCAAATTACCCAGTGTGCCCCACTGCGGGAGTCCCTGAACCCCAACCCTCTCACCCTTCACGACACACTGTCGGCAAAAGAGTACTCGTAAGGCTGAGATTGAATTAGCAAAGCTCTCTGTGCTTAAATTTTAATAACAAGATTTAGCAAGTGTTACTTCAGTATTTAATTTATTTAATGATTTCATTAGTATTGGTCTGCTGGGAGTCAGACATTACCCATTCTAATTGGTAACGGCCACAGAAGATTGGTCATGATGTTAATGGTGTCAACAGGCTCTAACCATAAACCTCTACACCCTGGGCTACCTGGGACTTGATAAGTAGAAATCTAACAAAAAATGTTTCATAGAACTGAGATGCCATATTTCAGGGTGTAGTCTGTCCATTGTGGTGTAAAAGAAGATGTTTTTAATTATTACATATACTTATTTTTCTCAAATTTCAAAACTCTAAATGCCTCCACTAAATCATGGCAGAAGAGCCCTGACATCATGTGTGCTAATCTGGGCCATATTTGTCCAATTAATAGCAAATAGGCATTTTGTACACCTGCTTTTTTGATATTTAATTCCCTCCATAATATTGAGTTCTGCTGTGTGTGACATTTGCAAAAGACATTTGCCTCCACCATGAAAAATTGTGATGCAAGAAACACAGAACCAAAAGCAAGTAACGTTACTTAATATGGTAATTTAAGTACTAGAAGGAAGCACCTTGTAATGTTATATGTATTCAAACCGTTAGCATGAATCTGGGCCTTACTTTCACTAACCCATGAACCAGCTGACTTTTCAAGTTCCCATGGCAGTTTTGCTAGATGCGTGCTCTTCACTGAATGTCATCAAGTATCTTGGTAATGATGATATCTTATCGCCGTCCCCTTCCCAAAAAACTGTGCTTGCTAAAAATATAATCTGATGGTAGAATCTGCGTGCTCATTTCAAAGCACGATAGATATGTGTCAAGAGTTGTCCTGTCAAATCTGCTGACAATGCAGGGAAGTAGTTAATGGACGTGTCAAAAGTATGCTAGGATGCCCTTCTATCATATTTGTCTGTTATGAAGGGAAGGAAATTGCTGTCAGCACTCAGCCTGAAATTCTGTGCCTTCAGCAGTATATAGAAGTTGGGGATTGAGTTTGTTTTAACAAAGAGCAATGTTTTTGTATTTTTAGTGGGAAATAGCCTTGGTACTTGGTAACATGTACAGTAATGCCGATCAGTTTTGGCAGTAGTAAGAGGGCATGTCCAAACAGCTTACGAAAAAATATTTTTGAAAAATAAAACAATGACAACAAGCATTCTTCATTAAGCCTGTTTTGACCTCTTGTAACCTGTGTGCGTGTTCTTCCATATAATGAAGCTATAATTTGAGATTTTGATTCCAGCTGAAGGCATAGCCTATATTGCTTATATGATAGGTCAGGGGTAGGTCAGCAGTCTCTCAGTATGTATTTTTGCTGCCAAACATTGACAGCAAAGAGGGCCTGCAATGACATAAGCGGGTAATTTATTCAGTCCCCAGAAAGGGTTCACAAGAGGGCCTTATTGCCTTGGCAACATTAAAGCGTCTTCCTCAGCCACGGGAGCACTGGGCTTTACAAAATAGGGAGTAAGGAATGGTAAGGACCGCTCTGGGTGATACTCTCCTCTCTAGTGAAGAAACATGTGGTATTGTTTTACTTTTGCCTTGAAGGATCGCATTAATGCACGTGTACACCAACCGCAGTATTTACAATAGAACAGATCGCAAAACAAATAGAGTACAGATGTGGGCTTCAAACACACAACACACGACCTGACTGTTTTTTTTTTTTTTTGCTTTTTTCTTTTTTTTTCGCTTAGCAAGGACTTTGGTACCATCTGTGTAGATTACAGCTCAGCTGGGCACAGCTGTGGAAGACTGTGCAGTAAATGTAGCTTTGCAGTATACTGTAGGTACCCCTGTGTATAAGCGGCTGGATGCTCTTTTTAATTCAGCAATATTCAAAAGACTTTGCAAGCTAAGAGAAAGTGGATGTTATCAAGTTTGTTTTTTTTTTTTTTGTCAGGGTATGTTTGCTTGCTCTACCACTGGGAATCATATTTATTCTGATCCCTGTGTACACAAATTTCAAGAGGCAGATGGGTACTTCACATAGCATACATTTCTTAATTGGAAATGGTGGTGAATCATTTTTTGCCTTGGGTTCTTTGTCCAGGTTCTCCTCTGTCCATGTCCATAAACGATGGGTAATGAGGCAAGTAAGCATGAGAAGAACTCACTGAATCAATGTTGAGAGCATAACAGAAATGCGCTCTCCTGACGCGTGCAGTCAGCCTCAGTTTTAAGTTTTCTTATTTGCACTTTGCTTGGAAGGCTTACATTATATTAACATCAGAAATGAAATGGCCAACATGGTGTTGTGGATCAGAGCGTGAACCATGAATGAATGTCTCAGAAATGTAACCCAAACCTACTTCTTTTATTTGAGTCATCATCCATTTCCCCACCAGACACCTTTATCTGGAACAAATTGCAATAGTTAGGGACTATACAGTATTTATTGTTTCTGGGAGGTGGGGGTAGGGCTTGATGTGAATATAATTTTCGTAATATAATTTTTCCCTCTTGTTTTCTGAAAAGCAGGGCAAATATGCATTTGTTTCATTTGAAGATATGTAGGCCTGCCACAATTTTGGACATTTGTTGTGGAATCTATGACTTTTTCCTAGTAATTGCATCCCGGTAGGCGGTAATGTGATTTTTAATGGATGAGGTCATGTAAAAAAAATTATAGTTTGGAGGAGGATAATGATCTTATTTTTATCTTGTATTTTTATATTATGCAGTTTCTTTGACTTTATCATTCACACTGTGTATGAGGTAAAACATCTTCTTCAGGGATTGCAGGAGCATGATCAGATGTTTAATCCACATGTGTGGGGTTGAGAGCCTGGTGCCCTAACCGCTACCCCACACCACTGTTGCTCTGTTCCCCATACACGTGGGAAAAACAACCTGGCCTTTATGGCCACCCCCACTGTGATGTTAACGACCCTGAGGCCTGTTAAGTGGCCATCCATTAATGCAGTGTCACTTGTAGACACTTTAGTCATCCATTCAAAAGCTCTGACCCGTCTCAGTGTGTAAAAGCTTCCCAGAGTTCTAATCAATGTGCTTCTTAAGCTCTCTGAGAAGAGTGGATTATGTTCAAAATTATATTCAAACAACCTGTTTTCGGTGAATTCGGAGACCTGCTGCGTGGGGCTTGTCTCATTTTAATTTTTTTTTTTTTCAGTCAGACTCTCAGACTGACTGACCTGACCGTCACGCATTATTTGAAACAAAGCCTGTATGACTCAACCACATTCCACATTCCGCATTCGGTCCCATTTGATATATTTTGCAAGGAAACATGGCGTCACTACCCTGTCAGCCGTTCAACAATCAAATCATAGCTGTAACACAAGGGGTGGGGGGTAAAAAAATGTTTTTGGACAGAATTTGGACCCCGAACACATATTTTACCTTATTTCTCACTGTTTGTGTGAGCAATGGGAATTAGCAATCAATAACATCATGTGAAAAATTCATGGACCTGTCTTGTGTGTTGCTGTTATGATGGGGGTATCCATTTTTTCAATGTGTGACTCATGATTCATGCCTTCTTAATTGTGTGTTTTTTAGGTGAATGAAATTTATCATGATGACTCATTGGGTGTCCACATCAATGTGGTCCTTGTGAGGATGATCATGCTAGGATACGCAAAGGTGAGGTCCTTATGTAAGAGTATGCCTTCACTGCACTGATTGAACTGTATTACACTACTTTTTTGCATAGCTATTAACAAGCACCTAGGGGAATTCTATGGGAAAATAAATTCAATGGGAAGCATTTGGTTGGGGGCACCAAGTGATTAAGTACAATACCAATTACTTTTCCTGGATTTACTTTAAAACACCTAATAAGTTATGTCAGAGGAAGAAAAGTTCATTTAAATTTTCAATCAGATATATATGTTAAAGAACAATAGTAAGTTAGACTACTAATGTGTTTTTTTGCAGTTGATGTGTAAATGTGCATTTGCTTAGATGAAGTGTGGAATAGTTGAATGTCCAGTGTTCTTTTCAAAAGGAAGGCCTAATATGGCTTGTGTGGCTGTCTTGCTAGTCCATCAGTCTCATAGAGAGGGGGAACCCCTCGCGGAGCCTGGAGAATGTCTGTCGCTGGGCGTTCGTCCAGCAGAAGGCTGACCCGGAACATTCTGAGCACCACGACCACGCCATCTTCCTGACCCGCCAGGGCTTCGGGCCCACCGGCATGCAAGGTAGGGGCAATGAGTAATGGTAAGGAGCAGTGCTTGTAAAAGGCTGCAAATTGGATTACTGGGATGGGGCGCTGCTGTTATACCCTTGGGAATGATACCTTAATTGCTTCAGTAAATATTCAGCAGTACAAATACAACAAAAGCATGTAACAATGTAACCTATGTGTACCTGTGTAAGTAACCCTAGATAAAAGTGTCTGCTAAGTGAATGTAATGTCATGTAATGTAAAAGGTATACTAATACACCCATATGTTTCCTGGAGGATTTGATCAGCCTTCACCCACATGCTTGTAGGTTGGTCAGTACTGTTGTCTGTGTTGCACAGACTAAACTTGGAAACTCTCCCAGTCCCCGCTCTACTGATTTGATCATTTTCTGCCACAGAAAGGATTCCACCGTCAGTTCTGACACCTCCAAAAAGCATCCTTTCAGAAAATCTGTTGGTTGTAAAATTGAGAAAATTATGTTACTAGAAAAGCACAGCAGAACAAAAAAAATTTGTGTGATGATGCATTGCAAACAAAAGTAACACTGAACTCCTGGGGCCTTAGATGGAATTGTGTGGTGTTGGGAATTTTGTTTTGTATGAATGTTGAATGAATTATTCAATTAAAACAGTTTGTCAACATGTGGCACAGCAGGTCTGGTCCCAGACAACATTAGTCACCATTACTAATTTCAGCAATACAAAGGTCCTGGCTTCCTTTACGGAAAAGAAAAATCACTTTATCTATATTGCACCCTCCAAAAATTGTCACAGTATCTGGCCAGTTTTTATTCTGCATATTCAGTTCCTAATAGCTGGAGCTTTGAGGGTTATGTTTGACAATCCTTTGACAATGATACTAGTGGTGATACATGCTGTCTGTGATCTCTGGGTGCAGACATATACCCTGCGAATAACCAGCAATAAAGTGGCATTAGTAATTCTAGACCAGTTTTGGATCGCGCTGTAAAAACCTTTTTGAAGTAAATTCTGTAACATCTATATTAAATTTATATTCTTTCTCTGGCAACAATTTGATCCTCAGGAACGATGTGCAGCATTGTACTGAAGGTACTCGAGCAATCTAATCCCCAGAGAAGACTGAGAAAATGATCCTGTTATCACAATTCTGTATCTTTGCTCCTATTAGTGTTCCAACTGAAGGGTATATTGAAGCAATAATAGAATGGCTGTAAAGCCATCCTACTGTGACAGGACTTCAAATGCACTCATTCTTAAGAAGTTGAAAAAGGACAATACATGGGGTGTTTATCGAAAATTTACTGGCATAGAGGCCACATGTAATTCTCCTCCTGTTTTGTTAGCATTATGCTATTTTACAGCGAAGAATAGCCTTTATAAATAAAATTAGTCAGATTTTATCAGAGATGGAAATAAAGCGAAAGAAATCAGTTAGTGATGTGAATGCAAGGTGATTCTAAAAACATTTTCCCTGCAAGACAGTTGTTGGCAAAGTAGTTCAAATTTAGTAGTGCCAAATTTAATATTCCCTTACGTTTAAAGGGGAAAAAATGGACCTGAAGCATACCTAAATGGCAACATAAGACACCATTGTGTCTCTCCTGAGGGGTAGTCCCAGGAGCAGATTGTAGAGATGTCAATCATGGCTGCCAAGCACAGCACAGGACTTGCTGGAGGCCTGGCAGTAACTTTCACACTCTCCGGTCCCCTGACAACAGAGCATCATTACCGGTTCACAAAGGCAATATGTTCCCATGGTTTCAGGGGTGACCCGAGAGACCCCGTGAGGAAGGGGTGTTATTCTGTTAATTTAAACTGTGCCTGGGCGTGATGTGCAGGGGCGGTGGAAGTTCACCGCACCGCTCCATGGGCTACCTCCCGGACGTCTCAGACAGCGAAAGATGCCATGTTAGTTCCGAGTGACTTCCACTGAGAGGTTGAGGGGAAGGTTTGATAGTGCAATCTGATATTTAATATCATTTCTCCTGTATGTTCTGAATGAAATCAGCAGCAGATGAAGAGGGCGAGAGGGGGATTGTCAGCCAGCTGTCTAAACCTGGGGTGGATTTTGTTCCCTCACTCTCCCCATCGCAGGCCCACATCTGTTGACCATCTCCTATTAGATACGGGTTCAGCCAGTGCAGCGCGGTGCAGAACACATTGTGATACGGTCCTGGCTGCATGCTGTCTTTTGAAGTGCTCACGTTAGCATTTCATTATGTGTGTGGATTTCATTATTCAGTTGGCATTTCTTGCCATTTTCCAAAAAAGAAACACTTGTTTTTTACTGAAAAACAATAACATAAATGACATTACCGTTATGCAGAGGAATAACTGAGAGCATCCATCACCCACAAACGTGACTTAATTGTAGCAGACAGCTGGGTTCGGATTCCGCTGTGTGATCAGCGTCAGTCAGTGTGAAATAGAACAAACAGTGGCGACTAATTGAAGATGATTTTGAGGACTGGATCCAGCTGTCAAAGCAGAGGGTGAGCGGGGACTGTGGGCATTGTTGTGACGAGATGAGCAGCTGTGAGCCAATGGCACCTCTCTCTCTGTGATGGCAGGGTACGCCCCAGTGACAGGAATGTGCCACCCTGTCCGGAGCTGCACCCTCAACCACGAAGACGGCTTCTCCTCTGCCTTCGTAGTGGCCCACGAGACGGGACATGTGTAAGTATCCCGGCGAGAGATTGTGTGTGTGTGTGTGTGTGTGTGCGCGCGTGTGTGTGTGGGTGGGTATGCATGTTGCGTAACCCGTCGCTCTGCGGATCGAGAGAGAAGACAGTGAGCGGCACTCAAGGTTATCACCGCTCACAGGAATGCAAATCGTACGCCGGCCATAATGAATACTTTCATCTGCGCTGATTACAGTCATCATTGTTTCGAGGCACAAAGTGCTTCTTCAGGACTTTTGCGATGATCCTGATGTTAAATGACACCGGGGATCCTCGGGACGTGCCAGTGCCCTCGTATCTGCCCCTCTGGAGCCCCCGCCAAACCATAAGATTTATGCCTCCGAGGTTTCGCTCCCCGTTGCAAGCGTCCAATTTTTCACGGCCGCAGCCCGGCTCGTCTGCCTTTTGGCGCAGGACGGATGGAGAGTGGCGCAAAACACCATCAGGGTAACAGAGTGCTCTTGTCACTTTGAAAAGTACGTATGTCTGGCTCTCATTTGGTCCATGTCGGATTGCCTGAAAATCACTTCCAATTTATTGTGAGTCTTGAGAGAAACATCAAGCTGTTAGAAACAGAAGTTGTTTTCATGCTCCTACCAGCCCAGAGGGCAGCGAATTAGTTCCAGTTTTTAATGTTGTTTCCTTCCACTTTTTCTTCAGGTCTGAGAGCACATCAATCTGTCCTCTGACACAGTCACAGCACTGCAGAGAACTTTCTTGTGTTTGGTCAAAAATAGAATAAAATAAATAAATTAAACCATGGAAAAGACAATACACCAGGTTGCCTTTAAACAGGGGTACAGTGGGAGCGGATATAGTAAGATACAGTACACAATGCTGTGTTTAGCAGGAAGTTATGCACTTTTTTTTGAAAACAACAACTTGCAATCTAACCGACCGGTAATCATCTTTGATTATTGGAGTATTTGGCACGTGTCATCGATCCAGAGTGGGAATTTACCCAGGAACCTGCAAAGGAGTGCTGTTCAATGCAATCAGTACTGTAGAATCTTAAGCTAAATCTCTCATTCCCTTGCTCCCGATAGATCACTGTGAAACAGTTAAAAAAATCTGTCACAGTTTATAGGATAGATTACACGATGAAGTGAGTTACACAGTCAAGGAGCAGACATGCTGTCACGATTTTGAACGGGACCAAAATATTGTTTTAATTAATGATGTCTCAAGGTCAAAAAAAGTCATTTAAAAAGCCTGTAAAGGAATGAAAGGAAGGCTTACGTTTTATAACACATTTTGCTAGGGCAGTAGCTTGTTCCATTATTGAATGTTACTCTTCTGTGGGCTTGCAGTGAGTACCACATTCAGGCATTTTTGGAAGCTCAATTTTTAGCAGAAAGTACACCTTTCATACATAAGGCTGTGGTGAGAACTAGTTGTACGTTGGTAATACTGAACCTGCAGAAGCAGGGTTATGTGTAGATCATCTTTCACAGGCTATATTAAACCTTCTCTCCAAAACCCCATTGCTTGATTTTTCTTAATCAGCTGTATTCAGCCTTCTCCATACAAGGAGCTTGCACATTACCTCACTTACACTCACACCAAAACTGGCAGCTGTTATTAGCTGTGGATATCAAGAATGGCTAACTGTGATTAATTGCACAAAATAATGCAGTGTTTTTAAATTAATCACAATTTAATACATTTGACACATTGACGCTGTACAAAAACATTCAAGAAGGTGATATTTATTCTACCACTGAGAAGATTCTCTAAAGGAGCTGTTTTTGGCCAGACACTGAAATAACTCCACTTTGCCCTCTGTAGTTCCCATGACCCCACTGGCATGAATGATGTGTTTACTGCAGACAGAGCTACAGGCAGAGTGAAAGATCGCATTTATCTGAATGAGCCTGCCTTGTCTCTGATAGGCTGGGCATGGAACACGATGGGCAGGGGAACCGCTGTGGGGACGAGACGGCCATGGGAAGTGTGATGGCCCCTCTGGTGCAGGCGGCCTTCCACCGCTATCACTGGTCCATGTGCAGCGGGCAGGAGCTGCGTAGATACATACAGTAAGTTCTCAAAGGTGGATGGCCTTGAGCAAAGCTGGGAAAATGTTTTCAGAGCTTCTTGTTTTTACTGTTATGGAGATAACGCAGTTTCAGAAAGGATTTTTGGGCCCTCTGACGTTCATGATACCATCAAGAAAGCCAGGAGCTTTTGTGAAAGCTTTGGCTTTTGGCTTTTAAAAGAAGTCTTGCTTAGACACAGCTTAGCACTATGGGCTTTCTTTAACCTAACACAATTGGACGTTGTCTCTTTTGGCGTGACCGTTTGCTACTGCTGTTTTGTTTTGACGTTTGACAAATTAAAAAGCACCGAAGAAAATTTCCAGATGTGCCTTATTCCCACTCATACTGTCACCCCAGCTCAAAATAAAATGGCAAGCAAAATCCTAATGTCGACATGAAAAAACAAACAAAACAAAAAAAGTAAATAGTGCACATGCCATGGAATGTTCCATTACAGGGTCTGCATGTCACAATGACATTAAAAATGCACTGATCAATGGGGTATCGTGGGTTTGATTTGGATGACTGTGGTATTTTGATGGAACTGGCACATGTAAAGTTTGTCGACGCACCTCTCAATGTGAGGAGCTCAGCTGACTTTTGACTCCAGAATATCTCAAAGTCTCTTTTCTGTGAAGGATGTCTATGAAGGATTTTAATGTAAAATGTACTGAAAGTGTGGAGGGTTCGTATCTCTGGCGCTGAGGGATGCTGAGCGTGAGATGACCTTATCATTAACCTGTCTCAGAATTCTGAAGAAAAAAATGCTGAACAAAGGGATCTCTTTCTCTCAAGTGGGGGTGCGATTTTGTTTGATTCATATTTGCATTTACATTTAGATGACTTGCACATCATTATTGAATACACTCTCAGCTCAATGCGCTGTTATTGACATAACAGTTCATATGCATCAGCATATGTGTTCCCCAAGGGTAACCATGTACGGTATATTTTTAGAGGAATAAGTAGAACAGTGAAAGAACAGCATGTTCCACTGTTTTAAGTCAAGTTTTCCATTTTAGCTGACAATTATCAGTGCACTCTTATTTATTTCACGCTAATAAGAGAGAATTTTTTTCCTGATACCTTCAGTTATTCTGTTATATTACAGAAAAGCAGACGTGATTGCAACAGAAAGTAACAGCATCTATCTTGTTAAAAGTTTTAGTGTACTTCAGTGGATTATTTATGCTCTGCACTGTCTATAGTTTGACCCTGAACAACAAGTAATATTTTTTTCATGCCATTGCTAACCTTTCCGGCTGTTTAGCTTACACACCAGGTGCACATTCACTGTGTGATTAAAGTTTAAAAATGGAAAATCAGAAACAGCAGTAAACTGATGATCACTCGAGGCAGTCTGTCTGTATGGTGTTATTAGCATTGTGTCCTTAATCAACCTTACATATAGGAAATATTTATGTGAACTGCTGGGATTTTCATCTTTGATCACATGTCTTTGGTTCAGAAGACCATTCTGTAAGTTAATTTGGCTGTATGTTGCCATAATGGAGGCAAAAAAGAAAGATTATTTGATATATGCTTATTTAGAATAGCAGGATTTATTAAATTGTTCATTAAATGGAAAACAAATGGCAGACATGTAAAACAATATTGTACCTTTACAGGTGTGCATATGTTTTATGTACAGACTGTTAAATAACATACAGATAAATTACAACATCTGTTTTGATCCATATGCCTTGTTTGAATCTGATTCAGTGTTGAATGCTTACCTTTTGTTTTTTATATATGTCTTTCGAAGTTATTCACGACTCTGATCTTTCTACAATGTGTTCTTATATAATACCTACCAGCTCCTATGACTGTCTCTTGGATGACCCCTTCAAACATGACTGGCCCCAGCTTCCGGAACTCCCTGGAATTAACTATTCAATGGACGAGCAGTGCCGCTTTGATTTTGGGGTGGGATACAAAATCTGTACATCAGTAAGTACTGCCAGCCTGTTTTGTGTACCCTTTTTATTTTGAAGAATCTCTCAGCTCATTTCAGGGGCCCTGAAGTTGAGGTGGGGCCACAAGGGAGATTGATCAGGGAGCTGCAAGCAACAGTGTGTCTGTGAAGTGTAAATTTAACAAGTTTTATAATTTATAAAGTAGAATAAGGTATGTTTACACCTAACACACACTCTCTCTCCTTCTCTCTTTCTCTTGCTCACACACACACACATAGATATATACAGCCTTTTAATTTGTAGATATTCAAATATGAAGATATTCAGTCACATTTTCATACATACTTACTGTTAATAGTGGCTGAAAGTACCTCTGTCTTGCGTTCTAAAGCTTCATTACCTTAGGCTAATGAAAATTGACTTCTCTTAAGATGTCCATGTTAGAGCATTTTCTCCATCCCTGTCTACAAATGATTTTTGGGAAAAGCAAAAAAGGAAAAAAGAAATCAAAGACAAAAAACCAAACTAAAACAAGCTGTTAGCAAGGTTATAAGATATTCTCTTTATGACAGTGACAGTTTTGTGGTGTTGATTAACACTGAGAGAAGTTCTACCTTTACATACCTTTACTGTACAAAAAAACATCATTTTGAGCCAAGTGCGTCATCCTCAGATATACGAGACAAAATATAACCACAACTACAGAACAGAGTCAAAAATTAATGGAACCAAATGACAGATATATAGTTATCACAGGCTGGGTCTGTAGCCTGCTGAGTGCTGAGTGCAGTGCTATATTTCAGTACTGATCATTCTTACAATCTACAAACTGGTTGATGAATCATACAAAGTTTGGTAATTCACAAAATGAAAGGCAGAGCAAATTGTATTTGCACAAATAATGATTTGCAGAAGCATACCAGTGTGCAGGCTGTGTATTATCATGGTAATTATCCATCTTACATCCAAGATAGGTGGGATGAGAGTGTGATTACCTGCATGTACCTACTGTGCAAACATTGACATTTTGCAAATGATAGCTAATCATACTCCCGCATAAGCTCCCACGTTGCTGATCAAAATGTATTTAGCAGATGCTGTGATTCCCTTTCTTTGGAAATTAATAGTTGATCAGAAGTTGTAGAAAATGGAATGGTATAAATGGATACCTTTGATAGTCACAGGCAGTAGTGCCACAAAAGCTCTCACTTCCAGTCATCACTGGGGATTCATTACTGCACTGATTTTGGGGTGGGGTTGCCAAGCTCCCCGTTGTTTGACTGCCGACTGATTATTGCTTTCTGTTGGTTGGCATCACAAAACGGTCCTTACAAAGTGCAAGATTTCAGTTGCCTCACGCTGTTATGTCAACACCTCTGTGAGGAGATCTCTGCACTGACAGCCTGGTGGCAGGATAAAATCTGGAAAAGAAAGGGGACAGTTAGATTGAGACCCTCTCATCTGCAAGACAAGCGCAACAATACAGAGGCAGGGTGATATTGTCTGTGCACAGGGGGGGCGGTTTTCAGGCCAGCAGCAAGGAAAGGTCCGCTTACGGCTCCATCAATGAGAAGTGCGATAAATGTGGCCGACGTCCAAACATTCCGAGTTCTCACCTGTAGAGCCCATCTTATTCAAAGAGAAAATGCCTGGGCTCTGCAGGGAACAGCTGAAAAAAGGCTTTTATACTTCAAGTGTGTCACTCACTTATGTCCTCCGGGGGTTCCTGCTTTCCAGTGGCTTATTTGATGACTTATTCACCTGATGTGCCTTACCAGTAATTATCCACAAAATGGAAAAAATACAATTTGTACTCTGCAGCTTCTCAAACTGCAGTTTACGTATCCTAATATTATGGAGATATGCCCCATATCATCAGTCATATATACATTTAAAAATAAAAAGTAATCTTGCCAAAGAAAAGCAGAACATGCTTATTTTTAAAAATGTTTAATATATCAGCACGTAATCATCTTAGAGCTTAAAGCACTATTGATTACAGGAACATCGAAAATGACGTCTCGTAGTTGTTTGAAGATTGTCAGCATGAGGAAGTCCCTGCTGAATTGTGAGAAGGAAAATCAATTAAATCTACATCAGATTAGTCGAGCCCCTTCCTGTCCCTGTAGAATAGCCACATGCGAATCCGTTCAGAAGGTCATTTTTGCTGTGAAAGCGAACCGCACACAAACGTCAGTGATGGTAAAAGCGGAGGCAGGCCAGTGTGTGAACCACGTATTGATTTCCCCCTGAGAAATTGCTCGTCTTTCCACCTTTTCCCAGTTTCGCACGTTCGACCCTTGCAAGCAGCTGTGGTGCAGTCACCCCGACAATCCGTACTTCTGCAAGACAAAGAAGGGGCCTCCCTTGGACGGAACGGAGTGCGCACCTGGGAAGGTAAATCCAGCATGCCCAGGATCGTCACGTGGTGACTGTCCCAGCCTCTTTGGTGTCTCAGTGTTGCTGACCGAGTTTGTGCTGTGCCCCCTAGTGGTGCTACAAGGGGCACTGCATGTGGAAGAACGGTGACCAGCTGAAGCAGGATGGTGCCTGGGGTGCTTGGACCAAATATGGCTCGTGCTCCAGGTCTTGCGGGACGGGGGTGCGGTTCAGGACCCGGCAGTGCAATAACCCAGCGTAAGCCACCTACAGATTCCCCCTGTCTCCCACGTGACCCCTCAACTCAAATAAAACTGCACCACACTGGGGCAAAGTAACCCAGATCTTAAATTCAGCCTAACATCAGGAAGTGTATCTCTGAGAGCCATTATTTATAAAAAAAAAAAAAAAACGTAAGGAATGTAAATGTATGGTACTGAGGTCTCGTGGGACTTGCAATGGAGAAAACCTCACTTTTTATTTATCCGTGTATTCTGGAAAGTATTGCGATAAAGAGTCAATTAAGCTGTTAATTTTTGTTAATGTTCCCAGCCACTGTGGGATTTGGCAATAAGAAAATGGTCGGGGTATTGCACTCATGGAAACCAAATGAACAGAAACAGGAAGCAGGCAGCTATGTGAGCAGTATTGAGTGACACATTATCATTATGAAAATCTCATTAAATGTTTCTTTACATTTATATTCACTTTACATTATATTCAGGAATTGCTACGCTGTGTGAGAGCAGATTTATGTACTTGAGTGTAACGTATTTAATACCCGTATAGTTTAATTTTGCAGCTAAGCGACAAATTCAATTAAATTCAATTCATTTTTATTTGTATAGTGCTTTTTACAACACAAGTTGTCACAAAGCAGCTTTACATTGTTCCCAGGCCTGAGACCCCCTGAGAGCAAGCCTAAAGCAACAGTGGCAAGGAAAAACTCCCTATCAGGAAGAAACCTTGCGCAGAACCGGGCTCATGGGGGGGGGCCCATCTGCTTATGGCCGGCACTGGGCAGATAGAGTTAAAGACAAGTTATACAATGTACTTTAAGACATTTACGATTGATAGACAATAGTAGTTAACAGCAGAGCGATTATAAGAATGTCTCCTAGGATGTCCGGTTCTTGGAATGCAGTTGGCTTTGATGGGCAGGGCAGCAGGACTGGAAAACGGGATGAGACGCTTGGGCTACAGCTCCGGACAGGAGCCCAGAGCAGGGATAGGAAGCAAACAGAAAACAGTGGTTAGTGGATGATAAGAATGGCAGGGATGTAGAACAGAGAGACAGGAGAGGAGGGGCAGTGAAAAAGGTGCCAGTGTGCAACAAGGAAAAACCCCGGCAGGCTAACATTATGGCAGCATACCTAGGGGACGGGAGGCAAGGGACCGGCATAGTCATGAGGGCGACCCTAAGACAGTCAACACCAGATCACGGCACAGAGTCCAAGAAAGCAATGACCACTTAGTCCACCAGAGACTCTATGATCCACGCCAAATGTGAAATGCAACTAGCTGCACTAATCTACATCATTTTGAGAATAACTGTTATTATGAAAGGTTTCCTCTCTAAATAGTATAAAGCCTTTGTATTTTGCAGATTCAAATATCTCATCAGGATTTTACTTATTTGCTCAGCCAGTTATTGGTGTGTATGTACCATGCACAGCTTATCAAATCATACAAGCATTACTTACGGTCGTCTTTCATTTTTGGTATACTAATGCAGCTATAAGCTATTGCATTTCAGAACAACATTCACTTTGACTGAAGCTGAAGCAGCACAAAGTCTTACAGTGATAGACTGTGCTGTAGAGACTGTGTAAAACAATGGAAGGACATGTACCGTCTTTTGTTTGTTAACAATGAAATGTGGTGGGGCACTTATTCATTCATTCATCCACCAGACCTTCCAATGGAGGTCAGGACTGTCCTGGAGTGAACTACGAGTATCAGCTCTGCAACACAGACGACTGCCCCAAGCACTACGAGGACTTCCGGGCCCAGCAGTGCCAGCAGCGCAACTCGCACTTCGAGTTCCAGAACGCCAAGCACCACTGGCTGCCCTACGAGCACCCGGATGGTAGGTGCCAAAGATGGGCACGCCGGTGTCCCACCCACCACCGTCAGCGGAGAGCGCTCAGACTTGCAGTGACGGCGGGGGCAGACAGGAGTCATCAGGGCTGAGGGAGGCCTGCAGGCCGTGTCTGGCAGCACATGAACACTGCACTGGGCATAGATATATGTGTGTCTGTGAGTGTGTGTGTGTGTGGCATCCTCCATCTGTATTCATTCCCCCTGATAAAATATGAACAAAAAACATTATGTAACAGAATAAATATACAAAACTTCTTCCTTTAAATGGTACAAAAATACTAAACTTTGAAAAAATATTCAGAGCAGAGTGCTTCTGCATGGTGTTGTACTAGAAGCCCTTTTAACGTGCTTTAAACATGCCCTTTTGTAAAGTGGATTAGTGTGTCTGAAAATCAAGAGGCTTCTTCTTCAGTGGAACAGTAAAGGTTCAGCACCGCCGCGCTGGGCATGCGCGGGCCCCGTTGTGGCGCTCTGCCGCCCTGCTTTTAAGACTGAGCTGCGCGCGTGCTGTTAATCGAAAGCCCAGCTTGACACCGAGGAAGCGGGCGACGTGTGACTCACTGAATGCGGCTGACAAAGGCACGTCCCTCAGGGTGTGCCCAGTACGGCTGTTCTTTTGCATGCTGCTTGTGCCGCAGTGTCGCAGGTTCAATTTAGTGATTTAATTACAGAGTATTAGAAGCGAGATTCCGCGACCCGCAGGTTTCCTTTTCATGTGCGGATGCGAGTGTCGTTTCCTCGTCTGAAAAGCGATATCACAGCGATATCACAAACAATATGACCTTTATCACTTCTCAAATTAAAAAAGACCTGTCCTTGATTTAGAGAATAATGTGCATACGTGCACAGCGCCAGAGACTCTAAAGTCTCTTAAGTAGAGCTCTGGAGGCAAAGCAGCTCTGCCGCTAGTGAAATCTTTTAAGGGATGTTTATTTGTCGGCAGGTAATCTTACTTTACTGTGTTAGACCTGTCCTTTTTCTTGTTTTTTTTTCTCCCAGCCAATAAAAGATGTCACCTGTACTGCCAATCAAAAGAAACTGGGGATGTGGCTTACATGAAGCAGTTGGTCCACGATGGAACAAAATGCTCGTACAAGGATCCCTACAGCATCTGTGTGCGAGGGGAATGTGTGGTAAGAAGCCAGCTGCATGCAGCTACTTTAGCATGCACATTATGAGCAACTTTATATGGTCTGTGCAAAGCTAAAACAGCAGTCACACAAATGCTTATGTGATGTCACTGAGCAGTAGTGTTCTTATTAATCATATTAATGAAAAAGCAAAAAAACACAGATAAAGCTGGATTCACTCTCAGGTTGAAAAATGAACTGATCCGATTCATGTTAATTAAACACAGTGATCGAGTGCACTGTTCGTATGTCCTATTTGCTCATGGCTCAAGATGGATTAACATGTCCTTTAGCTCAAAGACCCATGTCTTAGCAGGGTTGCACACATGTCAGATATATGATGAGGCGAGGATTAATGAAGGGAATGCTAAATAGTTAGATCCATGCTCAGGAAGACTGCACAGAAAATTCCGTCGTTACCACCAACAAATAACCAGAGGCATCTAGTTTTGTTGCATCTTCCATTCACTAAGAACAAGAGCAACCAGCATTTTTATAAGCTCAGAAATACTATGCCTGTGTCTCCAGCCTAGCCGTAAAGCATCATTATCCAGACAATAACAAACGATTTGATTTGTGCTCAGAAAAATCTCTTTTAAGCAACATTGCAAAAATAATGATTTCAATTGATATTTGTTGCATATCTAATGTCAATATTAGATATGGAACAAAAAATGTAAATAAATTATCCATACCTGAGTAAAATATAAATTAAATATCAAGCAAACTGGAATACTGTGGTAATGTAGTTGGCCATAACAGTTTATCAGTATCAGTGCATCAGTATTACTAAAAAAATGTAATGTCTGCTCTTGTGTCTGAAATCAGTTGCCTTGATTTTTGTGGATACAGAAATCGAGAAAACATACCTTAAAGGATGAGGTACAGAGGTTCCTAAGAGTACATAAGATTTCAAATCTGAAAATAATGGTTACCGCAGTAAAAAAGGCTAATACTAGCTAATGGCTATACATGAAACATAGCATTATTTCATAGAGGAATAGCACTACTTCTTTGTTCTGGCCTTGAAGAAGATTTTGTCTAATGAGACAGTATGGATTTGAGATAATGGTACAGTTTGTTATGATGGCCACTTAAAAACGCTGTACTGTAGACTTCAGAAACATTCCATGTATCCAGCTGGGAGATTTGCAAAGCAATTTAAAGGGTGGAGAAACTGGGTGTAGAGTGAAGAAGCAGTATATGGGAGTATATATTAGCACATTGCCTAGCAGTCCGGTCCCATTTTGTCTCCATACGTTTAGTTAAACTTTCACATCAGTGTATGCAGTGGAATAAAACATTGTAGTGTGATGGAATTTTGCATTCACATTGGAGAAGTCAATGAAAAACCAGCATACAGGGTACATCTCATCACCTTTCTTTTCTGTATTTTTCATAACCTTCTTAAGTACTCTACAACCTCAGGTGTCAACTGACATGTCAGTCCTTAAAAATAATGAAATAAACGAAAGAAAATAAAGTAACAGTGCAATCATTTCTCAGTCTTTCTGCCTTGTGCTCTTTTTGCAGAAAGTGGGCTGCGACAAAGAAATCGGTTCAAACAAAGTGGAGGATAAGTGCGGGGTCTGCGGAGGGGACAACTCGCACTGCAGAACAGTTAAAGGAACCTTCACTCGCACCCCCAAGAAAACCGGTAGGCCTCTTTTAACAGCAAACCCCATCCAAAGGGCAGATGCCGTATTAATAAACCATGTGACGAAGGCAGCGTGTTTGTCTTTCGCGTTGACCCTGGAACATTCCGCTCCTTGGTTATGCTCCCCATGACCTTTAGTGTGTTTCTGCTGCCCTGCGGTGTGCATTAATGTGCCGCTGTATACAATGGCAAGGATGAGTTTACTTTTCGGTCTGAGAACCTGCCTGCCATTATAATGAGATGGCGGTCATGGACTCTGGAAGCATGGCAGGTAATTAGTGATGATCTCGGACAGTCCGGCTCTGCGTGGCAGTGTTGCATTGAATATGGTCAGTCTACAATCAATAATACCAAAAGACAAAAGTGGAACTCCCTCATTTAAAATCGGCAAATGAAGCAGCAACAGGGTAGATCGTCATCTACTGCTTCACTGGTACTTCACTGGCCTGCGGTGGAGTTCTTAATCTAATTTGCTGTGGTCTTTACTTTTAGCATGTGTGCTAAAATCTGTTTCAGATCTTTCCTTGATTAACAGTGGGCATGCAAAGACGTGACCTCTAGTGTCACCACAACAACACAGGGAATTAACTTCACTATTGAAGTTATTGTTGTCGCTGCTGTTTGTGCTTGAGATTTTAAATGAGACATTCCATGTCTGGAATCATTGACAGTAGTCTGGCCTTGATCATCTCATAGCATTACAGGTATTTTCTGTCATGTCGTTTTGATTTTTTTGAACTGAAAAGATGAATTTGCAGACTGTATTGTTTTATCTTCCAGGGCCTGGACCGAATCAAAACTGTTTCTCCCAGTATTCACTAATCCCAAGCGACAGTGCAGAGTTTCCAAATTTGTTGTTGTAGTATCACTAATTTAATTAGAGGAAACACCAAAGGGATTAAAGGGTTTGATCAGCGTTTTGGCCCTGGTTAAATCTTCTCAGCTCAGCCACAAACTCTGCTCTCCGATCTATTATTGAGGCTTATTGAGGCTGTCAGAGACTTTAAGCACAGGGGGCATTGAGAGACCAGTTGAAGTTGTACAGTTGAGATTAAAGACTTCAGGGAATGCACAGACAGGAGAGCAAGGCAGAAGGAGCCATTGTGACCTCCTCTGACACAGACACAATCATTCAATGTAAAAATGTTACATTTCCCATTAGGAGACCCTGTTCTTTTCAGCTTAGTCAGAATGTCTAATGGACATCATACATGTCCTTTGTGTGATTTGACAGTGATTTCCCCCTTTGGTCCATTTTAATCCACAGCTGATTAATGAGAGGAAAGGCCAATGTGCAAATTGTTTGTTCTGGGTCCTCAGACATGAACGAGGAGAGAGTGCAGAATGTCTTTCAGTTCTGTACCCGGTATTCATTCAGCTAAATGGTTTATTATAGCCTGGATGAATACTTAAAGAAAGAGTGCGGGGGAGACAGCAGCATAATGGGTTTTAGAGGGGTATGCTGGTCTTGTAGCTGCTGCTTCGTTTCAAGTTGTAGATGGGCATTCTTACCGTAAAGTTGCAGCCTCTATCTCCCTGCAACATAATGGAATTTCTAGGGGACAAAAAGCTGAAATTTGTTATGCGCTTTCGAGAAAGACCCTTGTGATCGCTCAGATAAGCACTGAGGAATCGGGAACAGGCTATAGGCATCTTACAAGGGAACACAGTGTTAAGGTTCGTTCTGGGCTTATTTACTGTGTGTCACCGAAGCTGTTAACTCACAAATTAAAGAGAGGGAGGGCGTGCGCCCCATGTCAAGGAGGTGCAGACTGGCTAGTTATCTCATAATAAATACATGAGGAAAGTTACACACCCTTGCACTCCAATTTACATCTATTTAGAATGAAAGACCCCCATCAACACAAGCAGTGTCTTCTTGAGGGGAGACTATTTGTTTGCCTGGACATCATTTATAACTGGTGCAAGCGGTGTGAAATAGGCGTCAGTTTATTATAGGCGTCAATTATTCAAACCGCTTGTAAATGTGCGTTCATAATTCATATGCCAGGTTGAAGATGTTACCTATCCAGTTCTATTAAAAAGTATGCCTTGTCCAGTGGCTTCAAGTATATACCTGCAACAGGACAAATATCCTTCACCATGTCACATCTCCTTAAGGTCAAGCACAGCGTACCAGTACAGGCTGCCACTGTTGTTGTTATTGTGGAAATGTAACGATCTTTCCATGCTATGCCACTGCAAATGACATGCCGTCAGCAGCAGCGGTAGCACGCGTCTCTGGCGATATGTAAACAAGCCCCGAGGTGATCCATGTGGCGTGCCGGAGGGACACACATTGCAAACACACAGGGCCGCAGATACAGATTCTGCTTTTAGGAGGTCAGGGCCATGATAGTGGAGATTGATTGCAGCCTGTCGTGTGAGTGGGAAATTGATTTTATTTGTGGCCATTAAATGGCCGTGCGTCCTGAAAGGGGATCGGCATTGCGCCGCTCGCCGTGTTGACAGCGGTGTGATGCAGGGACAGTAATATAAAGGATGATTTCCTTTTGGCAAATGTCTGAGACTTCGCATCACCTCCCATAGCTTTCGAATGAGACCTGAATAACAAGCAGGGGCAACACGTGGATAATGGAATGAGCTTGGAAAACAGTACTTACCCTTTTCTCTCTTTCTCTCTCTCTCTCTGTCTTTTTGATTAAAATCACCTACCTCTTTTAACAGGGAAAAGGTTAAGCAAGAGATGCCATAAGGAAATCGATTTGTTGGAAAACAGAACCTGCAAGTATCCAGTGTTATCTGGTTTTAAAATGTTTCCTCCCCAAAGTAATGTTTTCTGTTTCATTGACTGTGTTAGTGACTGAGTTAGTGGAAAAAGCAAAAAAAAAAAAAAAACATCAAAATTTGAGGAACTGGTAATAAGAAAAAAACACAGAATCCCCAAGAACTAATGGAGTGTGACGTATCTGTTTGCCCCTTTGACTGTATGAAAGTAACTTCATAAATATTTATGATATTTATGGAATGAAACAGTCACTCGCAACTCAGTCAATTAAATATTGACAGGTATGTTCATCTTCAAAGCCTTTATGTATCTCATAAAGCGGGGTACACACACTTGCAAACCAGTGGGGGTGATGGTGTTGATATTGCTTGGAAATGTGAGAACTATCCAGTATGCATGTACTCACGCACACACACACACACGCACACACAAAGTGTTTCTGAGTAGGGGGAGGTACTTTCCAGGCTCTGACCATTTGCTTGCATTCATCACCCAGCGAAGTGATAGTTTTCAGCATTTTTCTTGGCATGTCTGTTTGGACTCAGTAAAATCAACTAGACAGACTTTGCAGCTCTGGCACATTCTTTTGAAGGCCTGGGATTGCGTTACATGAGAACAGATTGCGTAGTCGCACAGTTATTACCTGATTGCATGTGGACCTTCATTTCCAACGTGAAAAAAAAAAAATATACTTCATTTACACAGGACCCAGAGCTCACATGGTCTTGCACCTGGAGTAACGAGCTGTGACAGATCGGTTGTGACAGATTGGAGACGACTTGTTAGTCTGTCCTAACCATTTGCTCGCTCACTAATAAAGTAGCTGCCACACATTCCCTCTCTGTACAGAAACAGATACTGAGTTCCTTCCAGCCGTCATTCAGTTATGAGACCCCTGATCTTTGGACTGGGTGTACGAGTTAAAGCTGCTGCAGTGGGCGGACATTGTTAATCTTTGATAGGATGTTTAGGCAGCTCTCACATTCCCCCCAACGCCCCCCACCCCATCAGGTGTCACTTGTGTGTACTCGTCGGCATTATGGCAAAACAATACAGGCGAGCAGCTATCAGGGGCTACATAAAAAGCAGATCGTTTTCGCAAGTCCTGGCTCACCTCTGTCCTTGCCTCCATTAGGACTCTGAGGAAATGAATTAAGCTATTCCCGGGCTGCAACTCTGTGATTTAATCCTGTAAAGAAAACTGGCCGACTTTTTCTTTAGAACCAGTCACCTCAAGTTTACTCAGCCCGTTTTGGTCAAATTATCAAATTATCAAAAGAGAAGGGTTCGTTAAAAGGCAAATGACTGAAGTCAATGAAAAAGAAGCCATTATGACAGAAAAATAACAAGCTGATTTCATTTAAAGGGAAGACAAGAGGAGCGTTCTCATTGCCCAAAGGAGCTCGAAATGTGTATCTGAATGAAACGGAAGATTCTAAAAATATTCTTGGTGAGTCTCAGTAGGATTGCAGAAGGCTGGACATCCATGGAATAGAACAGAAGGCGGCTTTGCAGCTTTTGTGCAGTTGTACCTAATGCAGTTTTGCCTTGTATGGAATCTGACAAAAGGTTTATTCGTTCAATGATTTTCATTTGACTCGGTTTGCACTGCGCCAGCCAGATTACATAAGCTGTTGTTGCCTTTACTCAAGAGTTACCACCAAAAGCAATGTGGCCTAAATATGCCTAGGCAGATCTGGACATTTTGACTGTTCACGAATGTGGGTGCCATCATATGTTGCAGCAGAAGCTGCACAAATCTTCTTAATAATGACCCATAATTGAGCAAACCGTGTGTGAGCAGTTGGTGAATGTTACATAATAACATAGAAAATAATTGGTTTTGTCTGCCATACTGCTATACATGAATGAAGAACCTCTTGTCTGGTTTCAGCACTCTAACTTTCTTTTGCAGGTTGGCATGACCTTGCACAATGAAAGTTAATGTAGATTTGTACGTCCACTCTGATCTCTCAGCTTGTAGAGCAAAGCAAAATGCCCTCTGAGTAAAAGGATGTCCACCTCTGCAAGAAAACCATTTTATATTTACTTTTGCTCACTAACTGCTTCTATTATCTTTCCCAATCTTTGCTTTCGTCGCTGACGCAAACACACGCAAAGGTTACCTTAAGATGTTTCTCATCCCGCCTGGTGCTAGGCATGTAATCATCCAAGAGCATGAGGCTTCCCCTCACATTCTTGGTAAGTGGCATCTTATGTTGGATTTGAAGATTGTGTGCCCACACACATACATTAAATATTGCCCACTTTAAGTGCTGTCCATATGGTTGTGGTTCATAGACCCTTCATTTGCAACACTAAGCTAAACACCTCTTTTTATGGTTACATCAGAATATGTTGGTATATTGTAGCATTTTCTTTAGTTAAGCTCTTGAGACATTACATACACTTTTTTCATCAGCTAAGGCAACACTTCTAACTTGAGAGTTGTATGTACATGTACATCCTGTACAGGTTTTTAATGACTTTTGCTTTGTTTCATTAAGCTCACTCAACAACAGAGACATCAAGTGCATTACTACATGTTGATATAAAAATAGGTTGTGATGAAAAGGAGAACCAACAAATACTTTGCCTGGAATAGAACTCTATAATTATGGTAAAAACAGGCCCATTGTTTAGTGAGTATAAGCGCTTACAACAGTTTGGTTGATGTCTTACTGTTAGATGAGCACAAAGCTCACCACCACTTCATCCATATGCAGATTAGCTCTGTGTAGTACCTACTTACCAGTGAAGGCATGTGATTATGCCTGTAATGAACACACTACACTTCAGTAAACATGCCCATCATACAGCAGTGTATTCAAATGAAAATGTAAATGTAAATGTACTAAAAATAGTCCTGAGTCTTACTAATGTACAGTTTCCATTTATTTCACCGGTTTTCAGTTCATAATTAATTGTTAAGAGTAAATTAATCCCTGTGTTCCTAGTCTAGTAAAATAGCAGTACTGTTTTTGTATATCATGCAAATATGAGGTAACATGTAATCATGATTTAAAGTGCAAAAGAGACACATTTATGGAGGTCGAAACTGTAATTGGAATGACAAGTTGGGTGCAATCCATTATGAGCGCTGATATAACAAAGCGTGCTTTATTTTGCGCCAAATGGAATGTGATTCATTCGGCTCCAGTCGCATATCGACTTCCATCATGACTGAAGTGTCCTTTGTGCCGCTCGATTGCTTGTTTTGATTGGAAGTCCTATGGGTGCGACTTGAAGTCAAAAACCAGGAGATTTCATAAGGCATGCTTTCGGAAATCAAGTTTGACAGAAAGCAATCCAGCCAATATCAGAGATACAGAGAGGCAATATGTCAATGCCAGGCAAATATAACAATGTCTGGAAAACAATGCTGTCCTCAAGATACATGGCTGTCCATACCTCTCTGTATGGTTGATAAGACTTTAAGTGGATTTTGTTACCTGCATGAACATGAACCTGAACCCCTACTTTTTGCTGAGATTCATTCAGTTCTTCACCCTAATTAAATTAATCAATTGATCTATGCTTTAACATAAACCAACTCCACAGAGACTGCAGTTAGATATATTATTATAGCTTAATTTTTTGGAAGTAATGCTGTAATTGTAGCTTTATTTGAAATTCGAGTTACGTTCTGTCACATTTTCACCACAACAGACTTCACTAATGTCCATCATGTCAGAAGTTTTTATATGGTAATTTAAGATGACAAAGCTGATTATTCTTCATTCATAACCCTGGCAAACATTTTCACTGATTTCTACCACACTTTTTACCAACTTCCTAGTAACACTGCCCCTACACCTAACACTGCCATCTCCACTCTGACACCTCAGCAGACTCAAGCAGACACAGAAGCAGCCATCCATCATGTCACTTCATGTCTTGTGTTCAGTTTTGATATTTGATCAAAACTTCACTCTGTTGCTTTCTTATAGTCCCTGTAGTAGCTTCATAGAGATACTGCTTTAGAGTACTTACTTTACCTTAGAAATGTGCTGTATTGTACTGTTGTGTGATGTTTGAAAAGTGACATTTGAATATTGATGTTACTGCCAGATATATTCATGCATTTGTGTGTGACTCCCGCTTTTCAAAATGGAGCAGTTAGGTCAGTATGCACATCTCTATGCCAGTCATGCTCACCTCATAAGATCTGATGAGATTTTTCAGTCATAATGCAGACAGAGAATGTGAAATTACATTTAGCTGAGATACAATGAAACATGGGAGCAGTGGCATATGCTCAGTAGCAATGCAGATTGATATCAAGTAATTATCCCTGTAACCTGTAAAATTGGAAATCATGAAATTATGCATTGAAAAATCACCAAGGACAGAAATAAGAACTCCTTACCCAATAAATATGTTAAACTCTCTCTGACGTTTGGAAAAGATTTTTATCAGTAAATGCTCCAGATCTGATACAGATGATAAATTTAGTGACATGGACAAAATGTGTGTCTTCATGCCCCGGAACGTTCCAGCACCGAGGACATTGAGCTTTAGGTGAAAGCGACTCCTAACAAACTTTTGATTTCAGCAATCAAGAATCAAGCAACAGGACATTACATTCTGAATGGAAAGGGAGAGGAGGTGAAGTCGAAGAGCTTTATTGACCTGGGCGTGGAGTGGGATTACATCATCGAGGATGACGTTGAGACACTCCACACCAACGGACCCCTGCATGACGCCGTAGTTGTGCTGGTATCATTTTTCTTTTTAAATACCCAGGATTTAAATGTCATAGATTCAGAATGTGAACATATACATGTGAAAAATACAAACTGTTGCAGATGCAGGTTGTAAGTGCAGACTGAGAAAAATGACTTACTTAAAAGTCAGAATTCTAAAAACAACCTCTTCATAACAATTTCAAAAGACCCCAAATGAACCTCTGCTTGTAAAATCTCCCTTTTTCTTGTAAACAGAAGACTCCCTTATATTTTCAGCAATTGGCACTGTATTGAAACTAGCACAAAGTGCACTGCTTATTCTGTAGGTGTGATGCAGTCTGCTCATGAATCCTATATCACATTCAAACATTTCAACAAAGAAAGAAAAACATACTTTTATTTTCAGAACAAATTCTCAGCAGACATTCTTATCCAGGGCAACTTACATACTGTAGACTACATGTTATCTATTAAGACCACTTAGGCAATTCAGGTTTAGTACCTTTTCTAAGAGTACAGCAGCAATGGACTATCTGGGAATCAAACCTGAAACCTCTGGGTTATCAGCTATGCCCCTTACCTCAACAGCACACCGCTGCCCATTACACTATGTTACCCCGAAGGTCAGTAATATTAATATTATGAAAATGGCTGCATGAGTAATGAAATAAGGATGAAACCTTAAATCCAGATGTGACTAAATATCAGTAAGTGAAATTGTCTTATTTTTTTATTATTTTTTATTTAACCTTTATTTCACCAGGTTTGTCCCATTGAGATTAAAATCTCTTTTACAAGAGAGACCTGGCCAAGAAAAGTCTTATGCATCTGGGCCTTTGTTTTTCATCCACTCTGTGTGAAGTATGCGCATTTCTCAAAGCTAAATCCACATGTGAAGGTTTTAGTTTCGCACCCTTGCGTTAATTCCCCAGATACGACTTCATCTCTCTTCCTTTGGGAAGATTCATGTAGGAAACTTTCATATCCTGCCTCAGTGTGCTTGTCTGTCAAATTGGAGTTGCCAGGCAGTGGTTGTTATCACCTTTGATTTTCTCAGCCGTGATGTGTGTTCACTGGGACTGAGGTGTCTCAGACACAATAAATGACAGATATGTCAGACCTGATCCACAGGCTCTCAAAAGGCATACAGATCAATCTCTGGACTAGCGGCAGGACAGTCAGAAGACACACTTGACAGATGATTTGTTTATTATTCACTGCGATATACTGTGAGTGGTTGGCGCCACTCAGTACATGCAGGAGTCGGGAAGTATATACTGTTGCATAGATCTCTTCATTCAAAAAATCATCTGTTGCACATCAAGTGAGGACAAGCCATTGTTATTACATCTGGCCCAAATGCGAGGGGGTTATATGGATAAGCAGAGGAGTTTGTGGAGCAGTAACAGGAGAGATAAGGGCTGAAAAGGAGAACAGTCTTGGGAGCAGAACTGGAGGGTCGTAGTGGTGGTGGTGGTCGTGTTCCTCAAATGTTGGACAGAGCAATCAATAGATGCAGGTTAGAGCAGGGAAGCAAGCTGATTTGAATTTTTACTGTGTGTGATCTTCACGCAAGTGTCACTAATGTTAGATAAATAAGCATTAATAACTAAGAATTATCACACTTCATCCAGAAAGGTGGAGTTGTCATGGTTTGTAGATATAGTAATGCAAGGTAATGCTCTTTTTGTCAAAATAAAATCTCCAGTCGCTCACCCTCAGGTTTCCCACGTAATACAACACACTAAAATACTACAGAGAAAATAATAAATCAAACCAAATGTGGGAGGACCTACCTCAGACTTCTGGGATTTTGTGCCTAGCCGCCTTTCTCTCTGGTGCTCCATCATTCTTACGTATCATCCTCATACCTGGCTCCCTCTCCCATTCTCTCACTCCCTCTTGCTCCCATTTATATCTCTCTTTCTCACTCACATCTTAAAAACAAATACGAGTCTGTTTAAAAATACATGCAAATCTTTAAATTATTAACTTGCTGTACTGGAAACTAGTGTCATACTGGCAAGGTTTATCACACAGGTTTACTTGCACAACAGGGTCAGTGACACAGTATCCTTGAAAAAGGTGAGAATATCATCACCTTTTCTCTGAGTTTCTTGGCTGAATTGGTAGTATCCAGCAAATGTTTAGAAAGGGTTAATACTTGTCCTAGCATACCAAAATTGGACCCAGGCCATGGGATACACAGAAATATGATAATTCATGCATGTACCCTTTTTAAAATAGACAGAATACATGGCATAGATAGTAATACTTTACTTAAATATTTGTAATAATATGCAATAATGCACACAGCAGCATTATGCAGTATGTAAGATGGTTTTATTTTTTAATATTTTTGGATCATATTTCATCTGGAATGTGTCGCTGGAGTGTCTAGATATTGATTTGAAATTAAAATTATGGAATGGAATTAAAATTTGAATCATATAAAACCTAGTGAAAATGTTTAAATGCAGCATTTAGAATTTCAAAACATGTACTGTGGTTTGATATGTTTCTCTTTTTATGTAACATCTTCTCTGTAGATTATACCACAGGACAACGAGACAAGATCTACTCTGATGTATAAGTACATTATACATGAGGACTCGGTGCCAATCAACAACAATAATGTCATACAGGAAGACTCCTACGAGTGGGCTCTGAAAAGCTGGTCACAGTGTTCTCGGCCCTGTGCAGGAGGTAATGGCTTTCACTGAAGGAGAACCTCAGCTATTCCTGTGCTTTCTTGTACTAATGCAATCCCCTGTATATATCCCATTCAAGGGTTCCAATACACTAAGTACGGATGCCGTAAAAAGGGCGAAAGCAAGATGGTCCACCGGAGCTATTGTGATGTGAGCAAGAAGCCCAAACCAATCCGAAGGATGTGCAACCTACAGGATTGCACGCAGCCCCAGTGAGTCGGTTTTGGTGTTACCCTCCATGCTTGATCTCACAAAGGAAATGATAGGCTTAGTATTTGTAGGGGTATCAGTGGATTGATATTTTACAGTACATTTACTTAGCACAGAGTGACTTGTGCAGTTTACAAATCATCTATTCATATGGCTGGGTATTTACGGAGGCGAATCATATGAACTACTTTTCCAAAGGGTACAACAGCATTGCGGCACCAGAGAGCTGAACCAGTAACCTTTGAGTCACAAGGCCTGCACCTTACTCCTACACCACACTGCAGCCCACCACTTTACTCTGACTAGATATTCACCTAGCTGCTCTCTGGGTTGGATGTTTGTCTCATGTGTGCCTAATGTTTTGCACACAGTACTTTGATTGACATTGATTCATTAAATGCAGGGCTGGCATAACATCACCTTGTTAGCAGCGGTGTAGTGCAGCGATGAGCTTGTCTACAGCCATGCAGAATTTACATGGGTCAGGTGGCTGGGCAATTTCTACTAATTAGCTCACACCAACAGTTCATTTGCTGAGACGCATTGTTACCCAGTGGCGTGACAGTCTGTTTCATGTAGGCAGACCCAGCGTCAGGAGTGATTATAGTCCTGGTGTGAGCCTCCATCTCTAATGTGATAATAATGAGTGGAGCTGACACAGAGTTTGGGGTTACTTTCGATGTCTTTCACCTCCGCTACACTGGTAGCCGAATGATGCTGCAAGCAGACAAGGAACTACAGAAACTCCCTCTAACAGATGCCTTAATGAAGACAGTGTGAAATCTCCATTGGTGCTCTATAGCCATGTATGACTTTTTTCTAGGTCACTTAGTTATATTTATTTAAAATATGTATGAGTATGATATTTCTATGTCTTTATTCAATTGTTCTATTTTATCCTTTGCCATATCAACAATTTTTTATGTGTACTGCACATGATTTGTCTTAGTTGTTAGAAATCTCAAGATAATTACCCTGTGAAAGACATTTGCAATGCCGTAGGTTTTGCCAAAACATACGATTTTGTCGGCTTTCTTGGAGATATCACAGTTGCGTATCTCATTTTCGCATGGATATTAAAAGTACAAAAGCACTAGATTTCACCCCGTGGAAATCTAAGATAAAGCAAATTCCTCATTTGGGCATTCAGTTACTGTACATCTCTGTCAAGCAGCAGTAATTACTTTTTTTTTTAGGATTGGGTGTCAGAGCTCCATTACGGAGTTTATTACTTGCAGAGGCCAAGCTTGAAAGAGATCAATAAGAGATTAGACTGAATTCACTCACCAGCTTTGGAAGCTGGATAAGAAACAGCAGCGGAAGTTAATACTCAGCACGCAACGCGGGAGATGCTGGTGCCAGATATGAACACATTGCATCATGCCTTCAGCGCCTGTGCACAGCTGTAAAGTCTCATTTTTGGTCTCAACTTTGGTCTGTAAAGTAAACAGGGGTTTAATAGTGCAGGTGGCAGGAATGTCTAACTATAACATTTATGTTTACAGTTATTAGTCTTAGTACTTCTCTGAAGCATTATTCCCCTCTTTGTACGCAAAAGGAAAGCGGCATTCATTTATTCTACAATGGATGGACCATGTGCAGGGCATTTAGCTGATATTTAAAATATCAATAATATTAATAACGATAATTATGATGAGGGTAATGATAGCAATAAGGATAACAGCAATTAGAATAACAAAAAACTGGTTTTGTGCTTTTAGATTTTAGACCCTTTCCATTCACGGTTTTGAATATTCACACTAGACAGCACTCCCTGTTTCCGGCTTCATTCTCCTCAAGCCATTGCTGTCTTACATTTATTTTGCATGCTACTCACATTTGTAGCATTACTCATGTTTAATTTTGCTGCATGATGTTTTTAGACTGAAGCTGTGGTGAGATTGAATCCCTTTTGCACATAAAGTTTAGTTTTAGTACAGCTCTGTATGAGTGGCACAGGGTCTTCTGTAAGTACTCTGGCATCTGGCACTTCATAAATGGAAGCCATGCAACAGTCCCAAAAGATGGATCTTGAGCGGGAATTTCTAAATGCTTGTAGACATTTTTAGTCTTCTAATCCAATTGACCTTGGTGCTTTACAGAACTGAACTGAGCCTGCTCACTGACAAATCAGTTACCACCTGGTGCACTGACCAACGTCCTTGTTTCAGAGGGTGAGAGTTGTGACAGGGTTAATAATGACTTCAAACAATCAGGATTGTTGGGAGAAGAAGTTTGAAATGAGTTTGAAGCTTGAAGCCCTGTGTAGTTGATGTGAAAACGGGGTAGACATTATCCTTAACCTTTACATTGGCAACCAAGCAAGCAGCAGAGATTTAAACAAGTATTAGGCTGAGTAAGCACATTTAGACTTACCACAGAGAGTGGAATCGCAAAATCAACATGTGAAAAAGACGTGTATTAGAGCAGAGGGTGGCTTTTATCAAGCACTGTTTTAATCTCTGCCAGATTTCAGGAATGGAAAAAGAGACCTTGCATATGGTTATGGTGATGAAATGTTAACTCAAGGTCCATGACATCTCCTAATGCTCTCATTTCAGGTAGGATAATGAGCCATTGAAAGTAGTTTTTGTATATAGTAAGGAGGTGCTTTGGTCGAAAAACATCACCACATGAAGCATAATAATAATAATTATAATAATAATAATAATAATAACAATAATAAGGGCAATATTAAACTCAGAACTCACACACGTGGGAGTCTTTCTCTCTATAAAACATCACGGTTGATTTTAGGTGTGCGAGTATCTTGCCTAGAATTCGGTGAAGCAGCCAAGTTCACAAATCCACAGAGTTCTCCTGTGGTTCAGCGGTACAAATTGCTTGTAGAAAGACTGCCAGCTGGCTTAAGTGAGATTTATATTTGGGATTAGGGGCCTGTAGCAGAAGTTGAGATTTTGACACTTCCCTGAAGGGATTTTGTCACACTTAATGTTGAATGTGACATTTTGATGGTGAACCCCCTTTTCAGGCCCTCGATGTTGTGATATTTTGTTTATCAACTCCGCAACTTCATTGAAAGTCTTACAGAGTTGAAGCTGACAGCTATCCAAAAATGTGTTTTGCTGATCCAAGAGCACTGCTTATGGGTGACAGTTAAGGACAGCTGGTACAAATTGTTTGGCATTTTTGTGTGATTTTTGTTTTTGTTAATAATAAATACTTTCATCATTATTATTTTTACTAAATCAGGATAGAATAATAGGATTTAGGATTTAGAATAGCAGTAAAATTCATTGTATACTGTTTTAAAAGGAATAATCTGAGTTGCAGTTGACAGGAAGACTAGAGTCCTTTCAAAATATTGTGTCAACAAACTCTTTTCTTACAAATTCACAGCACTGGTGACTTCTGTGCTAAATTACTTTTCTTTTGAATTTGATAACCCACTATACATAGCAGATGTCAACTTCGTATTTGCTTCAGAAATGAAACACTTAAACAATTACACACCTGTTGCTTCCCTGACAAGCGTAGAAGAGCTTGAGTGTGATTGCTTCAGGCCGTAACGTAAGAACATGTGTACACAGGGTATCCAAGAATGAGGTTTATTGCTACTGTCACTACCACCCAGCACAGTCCCTGCAGTTTAATACCCAGGGTGCACATGTTTAGCTTTATATTTGCTTGTCTTTGCTTGTCTTGATATGCACGTGTGGTTATCCAAGAAGAATTGGTAAAGTTACCAACGATAATATGACAATAACAGTAACAGATTGAATAAATGTAACCAGTAATGTTAGTCATGAGCATGTGATCTGAATATGAATACAGCTTTAACAAGGCTTGATCTGAACAATGCTAACAATGCAAATTATAAATGTCTTTGCTGAAATGGAAATGCCTTGCAGAAAGGCATTAGAGTGCGAATGGAATGCATGTTGAGCAAAACGTTGCCATAGTTGTGTGGCTATGGCTGTCTTGATGTATGGGAAAGGATATGATGACAACACAGGATTTAAACTTCCAGCAGTTGCTTGAGCAACAGACTAATATGTAATCTTTCAGTTCCTGGTGGATGTGTTTGAGTGCACTGTTTGTCCCTTTTTGGTTAACTATAGCAATTTGCACAGGTTGCTTAAGCATGACATAATTCCTTTAGCTGCACTGTGGAACACAGTCATTAAAGACAGTGGTAATTCAAGCTTCTTCTCTGGAGGCAAGAAGTTGCTGCTTTCTACCAAATAGGCAGTGACAGCTCCCACACAGCACAAATAGAACAAAACACTGTAAAAGTATTCCCGCTCCTGTGCATTGTTACAATGTCCAGCCTCATGTTAATTTGCTAAAGATGTGCCAGAAAAGTCATATTTTATTGTCTTCAGAAGGATAATATAAATGCTGCTTAAACAAAATGTACTATAGAATGAAAACAAATTTGAATAAATCCAGAATGCTGTTGCTGAAATGAAAGTGAAATTAATATGCAGGCAGATTAAAAAATAAATTGTTGAACAGTAACAGACAGAGGGTATATGTTATGGGCATAGTTAGGCAAAAGGTAAAAACACAAGTCATTAGATGTGTGTGTGTGTGTGTGTGTGTGTGTGTGTGTGTGTGTGTGCGTGTGCACGCTATGGTGTAGACATAATTTTGCAGGTGTTATACAATGTGACGTTACACAACGCAGACAGATCCAATGCTGCCAGGATAGGGTGTTGTCTTGCCTGAAGTACCTTGTGTGAGGAGATTGACAATTACAGAAAGTGAAATGATAAGGACAAGATTGGGAAGACCACCCGGACATGAATATCAGGGTTTGTTTTTCTAGATGCATATACAGTCGACAGATAAAAAGAAGACAGTTAAAACCTACCTTTTTAAAAATGAAGGACAGAAACCACACTAATGAAATTAATGCAAAATGGTTTTGAAGAATGAAGCAAATTCTGGTTTAAGAGATTATAAAATACATTTGGAAAGGGCTTTGAGCACGATTTATTTGTCAGGAAAGTCTCGAAGTGTTAAATTCATTCCACCTTTCACAGAAACAAGGACAAGGATAAATGACTTTTTACCCATTGCTGTAAAGCAAAGCAAAGTAGTTTTACCTTGGTTTCAGCTATTGTGCTTGATTTTCTGGTACTGTGGTTCAGAGAAACAGTCGTTTCCTGTTAGCATATAGTCATCATCAGGTAAAAGATAACACTATACGAGTTGCATTGCAAAAAAAGTATTTTAATTACAGGATGAGGAATTTTCCCACTCAAATCAATTGTCTGTATACTACTTACTGTCATCCATCACCAAGTCTAAAGCAGTAAGCACATCACATCCATATAATTTTCTCTAGTCAGTATTGCACCGTGTATATTTACGAATAAAAATGTCTGTTCTGAGATTCTGTTGCGGCTGAGAAGGTTGGGATAGACATAGTTGGAGACATGTTTGGCTTGGAGTCTATGGAGGCGATCAGACATGGTGAGGGGACAAGGTACCAAAGCCCCCAGCTATTGTGGATGCAGTACCGGACAGCGCTGCAGTCTGACTGGCTGCAGAATTAGAGGGAAGCACCAGAGGCGTGCCAAACTGGGTGAGAGGACAGAGGACGTGCGACATTGACCTGAGATGGACGATGGTAGGGGTAGGAGGGAAAAAAGGTTGGCTGTGGGCGGTGCATTTGGAGACAGGCACAGACAGGACACTGGGACGACACTGTGGCCCTGGGCCGAGGGGACGGTGGCAGGTTTGCAAGGACAGGACAGACGACTCTCCAGGACTTTGGGGACTGTGGACCTGACAGGGCGGGGGGAAGGGGGAACGGGTTTGGGGGGCCATGACGAGGGGAAGCAGGGAATGAGAAGTGACGCAGCAAGTCACTGTCACTGGAGAGTGTAGATGCGGCTGGGATTTTGTGTTAGCTGAGAGCCATAGAATTAACGGGGATTAGATAATTGAGTCCAAAAGTGTCTGAAAAAAAGGTTTCTGAACTTTAGTGTTAAATCCATGAAATCAAAATTATACAGTGTAAACACAACACTCTGGCAGCAGAATGACTATTATATAATTAATTTGAATGAGTTCAAATCAAGTGTGACACCAAGCTAAAGTATAAAAGTGTGTGCTATGTATCATGTCAAATGTAGCCTTACCATGACATATCAACTGAGAATATCACGATAATGTCATGTATGACATGTATTTTGATGAGTTTGTGTTGGTTGGCATGTGCTAATAATAAATAGAGGCTTATGACTGCTTATGCAGTGCTTATGAAGGCAGTATGTTCTTACGAAGGTGTTATGTAACATGCAGGACCCCTCCTAGAAAGGGTTACCATTCAGTTCTGAGTGAAAGAAGAATGCCCTGAGACTTCATTGTGCTCGCATGGCTGGGTGAGAGAGGATCCTGAGCCAGGGACATCAACTTGAGGGCTGCGCCTGCTTTTGTGCCCTTCATGCTGCATCTGTCACTTAGCATTTCATGGTAACGGTCATGTCAAGGAAAACAAATATCCGAGCAAATTTATGTGTTTTCCATTTCTCTTTTATTTTGCCATTTCTTGTGACTATACAAACCTGGACTGCACAATAATTGGGTGCAAACCTATTTTTTACGTACCCTCAACTTCTGAACCAGGGCGTATCTCAGGATGCACAAAGCAATACCAAACAACCTTGAAATGTATTGAGGGAAAAAATCAATATAACTGACAATCAAACAGCATTCTTTCCCTAACAGATGTCGTAGAACTCTCCCCTCGCTCTGAAAGGAATACATTTCACATGGCAGTTTCACATGTTCAGGTTCTGTGGAGGACACGTCAATATGCGGGCAGCTCTGTGGAAAATATATACAGTCCATATATATGGTCCATTAGGATGGGCTTCGCTCTGCCACATCATAAAGGAGCCCATTATTTCCTGTTGTCAAAGAAAGGGGGGCTGCTGGCCACTGAAAAGAACCTCTGGTCTTGATTGTATTCGGTGCTCAGGCCAACTTCTACAAAGAACAGATAAGGACAAGATTAAAGTCAGTGTGTTTGAGGGAAGCACTCAGAGGGCAAAGTCATTTGAAATATTTCAGTGTTTCACTGCTTGCAGAAAATCAGAGTTGCCCACAAAACTAGACCTCTAGTTAGACTTAGCACCATACCTACTCACTACTCAAGCAACCATTGTGCTTTTTGTTACTTGGGGTGGTAACTAGGGGGTGGAGATCAGACTCTGACACCTTTGAGTACTTTTTTTCTGTTGGCTGGTAGCTTGTGATTGGAGAATGGGATTTAATGTTTCTTATTCACCAGCACTTGTTGAAAAGTTTGACTATTGCACTGTAGTGGTCACAAGTCAGTAAGGTCGGCATCACTGGGATTGAGCTTTGTAATGGTTAACAGCTACCTTGGTAAAAGTATGCATGTTAGCAGTAGTGTCACCGTGTGTCACATAGACAACTTAATCTCTATGACAGACTATGTCTGTTCCATGTCCCTTCACTTTGCACAGTGTGATGAAGTGTGGTTAACTGGCAGGCATGTTGTGATGATATTTATCAGTAAATGTCAAAGTTATTTTTTTCTGGTTATTTAATACTTGTATTGCAGCCAAACTCTTACATTTTATACAATGATAGTTCCACAGTGAATTCAGTAGGCATTTCACATAGTTATTATCCTACATGTCCTTAGCCAATAACTGTGACCTTTGTAGATGTTAGCTATACTTATCAAGAATAAACAAGGATAAACATAATAGTTATGTCTCATTAGCTCTTAGAAACAGTTTAGTATTTTTGTACTGGAGGAAGCCAGATGAACCCAGTAAGTGTAATGAATTGAACCTTTTCAATGAAACCGTAATTGTATACTAGAGATGTGGGATCACCATCAGGTGGGCTATCACCAATCTGAAGGTCGCAAATACTGTTCCATGCATTTGGAAATCACTGTCATTTGGCCTGGGATCATCTGCTGAAGTGGGTCACACGCAAGGATTTGTGCTCTGTATTATTTTCCTTCACCCATGAATATACTGAGGTTGTGAATGCTTCGGTTTTGTAGAAGGTGATGGTACAGATAGGGTCTTGCAGCTAGGATATCATCTGGATTATTTGAAAAGAAGGCAGCACTGTTACAAATCTATAGGGCATGGTTTGTTTAGTGTTGCAGTCTGAATTTCAGGAATAGATGTATTAATACAATACGCAATGTCTTTAAGTCCCGGTCACTGTGCAGGATTTCAGATATACTACAGTTGCAGACTACTGGCCATGCAATACTCTGACATTGAGACAAATTAAGGTAACTCAGCTACGCTGTCCAGAGTAATCTTGCTGTTGCTTTAGATAATTCTATGTAATCATTCATATTGCTTACTGCTTTCAATTATGAATTTGACAGTTAAAGCAATTAAAAGTGCAGATATTCACATACTCAGAATCATAAAATAAATGTCACACTATGATATTTTTTGCCATGACAGGCACCATTCAAAAGTGCAACAGACCGCTTCACAGAATCAACATTCACAGGAAAACAAACACTAATCATCCCTTTCAGTCAATAGTCCTGTTTCCAGCTAATATCTTCAACAGGGAATAGAAGCGCAGACAAAAATAAGAAAAACAGAAAACAACAATTAAGTCCCTGGGGATGCACTGTATGGATTCAGGTTGAACACCCCCTCCCCTTTCTTTCTGTCTCGTCTAAAAAAAAGTTCTTGGTTTCAGTCCTGGTAACCTTGGTTTTTCTTTGTGTGTGTTTGTGTGTGTGTGTGTGTGTGTTGTGTGTGTGTGCAACCGTGTGTCCAGGTGGATAGCCGAAGACTGGGAGCACTGCACCAAGACGTGCGGCAGCCTGGGCTATCAGATTCGCACTGTTCGCTGCGTGCAGTTCCTCCACGAGGGCACCAACCGCTCCGTCCACAGCAAGTACTGCAGTGGAGAGAAACCTGAGAGCAGGAGGCCCTGCAACAGAGTGCCCTGCCCCGCTCAGTGGAGGACCGGAGCCTGGTCTGAGGTAGGAGGGGAGAACTGCCCCAAAAGCTAGCCTAGTCAAGTTTTGGTCACTTGAGCCCATTGTGATTTACAGTTTTACCCATGGTGGTTAATTGTCCTTGGTTTTAAGATCATTATGTCATGTTTTTTAAGCCATGGCTTCATAAAACTTTTAGAAATATTGATATAGAGGTGGATGTAGAAGCAAAGAATATTGATGAGAGTGGCAGGGTTTTCTTATTGCAAATGACTACAGAAAAAAATTGCAGATATAGAACGTCTGTGTTGAAAGTGGCCTGTAACCATCCCTCTTTTTTCTCCTGCTACTTATTCTGCTTAGAAACAATGCAATACGCAATGGAGGCTAAGAAATTAATCACAGTATTTGCATTATTTATTTGGTTATTTGCCATGTTGCAGAGTGACCTACATAGTTTATATATCATGCATTTATTCAGCTGGATATTAACTGTGGAAATTCAGGTTAAGTGGGTTGGTTAAGGGAACATCTGCAATGCCTCCTATGGGTTAGAAGACTGCCTCAACGTGTAGCAGGTAGATCCTTTTGAAGGACAGCATATATGAAATTGCCATAGACACTGAGGCTCCCCCTTGTGCTTTTCACAGTGCTCGGTGACCTGTGGGGAGGGGGTGGAGCACCGCCCGGTGACGTGCCGAATCGGAGATCAGTGTAACGGAGAGAAACCGGAAACCTCCAGACCATGCAGGCCTGGGCCATGCCATGGTAAGCCTCTAGTGCAGAGAGACCTTACTGTTCATGGAGCTGAGTTTATTCTGACTGCCTTGAGTTTGGTCCTTGACTTGAAAGGATGTACTTTTAGGAAGACGCCACTTTTTCCTGGTTGATATAATCGGGTTGGTGGCTTGCTCAATTGTCTATGGTTTTCTAGTGACACACGGAAGTGTCTGGAATGATTTGATCATATTCTCCCAGATACAGATGATGGGATCTGTAAACTCACATATATCCATTCACGTGCCTGATTTTGTCTTTGCAGTTTCTCCAAATATGACTAATTGGAGCACTGTTATTACAGATGTAGAGTTTCTATGATGATGAAATTAAAATGTATTTTTTCAAGAACAGCAAGTCAGGTGACCAAAAATGAGTCGTAATAGGGCAGAGTCCCAGCTGAACTTGCCAGAAGGAAACTGCACAGCAGTATGGCCATTTAAGAGGGAGCACAACATCTGGAACAGAAACTGCTGTAGTATTTGTTAACTAATATACTTTGAGAGAAGACAGAACAGGATAATGACTGGTCAGACTGGTTTACGTTTGTCTACTCAATCAGCTAAATGGACGAAGAGAAAGGACAGTGAGCCTTAAAGAAGAGAGGGTGATTGAGAGCTAATAGTCTGATCTAAGGTGGGATGGAACAGAAAATGAATAAGGAAAAGATTGCAGCAAACCCACAATGGACTATTAGAATTACATATGCTCTCCTGCTTAAATGAATAGAAAAAAGTCCCTGCTTAAAATAAAATCAGAGAGAAAGCTAAGAGAAGAGACCCAAGAACACCGAGAAGAGACAGGTCACTTTCTCCACGCATTCTTGTTGAAAAAAATGTAGTTTTCAATCAGAATGTATTCCTGGTAATTACCTGTACCAGGCAACCTGGAAGCTGGGAGAAATCAATGAGCAATTGCTCAAGGACAGAAGTGCTCCTTACAATACAGAAAATATAATGCCTCTGTTATCACTATCTACCATTATGGTTAAGATGGTCTTCATACTTCTTATAATTAGCTTCTATTGTTATGACTAGAATCCATGCACTAGCACGGGTCACATGTTTTCAAGTCTATTTCTGCAGGTAACTCATTCAAAAGGCATTTCTAATAGCAGAGCATTTTTAAAATGATCTTTTTTTTAAATATATGTATATAAATATATAAAATATATAAAGTATACTGCATGTACATGTTGATAGCTTCAAAGCATCATGGAACCACCCCATATCAAACCACTGCATTTGCTAGATCACTGAGTAGTTTCTATCAATACAGTGTAGTAATGTATGAGGGAATGTATTAGAGTTTTATTTTGTCAACTTTTTTCAAGACAGCCTGCTGACATATTATGGGAAAATCAATACTATGATCTAGTATGGGTTTCTAAGAGCACAAAAGGCTGAAATGATGACAATGTGGCCATTACACATTTCATGTTCCTCTCTTAAATGTACGCACCAGCACAAGTTCCCATGAACCTATTCTCCAAACAAAATGCATTTCAAACCATGATACATTTTCACATCCTGAAAGGGGTTTTCACCTTAAAGAAAAAACAGCATTGAGACTAAAAATGTGTCATTTGTGTCAAATGTTTTTGATGGTTTTGTGTTGATGATGGCCCTAAAGGGGCAGCAGAATGTATGGAAATGGCCATTAATGTAGAGAAAAGAGGTGTCTAATGGTACCATTGCCATTGACTTTGCACAGTGCTATGACCAGTGACAGCTGGTGGTGATATTGGGTGGGTGGTCTAACAAATGCATTATGCCCATCAATAGTTCATGCTGCAGCATCAGCAGCATCACATCCGAGATACCAAGTCACAGCAACAACACTATATACCTTGTTATAGCAAGTGCTCTACAACAACACTATAGAGAAATGCCCACAAGAATGGCCTAATGCCAAAAAACTCTTTCTGTGTCTGTCTTTCTTTCTCTCTCTCTCTCTCTCTCTCTCTCTCTCTCTCTCTCTCTCTCACACACACACACACACACAC
Source organism: Megalops cyprinoides (assembly GCF_013368585.1). Lineage (NCBI taxonomy): Eukaryota > Metazoa > Chordata > Actinopteri > Elopiformes > Megalopidae > Megalops > Megalops cyprinoides. The sequence continues at coordinate 33,893,175 of NC_050586.1, forward strand.
ACACACACACACACCATTTGACTATTTTTCTCTGTACACATTAGCACATGCCATTTTTAACAAAAACAAAATATGCAAGAATGATGGAATGATAGGCTACATGATAGAACAGAATGCTCTGTCATGTAGCCTATAATGTCAGAAAAGGGTCCACCTAGGGATGCACTACAAAACGTGTTGTGTAATGACTGTCAATAGATACTACAACTGTTTTTATCACAACCATTTTGCAAGCCATTGTGTCAAACATCATGTCCCGAATAAAACAATTTGGTAACGACAGCAAAAATAACGGTCATTATAGGAGAGAGACAGGCAATATGTAGACAGGAAAGCTAAAGGAAATGTGTGTGATTGTCTTTTAAGAGGTCTATAGGCTTGGGCCTGCCTTATTTGAAGAGGCACATCGTCGACCTTTCTGGGATGCAAACAGGCTAATCACCATGTCACTGAAGTCCGGTGATTTTTGGATGAAGTCCCAAAGGCTTGAATAGTTCCTAATAGTGGCTAGTCACAAGCAGCGTTGGCCGTTCTTTGAGGTACAAAAAATATCCAGCAACAACGTAAAAAGTTGAATCATTCTGATTTTTTAATTTTCAACTTGCTAGACCGATAAGCTAAATTTGAAGAACAGTCAGGGATTCATTTAACGGAGTATTTCCCATCATTTAGCTACCGTTTTTAAAAGCTTTGAGGGATAGGTCCAAAATCACCTCTTATTTTAACCAACAAAATAAGCCTTCAATATATTATCACTATATTAGATTGACAGATAGCTATATGACAGTACTAGCTAGCTAATGTTGGTTGACAAATAGTGAAAAGGTTATCCAGCTAGAGAGCTAGTGATAGCTTATGTCAGCTATTAACTAGCTACCTATTGACAGCCACTCTTTTTCTAGCCACTCTACTTTTGCTGTGATCATGTGATTATTAGAAGAAATGTGCAAAACAGTCAATAGATGTCAGTTACTTGTATTCTAGATGACAAATATATAGTCTGATACAGTAAATGATCTAGTTTTGCCAGACTTTCTCAGATACTTCTCAATAGTTTCCGATGGAAAACAGCATTCAAATTAACCAGGAAGTGACCGTCTGAGACTTCCGGATACTGGGCTGAATGAATTTAGCCCAAATGATCAGCAAATCAAGGGGGCGTGCCACGACAAATTTCACTCACTTGACACAGAAGATGAAAGGAAGCTGATGCCACTGTGTTTGGGCTGTAAAAAATAAGCCCATTGTGATACATCCTGTGTTTCTCTTGTGACTATTTGGTGCTGTTGCTGCTCTAGGTTCCACCAAAATTTTTAAAAAACCTGTTCTAAGGTTTTTTAACAATAATTTTCCCATTTTTATTGTAAAAGATAGGGAGGGCTTAGCCCTGTTAGCCCATTTATACCAGCCGTCCCTGGCTATGACGTCAGTTTTTTATCTGTATGGTTGACTCACGGAGATCCCGTGTGACAAGTTCCTGTTAACAAAGGAGGAGAAGGAGAACAAATTCGCAGATTCCGTGGGAAGAGGGTGTAGATGGCAGTATCATCTATTATGATATTGTCGGCTGGACCACAAAACCAAGTACTGTTGGACAGATTGTAGAAATAGCTGATACAATGATAGTTGTGAGATTCTTGATGCTGGCACTACTGTGCAACCATAAACAAAATCATAATGCCCAGGTTTCACTTTCTATACTGTTTGTTTCTCGACTGGAATCAGAAAAGTGTTGTAAATACCTGGAGACTTTATTTAACTGTAGGGTAAATGGTAGCTCTGCTTTTGAAAGAAATGAAGTCCAAATTGCTGAGCCATTATCTGGCTTTTTTCCTTGCTGTTTGGGAAGCATCAGGCCAGTGTGCTGCCATGAATTTCATTCATAGCTCCCACTTCAAAGCACCTGATGTCTGCCTGTTGGGTAGACAATGTTTTGGTTTACAAAACATAAGAGCGGTAATAATTAAAGAACATTTTTGGCTATTCATATTCACAGGCAATAGCTTTTTGTGTTAGTTTTAAGCATTCAGCATTCAATATTCGTGGATGTAGAGGTAATGAATACAGGTATTAGCATAGATTAATTACACAACTCAAATAATGATAATGATCAAACTGAAGAGACTGGGATAGTTAGAGATACTAAGGTCGGTTATGTTGTGAAGTGAAAAGTTACATGGGTGGACACCCTGTGTTGACAAATGAGTCACAATAAGGGGAAGGTCATGGCACTATGCACAGGATTTTCAATTGTACATGACACCATGAAAAAAAGCAATGGGACAGAGGGATACAGCAGTGACTTTTTTTATTAAATCACTGTAATAAATCCCATTGTCACCATGTAACTTCTTGTGACATTTAGTAATACTCTCTTACTGTGAGAGAATGTAATGTCAGCATGATGTCACATACTTTTCCAACTCAATCACAACTACATATGCATGGTTCTGTCTTTAATATCCAATTTGGGGGATTGCTTCTGTGCTTTGTAGTTCTCAAGAGATCAGGTTGCTCTTATTTATACACAGCAGATCTTTAAAACATTACAAGGAGGCGTTCCATAACCACAAAGCAGGGGGAAACACACAACCCTAACAAACGTCTAACAAAATGAATTCTTGAAATGTGCTCTGCTCCTCTGTAAACACATAAGTTGTCTCTTGAGAGGGAGCTTTTTTTTCTGAAGCTTTTCATCAGCGAAGTGAAGATCTCAGGTGTGACGAGGGAAACACAGGCAAACAAATGGCCTCTAATCCTAATGAGGGAAGAGTCTGTTACTCTATATGTGAATGGAAAGAGCACTTAGGGCAACGGGGGAGACGGAGGCGGGGGGAGGGTTCTGCTGAGGGCTTTATCTCAAATGAGGAGCCTAAGCTCTTTAGTCTATGGGTGTGACAGGCTCATCCAGAAGCACAACATGCCGTTACCTCAGACCGAGGGGAGGCTGGTGAACTTCCATCACACACAGAGTGTGAGGCTGCAGTAACTTTGCAAAGTGTATTATTTTATACTGACTTGTTAACTTGGCGTCTCTGTCTGGGTCGACATGCAGCTCTACGCACATTTTATGCATTCAACTGTGGCACACAAATAAGGTTTACAGAAGCAAAATGTTGAGTAATGAGGACAGTAAAATGAGGACTGCCAAGCACAGTATACCAAGTTAATCACTCACCCACAGTACAGGCCTAAACTCCAGTGTTATAAGCTTGCATTGGACAGCTGATTGCAGTAGCCCATAAATGGTGTGTGTGTATTTAGTAGTGAAGTAATATTAATTATTGTGAAGTTAATACCTGTGATAATGTATCTGAATAATCAGACTGAGCGATTGTGGGAGTGGGCTGACAGTGTTTTCCAAGACATCATTTTAAGAAAGGTAAAAAAATGACATTAATGTGTAATTTCATTTTTGAAATGTGCCCAATTTTGCAGATGAACCCTGCACTGGTGACAAGTCCATATTCTGTCAGATGGAGGTTCTGGCCCGATACTGCTCCATTCCAGGCTACAATAAACTCTGCTGCGATTCCTGCAGCAAGCGCAGCAGCACTCTGGCTCCGTACCTGTCCGAGGGGGCTGAGGAGGCCCGATTCGGGTCGGCCCTGCCCTCTTGGCTCCTAGACGCCTCATCGTCCGCCGCGCTATCCAACGGCACTGGTGCACTACCCGGAGGACCCCTCCGCCAAAGCCTCAAGGCAGGCACGATGTCGGGAAGCACGCCGGCCGACTCCACCCCGAAGGCGGTTCCCCCTGCCGGCAGTAACAAGACAAGCAGGCGAGGTGCACCTCCGATCAACCGCGGTGCCAGGGATCAGTTTGGCGCGGATGCCCGCCGCATGCCCTCTCCAAAACGAGTCAACGCGACAGCCCGACCGCCTCCCGACCCCAGCTCGCCCGGGGTGGACACGCCCCGTGAGAGCCGGTGGCCCGCAACATCTTCTGAAGTGGAGAGATGAAGCCAAGCCTCCCCTCCACCCCACCCCCCCCCCCTTACCTGAACTGTGTGTGTAGATATCCAGCTGCAATCTGCATCTTCTATTTCAGAACATCATTGTGAAAGAGAGCAAGAGAGAGAAAGAGAGAGAGAAAGAGATAAAAGTGCTGGTTCACTTTCGTGTTATAGATTCCTACTGCAGTTGTCTGAAGCAACATGCCATTATCACTTCTGTTTATGGAGAAGTGCCAAAGATTCTCACTAAGGCTAGTTGAACTGTCCCTGTAAACAGCTCGGTTACCAAGGTTCACGCGCCAGCCGATTCTAAGAGATGACAGAGGTACTCATTAGGAAGATGGTTCTAGTTGTATAGAATTACTGAATCAAGCTATTTTTGGTTACTGGTTCGCAACTGTTTGTTTGACAAATAGATATTTATAAGCTGTCCTGTAAATAATGTATATGTAAAATGTCAGTATAATTTTAAAGAAAGAAAGCTGATGATTTTATATATGTTACAAGGACACTTTGGTGTGTGTCATATACTAAAGAGCTTACATCCATACATTCCTGGACATGAAACAAAGTAACACTGACATGTTCAATTTACTAAGCAATTTACAGGCAAAGAAAAATCTTTTGCGATCTTTTTTTTTTTAACATGGGCAAAAGAATATGCTGACAAAATGGTGTTCTTATGGAACGTGTACTGCAATACCACTTACAAATAATGAATGATTTTAATTGTCCTGACTAAACATTTAGGACCAAAGTCAACAGAACGCGTTGAGTGTGTGATAAGCCTGGAATCAGTAAAACCTGACAGTACTGTAAAATTTCTGGGTTTTGTGTGCCACGGATGTTCAGCTTATCACCCCTTTGTGTAATTCACAATGTCTATTGAATCCTTAGTTTTAATACAATTTTTGTTATCAATGGGTACTGTATTCTCACGTAAACAGGAGCTGAACTGAAAAATGAGGGAAAGCATTGTCAAGACATGCATTTGCAAAAATTGTCATTGAACACAAAAAAAGAAAATTTTTCCTTGAGCATTCAAAAAGTATTTTCACATGGAAGGATTTTTTTATGGAGTACGTAAAGCTGGACTTACAGAGGCCTTTATGTAGAACATATTGATGAACAAGATGTCTTATGCTTTGTCTGAGAAAAAAAAAGGATAAGAAAGCTATTTATTTAAAAGGATTTTTATCACAACCACAATGCATCTGACTGCAATAGCAACAATAATATATTTTTTTGTTTCAGCCTTGTTCACAGTGCAACCATTCATACTCTCTCCTGTGTGTTGATGTATAGTACTTGTATATAGGATCGAGGACTTAAAATATTTATTAAAAGCTTACATTCCTTTTATGTTTGTGCTACATCAACTGGTATTTACCAGCAGTAACAATAACCAAATATCAGTTTACCAATTTTTGAAGAAGGCCATTTTTACCAGCGCAACTCAGCTCTTTTATTCAATTCCATTTGTATTTTTAGTAATTAAAAAGCAACGTAGTTCAGAGTAATTTCTGGAATTTAGATATGACAATGTTTTCAACAGGCAAAGTAAAATTTGAATAGTTTACAAAAATATGCTCATATTTTGAGTTAATTTGATTACAGAGAAAGCTGTTTATTACAGCAGTTTTAGTGTTAAATTAGCATTGAACCACAACAAAGCTGTTTCCTTACAGCCAAGTGTAGTGGTAGTCGGTAATAGTTGGGGTCCTTTTATTTTTCGTGAAACCACGAAACAAAAGTATTAATTTGTATGTTGTCCCCCTAAATCAAGGGCTGCGTAACACAAAATAGCTAGATGTGTGTGTAGTTGTCCTTCTCATCTAACAATTAAGCACGTAGTGCTTGTTACATTTTTTTATTTTTCTCATTTTATAATGTTGTTGACTTGCTGCCTATTAAGAATTGCTGCTAATGTTATGCAAGGCTTTCAAAGTTCAAAGAGAAACTAGTTTTTTTTTTTTAGATTTTATATTGACAATCCCTGAGCCTCAGACAGATATACTGTATAGGATATATGATTTATGTATCCCCAGTTCTATCCGTGCATTTTTGAGTATTAATGCTCTGACACCTGTCAGTATTTCTCATCTGTAGTTGCTTGCATTTTCTATGTTTTAGTTTTAATTTAAGTGTTCACTACTGATGCTGTTTGTTGTAATGGGGAGCACATAGCAATAAAGGATATACTAAACTCCTATTGTCTCTCTTATTGCTTGCTGTTTGGTAAATGTGTAAAATGTTGCCTTGTAGATATCAAATTTAATAATAAATATTAGATCCATGAATACACTCTGAGTTTCCATACCAAAACCACATGGTCCTACTTCATAATTGATACATATTACTTACTCATTTCTACCGCATTGCAAGAACAATTGCGCGTTAGTGACACAATTAACAATTGACATTTAGACTTTAGGGAGAGGTGGTGAAGGCTCTCCTTCACATAGAGCTTTAATCATGTACAGAAACCACTGATCACCTACATCTTACAATGTGTGATAGTTCCAGCACAATGCTGTAAGCACAATTTTACAGAAAAATATAACTTTTGAAGTGAATGAGAGATTTAATTTTTGTTTTAAATCTAGAAATTTGATACATCTGTATGGAGAAAACAAAACCATCGAGGTGTAACATCTCAAGAGATTCCAAAGGGAAAAGAAAAAAAAAACCTCATGAACACCAAAGGGTTTGTTCAACACAAAACAAATATGCACAATAAATTAAATTTTGTTGGTTGTGTTTCATACCACTCAAATCTGTTGATTATATGGTTTCATCTGTATGTCAATGGCTTTCTCTCCTAGAAAGAGACAGGAGGGCTCGTGGGAAATTTGGTTGAAGATGTGTGTGCCTGTGTTTATTTGTAATTTAAAAACCCCGGAAACAGCGGCTTGGTGGATACATCATCAAGTTGTCATTAAATGATTCATGATCTTACATTTTGGGGAGCAAAACAGAGTTGCGAAGTGCGATTAATCTTTTACACACTATTTACATTTTTACTATGACATTAAACACAAGTTTGTATCACAAACAAAAAAAAAGTTCTCTCATGCTGTAGCTAAACTAAACTAAACTTCTGGTCAGTCAGCAATCTAACAGGACAGTGGAGGACCGAGCTCCAGACAGCAAGGTCAAATGTGGGGCCCAAAAAAACTATCATCCCACACTTGAATTGCAGTATTAACCCCAGAATAAAGTAAACAATGGATGTGTTCAGAGAAATAGGATAAAAAACAGGAAGGGTCCATACTGCTTGGATTAGCTGACTTTGCCATGTTTTGTACCTCTGTAATCACAAGAGGTGTTTTTGCTGTATTGTTTGCTGTTGTGGTAGTAGGTTATTGTACTATTGTATTAAGTGTCATTAAAACAAGATACATATAATATCCACATGTTATTATCCATATGTAGTGTCATGAATACCCACAGGTGGTGTCATAATCCTTCTGAACACACTAATCAGGTATTTTTCTCTGCCAGTTGGATTCAACCTCTGCTCTGAATTTCTTCCAGCACTGTCTGCTCAATGAGTCTTAAAAAATGGAGATGGTGCCACCAGGCACATTGTTCAGATGAAAACCACCTGGGCCCACATTCATAAAACTTCTCCGTTTAGCTCCGGAGAAATGGTTCAAGCTTTGAGCTAAATGCACCAGTGAGTGTATTTGTAAATGCCATGTGAGAAACTCACAGTAGTGAATGATGATAAACTCTAAGACAAAATATAAAATGTGCCTTACATCACTACTGTGAAAGCCAAATCACATTCATGAATATGCACACTAAGGCTGCATTCCAAATATGAATGGACACTTTTGAATTCTTATGAAAATCTGTGAGACAGAGTAGCACAAGTGGTATCCCCATCTGTTACAAGTTTCAGTTATTACAGTTAATCTCTTTAGGTTATTTATTCACATAGAAATGAATGTGTGCATGCAAATGCTCATACTAAGGCATATACATGTTTGGTAGCATAGATGAAACTGTATCATATGAGTCCCTGGTAAAATTGATTAAACATATTACATATTTACTAGCTGATGAAAACAATGTAAATTTATTAAGTTATGGACAACATAAAACAAATCCAAACACAGTGCTATAACTATGTTTGCTTAGTCTCAGCTTTACAGTGGGGAACAGTTTTGGAATGGAAATTACTTGCATCAGTGATGTGATTGACTCTGTCACAAGCACAAAACTCCCGTACAGAATTTATGCCCTTTAAAATTTGTATATTGTTATTAACTGCAGAACTTCCGTGAGAGGTTCTGTGCGGGATGAAAATTGCAACTAGACAGAATGAGTCAAAACCATATCTCCTTGCAGAGCCAGTCACTGTGATGGATAAACATTAAATGTGTATGCATACAGTAAATGTATACAGTATATACATGTACAGTAAACAGTAAATGTATAATGTAAATGTGTATATATATACACTGTATGTATTGTTTACAAAATATATGCTACGAAAATGATTTTATATTCTGGTCTTTTTTTTCTTTATTTTCCAGCTCCTGTGGTCTGCTCAGAGAAACCAGACCTGCTTGTTGAGGCTATAACTGTGGCTTGTTAGACCTGACATATTACATAACCCATTTGGGAAGTGTTGTTTCACTGGGCAAAACTTGGTGCAGAGTCAAAATAATGATCACTGGCTCAATATAAGTTGAATCTGAGCCAAAAAGTCAAATTAGACCTTGCTGAACTCTTTCAACATCCAAATCATTGACATTCACTTTGACTCTTGTTGTGCAATGGATTTTGAACTAAATTGCTGTTGAAGCAAATATGAACTAAGTTTAGATAAAAATAAGCCCTTTATTTTGGTTCTGAATTCTTATGTTGTTTTGTATTTAGTTTCTATGTTGCACTTGTTTTTTTGGTTTGCTCTTGTATTTGAGTGATTTTTCTTCCACATGTTTTGAAAGGGGTTAGCCATTATTAGTTATAGATGAACTTTTAACTAGTTAACTACCATTTGAGTGATCGGTAAACCAGCAAACTATTTATAATCTGGAAAACTAAATGTTTTCCCTCTTAAATAATAATTATGATCATTTTCTAAATTAATAAGTTCATTACTGTTTAACTATACACAATTGCTTCCATTCAGGCAGCAGATTCATTGATAGTGCATGCCATTACATGCAGCCAGAGGTCTGCTCAGCCAATCAATTCTCTAACTTTAAACTGACAGCAGATAATTAACATCCTGATCTCTGCCGCTTCATTCAAATTCCCATTATACTCACTCACATTATCGAATGGCCTCATCAATTTCGCAGCTTGATTTCTGAGGCAGGGTGTCAGCTGGAGGCAACTGTCAAGCACTATCTGGAGCTAATGGAGGAAAGAGTTTGATCCAAGTTGTCATTTTTGCCAAGTCTGCTGATCTTTATATATCTGATTCAGGATAGATGGAGAGGTAAAATTGTATTTGGTGGAATATTTGCTGGAGTAAACCATTAATCTTGGTTAGATATCTGTGTTGATTAATTTTGCTAAAACCCCTGGACTACTTTCAAGTATCTTACCTGTGTTAATTAACGGCAGTGTACATTTTAATTAGTTTTGCGTTGTTATGACAGTGTTTTACTTACCACAATGAAATACAATGTTGACTTGAACATAAAACAACCTCCTATTCAAAGAGAATTTTTAAAATAGACAGAAATTAACTTTATCAAAGCAAAAACACTTCAGCAACCAACAGAGAAAATTTCATGACTAAATTCATGAATCCATGTTTTTTTTTTGTTTGTGCGGGAAGTAAAGGTGTATGAAAATGAAATGAAAATCTGCTTGCTGCTTATAGATATTCTATATGCCACTAGACCCAAAGTACACTACAGGAAAGCTAATACCAATCTGAAAATTTAGCCAGGATTTTTCACACTGATGTCAACACAGCATCTCACTGGCGCTGGGAAAAGATACAATTATGTTGACAATGCTGGAAGCACTTAATTCCATTTTGTTCATTTATTTATTGCACAATGTGTAAGTAGTTTTTTTGCTGGATTACATACAGGATCTCTCCTGGATTGCTGATATCTACCCCACTTACTAAGGGATGAGCACTGTGTGAAATAGCTGTTAGTTGCAGGTGATTGTATCGAGACATTCATGCCGTCACATGTTTTGTCCCAGATCATTCCTGCATGTGTGCCAGAAAGTCTTGTGGCAGGGTGAGCTTAAAGCTCAATAAGATATTCCAAAGCTGGGGAGACAAAGGGGCAATCAAGAAAACAGTGCTGTCTTTATGTTTTCAGAGGAAAAAATACACTTTATCTTCATGCTGATAAACTGAGCATGCTCAAACAGTAAATGTGCCCATTGTGTCAACAGGAAGCCACAAATACCATAGAAAAAGAGGAGCAATATTGGAAAAATGAGTGCTGCGGCCAATCACAGACATGTTGGGAACAGCTCAAGGCCATTGCTGTTCCTACTGTTCTGTGGTGTCATGTCAATACTAATCAGTTGTGTCCAATGTGAAAGTTGCAACACATAACCTCATTTGTGTCATGTCAATACAGCACAGAGGTGAAATAGTTCATTTATCAGACTGTGAATGTTGACAATCAGTAATTTTTATGGTAAATAGTTGCATTATAAAGTATAAAATGATTTCTACTCAAAACTAATTGCATTGGCTTCATATCATTGACATGCATTCTCATCGGGATAATTCCCACAACATATAACTTTAATGTATTGATGTTGAACAGGAGTAGGACTGGGAACATTTGGAATGTGTATAGTTACAACAGTAAACTTTCCTAAACACTTTCATTTGCTGCTTTGATTCAGCTATACGGTATTAATACACAATGTTAAATAAGAATATCAGTACAGGTGTGCACAGAAATAAAAATGAATAAAGCAAAACCTTGATTCATTATTTAATCAGTAAAAGTGTATTTCTACTTCACAGTGGATTGCTCTGAAAGGATATTAAGCCGTGAAAATTCCCAGAAAATCCATCTGAGGTCCAGTGTGCTGTCTCATGGCTAATTGCAGTGAACAAAGATTATGTTTCCTGTACTTCATTTTCAGGCAACTTGTTTTAATGAATTGGAAAGTTACTATGGTTACCTTATTTGAAGAGATGTGGAACAAAATAATGACCACTGTCAAAGTAACTATGGCTACAGTGAGTGTGTGAGAGAGAGACAGAACCAGAAAAATACACAAAGGGTGTGTGAGAGAGGGAAGGAGAAAGAGTGAGAGTGAGAGTGAATGAGGGAAGAATAGAGGACAGAGTGAGCTAGAATGTTTGTGTGTGTGGGAGAAAGAGAGAGGGACAGAGTATGTGAAAACGAGAGAAGAGAGAGAAAGAGAAAGAGAGAGGAGAGAGAGAGAGAGAGAGAGAGAAAGAGAGAGAGAGAGAGAGAGAGAGAGAGAGAGAGAAAGAGATTGTTGGCAGAGTTGCAGGCGAGCAGGACAGCTCTGGCGTGCAGCACGGCGGCTCGCCGCCAGGAGCTCCCTCCGAATCCAGATAAACACCTGGGATCAGCTGTCAGTCAGAGCCAGGTGAAACCGAGCTTTATGGAGAGCCAGAGGGCCCAGAGGTAGGGCTCGTGGCATGCGAAGCCAAACAGCAATAAAGCTGCCGTAGCGGGCGTGTGTCAGAGTTCACAGCGCAAGCCATGACAGATTGCACGCGGCGGAGGACGCGCCATTCATCAGGGAGGTGGCGAGCTCACGGGAGACCCCGTGCCTTTACAGTCAGAGACACGGCGACAAGGGCACACACCGAATGGCATGCTCAAACTGGAACTCATGAGACTCATTTTGATTTGAGTGACAGGTTCTTGTGCGCTCCAGGACTGCCCATCCATTTGTTGAGAAAGTTGTCATTTTGCCTTTCTGTTTTTGACCTCAAATGCATTATTTTTGGCTTACTGCACATTACTGGCATGACTTTCAGTGATGCTAATTAAAAAGTGTTTAGTAATTGTAATGTCTTCAAAAAATAGTCTTCATAAGTCATAATTTGGGAGAAAAAAAAACACTAGCAGAATGAGACCTGAGAGAAAACAGAAATTACATGAGTCAAAATAGATTGTGTGGTGAACAGGCACTAAATAAAGTCACTGTATAAAGATGCTCTGAGATAAACAAATTACCTGTGTCTATTAAATCTGACCTCTTCACTGGAAATGCATTAGAAAAGCACCTGACGACTATGCATTAGGACAGTGGGAAACAAAGCAGGAAGCGGAAGAAACTATGGCAGTGTCATCACAAATTATTTCTGCCAGTTCATAAAAGGCGATTGCAACAGGTGACAAAAAATGAATATTTTTGAAGGTGATCACTGTTGTTCTACATATCTTAAGACTTTTAAAACAGGATAGGTACAAGCAAAGACAAAATATAAAACATTGCATATTCATAAAGATCGCTATATTAGGATAAAAATAACTCAGCTCTCTTTGTGTTTTTTGAAATTGTGACCACAGCAGCAAGAAAGACGATGGCTTTCAGATTGGTTCACTGTATTGCTTGTATAAGTCTCAGAAAGTAATCAAACTGTCAGTGTAAATGTCATTTACCTTCTACCAAAGAGGTGTCATTTCCGTTGTGTTGACAGTAACACTTTAAATTACAGTTCCTTAATAAGCAAGCCTTAACCCTGAAATGTTCTTAGAAAAAATGTTCTGCTTGATAGATCTAATGACAATTTACAGACAATGACAGCTGTAAGAACTAAGTATTGCATTGCAAGGAAATAAGTAAAAGTAATCAAGTAATTCCCTTGTAGCTACAGTAGAAATTATATGCATGTAGATAACAAGAAGAGACAGACTCCCATTATTCGGATCTAGGACATGGCACTGGATTGCACTGGATTTCAGTGGAAAGATGCTCTGGGCTGGCGAGAGGAACATAACCAATTCAGTCTCAGACATGGCAAGCACTCCCTTGTTAGAAGCAAGTGTCAGTTTGCATTCGTTAAGCCTTTGTTCAGGTCTGTCACAGGTGTCATTGTTGGGAACAACAAAAGTTTCTGGACATTAGTTGTGTGTCCAGTTTTGATAATCCATGCGGAACCTGCCATAATGTAACAATGTTTCTACATAGATGCTGCTAGGTAACACCTGTCTGAGTGCACTGCTGTCTGAGTCCTACTTTCACTGCACTGCCATTGTATTTTCAATTAATGGGTCATTATTTCAATTTGACTGAAACTGGGAACAAGACTCAATACCTCTGCTAAATGTCATACATTAAGTTTTGATTACCATTCATTTGTTATCTATCTTTTCTTCAAATGAGTTTTCTTGATTCCTCATTATATTATTTTCTATATTAAATGCATTTTATTCATAGCCTCTACGCACCTAAGAAAATGTGTGTCTGGTATTAGCTAATTTCCAGTTATCTACACCCAGCCTCCTAAGATCTGATCTCCTGTGCCCAGCAATTAATGGTAAATGCCACCCTGGACCCTGGATCCAGACCCTGAATGATATCATTTTTAAATCAATGTTTCTTGTGTCAATCTTACCTTTAGACCTGTTAGACAGTTGGTCCAAACATACCCCAAATCAACCGAGTTCAGCTCATAATGGCTTGCATTAAATACCACCAATAGGTTTATTACTGAAGTTGAAGAGGACAGGAAATTCCAATGTCCGTATTTTCCTTCCACAAACTAAGACAAACGAAGAAATGATGTATATAATCTGCCTGATAACCTCCCTTTCCTCTTGCGTCAGCTGTTCATGTGCCCGGTCTCCTTGCCTCCTACCTGCGGGTTTCCAGCCAGAGCTGTGTTCTGTCTGGCTTTGACCTTCTCCTCGGTTGGATCCAGAGTTCCATTATCCTCATCCTAAGTCCAGGACTGGCTCCTTCTGCTTCAGATCCAGGGCGGCCTCTCAGCAGCGTCCTGCAGTTGTGCTAACATGATTGCCTCCCTGTAGACTGGACTCAGAATCAAGCCAGAGATCCCAGCATTAAATATGAGGCTCTGTTGCAATTTTCAGATCTTTCTTGTCATATGGTGCCTTGATCACTGACTGATTATTCAACCCTCTGCTGGTAATTTAATTTTCTTTTTTACTGTAAATCAGTCTGTGACGTCCTTGTAAAAATGTTATATATAAAATAAAACTTGATTCACTATTTGTTGCTGCACCCCATAAAATGCCTAAGAAATCTGTCAGCTCTGAGAATGTTTTTCCACGAAGGAAATGGTTTGGTTGCATACTAAAGGGAATCATAAAAATAAACAGCATTGTTTAGATGATGTGTCCCCAGATTGTTTTAATGATTTAACATGAAAAGCAATATGTGTGTAGTCAGCCAGCCTGTCCTCGTGGTTTCTCCAACAGCTAGGCAAAATAAATCCATTACACTTTACTTAATTGAAGCAGTGAGGCATTAATCAAAAAACAAGATTATTTTCTTATTATAGTCTTGCCAGTTGTGCTGCTTTATGGATTATCTGCTTTTATAGACATATACATAAATTTGATAAATGGATATTCACTCACAGAACATGCCTATTTCCACTTTTCTCTTTTTAAGGAAATTTCAAGAATCCTGTATACCATACAAAAATATTTATATAACAGGTCCTCATGATAATACTGTAGCCTAATTGATCTGGGAGCGCTAACCTCAAGGGGGCAATCCAACATGTATGCATTGTTTATTTATTTGACCTTCATTGTACTAGGAAGATCTCATTTATCTTTAACAGCGCTGACCTGACCTGGAGAGGCAGAGAATGCGTGGGATTGTGCAGCCAATCAACCGTGGCGATAGGGGGAGGGGGTTGATTAGTTGGCCAGACTGTGGGAGAAAATGTTTGGAAATTTGACAAAGACATCCAATTTTGACTAACCCACATGGCCTTGAAATGTCTAGCTGGCTCGGTTAAGGACAGAGGATGTTTTTCAAGGACTGAGAGCTGTTTCACTGTCTGTAGAACCAGGCTCCATGTAGAGTGGTGCTGTTTTCAATGGGACAACACCTTCATTTCTTCCAGTGATCCTGTACTTCCCATTAAACAACAGGGAGTGATGGTTTATGTTGCTACCTGAAGTGTCCTCCAGGAGGTAGAGGGTCAAGATTATTGATTATGTTCATGACTAGAGATCCTGATCGGAATATTATTTTAGCCTGCAACTGTGTTCTAACCCCAGGATCCACCTCTTTATACCCTCTACCTGTGGTTCTTTGCCAGCAGTGCATTACTTATGTGTAATTCTTAGTAATTACAGTTGCGTGTGACATGTTAAATACCATATTGGTGGTATTTATGTGTTTTGAGAAACCCCCGGGATAAACATTGTAAATGCCAGTTAGTATAATGGATGAATAGGATTTTTAAAAAATAAGTTTGTGGCTAGCTTGTTAAATAAATTATACTGTACAGTTCAGGCACAGCTTGCCGCATGAATAGTGATGAACCCTGACCCATGGTGACATGCACAGGAAGTGACTTTTTTGTAAGCACTGTATTAGCTCAAATAGTATAAACAAAAAGTCAAGAAAAATATACAAGACAAAAAAAAAACATGAACTGGGGCGAAAATAGCAAAGCAACTGCTACCTACAGTTTCTGCCTGCCATGGCTGTCAGAGAAATACAGCTGGCGACTTAAATGATTTATCATTTGAATTTGCACATGAACCAGAGCACTGGTTTCATACATGCTTACAACTTATGTTAGGGCAGGCCATTAAAAGTCACAGTTTGGCCATTTGGGAGTTAAAAAAACACTCCCAATGCATATCAACTCTTGAAATATCCTTCAAAACAGCATGCCAAGCTAGGCTGACCTTGGAAGTAGAAGACTCTGCCAGGCAAATTTCCCCTGAAGCTGTGGCTAAAACTGCTGGATGAGAAGAAATGAGCGGCAACTCGGTCTCGCAGCGTATTCCTTCAGAGAGGTGATTCACCACTCCAATTACGTTAACGTTTCTGGCTTCATATTTCAAATACAGAACGTGGTATATTGATATTTCCAGTTCACATTCGTTTTCCCCTGAATAGCTGTGAACAAAGTAGTAAGGTGATAATGAGTGAAGGTGATAATTTGGTGAAAGAGGCAAACCAGTTTTGCCGGTTCACACTTCAGGACCATACCGTGCGGGATCAGGTTTTTTTAAATCAAATTTTCATTAAAATGCTAATGAACAAAAACCTTCTGCCATGGACTGGAGACCAAAGGAAGTAGGACAGTAAACAACTTAAGTCAGGGTTATTTAGGGAAAGGAGCGGAGCATGATGAAATCCATCATTTGAAAGAGAGGAAAACTGGCAGGCAACAAATCGAAAGACATACATTTCCTAATTACAGTTTTAAACTGTGCTTGCATTAAGTGTCTGAATAAAGCAATTTAATGGTACTGTAGCGAAATATGAAATTTGGTTAGGGTGTGATTGTGTTCTTTTTCATAACCGGACGTGATCAAAAGCGCACCAAGCAGAGAATACAGCTGCACATGAAAGAAACTGAAGACTTCCTTCAGTCTGCCTTGTGGAAGGCCTGTCTTGTGTAGCAAAATTAATTGATATTCACCACAATGAGAGCGTCTTGGTGGGATGCACTTTGAGAAAATAATTAACATACCATTATCAGGCTTTCGTGTCTTCATAAGGCATGCTAAAATAAGCTTAATATGCCCTAAAAGAATGAATGAAATTCTAACATTAAGCAAATGTGCATTATAAAGCTGTATTATGGTAATGTAACATTCTGCAGTCAGTGCTGAAACCACTCCATTGCAAAAGTAAACGATCACAATAAAAGAAAATCTCACTGGCTCATTCAATTCATATTTCAAAGCTATACATTCACAATTTAAACACATTAAAGATGCTCTTACCTAGAAACACACACACATAATGCACATAAAAAGGCCACAACACTGCAGATCTGAAAAATGTCAGTAAAATATTAGCACAAAAGTGACAGTTTATAACAGCACTACAATGACCATGGTGGCATATTACAGAGACATATAAAGTGCTATGCAATTAAGAAAAACAAAATTTGCAATTTGTAAAACAGTGCAACACTCTAAGTGCAATAAGGAATTATTTTATCAATGCATTTGCTCTAGGGAAGGGGAGACTCATGGTCAAGGGAGTCAAGATGCAGCTGGAAGAGGTAAGTCATCAGCCTGCATCTGAACAAGGTCAGTGACTCTGCGGTTCTGACCATTGTCATTGCAGTGTGTAGTGGCCAGAGCACACAGGAGACATGACCAGGATGTGTGACTGACTCCACAGGGGGAAGGCATCCTGAGGCTGCAGAGTGAAGTGGTTTGTCCGCTATGTATGGTGTGGTGATTGATTGTAGATACAGAGGAGCCGTTCCCTAGGCTAGCAACAGCATTTTCAAAGGGACGCGAGCCATCTACCTTTGTTCCTGTGTGCCTCCAGTCCCAGGAATGCACTGTGAAACTGGCTTTGCCCTGTCTGACTCTTACCATAAAACACAGCTAAGATTCACACAGAGACAGATGCCACAGACACTAACTGGCTCAGTAATCAAAAATTGGACTAGATCTTCGCTAAGCAGATTGAGTGGTTGGAGTCTGAATATAAGCAAAAACGGTCGATGATAATAAAGACTGCAATCTTGCTCCACACACAGGGCATGCAGTGCCCATAAAATTCTGACATAGAAGGAGATGAAAGCTTGAGCTCGTTGACAGCAAGTCAGTGGTACAGTGCCCATTTTAAGACATTATCCAACATCAGACAGAAATCTTCAATCAACATCTAAAAAGACATCCTTTCACACACACTGTCATCTAATCATGTTTTATTCCCCATTCATTTCATCATAATAAACTCCTTCATCCCGAATGTACTTAAACCTCAGTCAAAAAGACATTGCTTCATGTGCTGTCATCCAATTAAGCTTAATTCTTTGTACCGAAGCTTAAGAGGCATCATTTCACATGCCATCGTCCAATTTGGCCCTTTCCCAAACTCTTTTATCCAAAACTCTCACATGAAATTGTCTCCAGCGGCCAATTTTTGCTGGTTAGATCATATAAGCCCAATAAAATTTTACATGCCCTGAAACTAAATACTATTAAGTTACAGTGGTTAATAGTAGGATTGTATTTTGACAGAGGAAACTGAAAACGATAAGTCTGCCAATTATGTTAATACAGCTAATGCTAATGAAAAGCAAACACCAAACTACTGTCTCCAAATGATGCCAGCTATCATAATCCTGTCATCATCAAACATATCCCATTGTCCTTTGGAAGGTAAACTGCATATATAGTTACTAAGCTAAACAAATGACCTCAAAAGTTTCACACATTGCTCTCTACCCTTCTATGAAAGCTCTCAGGGAAAAGATTGAATGGCAAATGACAAGTTGGCAGAGATGAGGACTGAGTGAATGTTAGAGTAATACAGTACCGAGGGATAATATGCAATGAGCCCTGAATACAAATTAGACTTTCGTAAATGTATCATTTCCCATAGCATTAACCATTCTTTTTTTTCTCCAAATCACAATTTCCCTGTTTTCTAACACGTCTAGAGATAATTTTTTCAGTTAGCCAAAACACCTTTTACTAATTTTGGAATATATTAAGTAACTATTTTTTTTTGGGAAAGTGTAGCAGCCCAAACCTTGGGATTCTCTTTCTCTGTATGGAATGTCTATGGCCATAGCTTTTCAGTCTTAATGCAATGTAAACAAGGGGTGTGTTTTACAGTGTTTTGTGGCTCCTGATTTTTCCCCCAGCTGTGGTTAGAAGAGGCACCACGGGAAAAGAGGATAAAGGATGGAACACTTACACTAACCAATTCAGAGCTGGAAATCAATGTAAGTGCCATCTTTAGGAAATTTATTACATGTTTACTGATATCTTTATGAATAATGATTATCTGTAGCTATTGAGATCAATATTTTAAAGGAAGAGCTGATGTATAGTCAATATTTAAGTAATGAAAACAGAATAGATGAATATGTTACAGTATTAAGGATACCGTCTACTACTAAAACATTACCTCATAAAACTGCTATCAATTTGATGTTTGTTTGCTCAGGATTTGTAGAAGAATCTGATGCATTCAGTGTTTGTTAAGTGATAAAAATGGGATCATGCAGCTTAGTGATTTGTAAAACAGTATTAAGATCAAGACTCATTTGTGAGTTGATTATAATATCAATGGCCACTTATAAAAATAATGCTGATCATTTCCACTGAACGCAATTTTTTTTATCATTAGCATTTTCCAGATCAAGGTCTGTTTTAAACATTATGTCAACAAAATGTACTCACAGTCTGCAACATGACTTAAATAAACACACCCCTCTTAGGAATGAACAAAAATAAATACAAATAAGAAAAAAGTAAAATAAACAATAAAAGGTAAAACAGTGAAGTGGAATGATTAAATATGTGTGTATTTAATTACTAGAAATGGTTGAACCGCTCAGTGATTAATTCTTAATCTATTTCACATTGAAATAGCCCATCTGGAATATTTGTGTGAAAATGTCATCCAGAAATCTTTCAAAGACCAGGTAACTGAAGACCACCTGCTCCACTGAGGAAAAGAAACCATCTGTATTATTTATGTTTACAATCAGATAGTCTTTCTGGCAGTATTTCAGTTTGGTTCAGTATGTCTGATATTACCAAAACTATTGCAGCTACATGTGCAATAAAAAAAAAAAATCTGTGGACACAAAGAAATGGTATTGAGTGCACACTCAATGCAATCCAACTTGAAATGTTACATAATGCATATGACATAATGCAATAATGTGATGTAATGCAACCAATGTATAATGTACATGGAAATATTATATTTTTGCTTACATAAAACTTGAAACATTTCTGCACAGAGGCACAAAACACCCCTGAATATATGAATATATACCATGGCCCAATAAGCCTCCTAAGACTTTAGAGATTAGTTTAAGAACATGTCCAACATTTAACATCTCATTTTTATATTCTAGTGTATCATATTTTGATTATTTATTCATTTGCATTTGACACATTTAAAAATGCAGACATTTAAACGCAGACATTTTCATCCTAAAGCCATGTGAAGTGCCAAAAGCCTGTCAAACTGTCAAACCATTACAAATTAGCACCCTTTACATGGATATGAGTCAGCGAACTGTGCTTATGCATCTCCTGGATCAATTTACTGCGCTGGATTAAATTCCAAACAGGACATTGTAGTCAGAAAAACAGCAGACAAATAGTGTCTCTCTCCAGTAATGCAGTACCTTTAAGTATGTCAGTTTCCCTTATGTTTAAAATCTATGGGCACGCTTTGTAATAGAGCTGCACATTACAGTAGGGCTTGGTTTAAGATTCACGACTGCAGTGGCAACAAGAATGGAAAGAACAATGTCAACAAACTCCATTCTAGGGAAGAATGACAAAGACAGAAAGGCTCATTGGCAGGTTTGCTTCACTACTTTGGGCAGAAAACTAAATAACAAGACATAAGTTGAATGAGACCAGTTGAAACAATACCCTCCACTCATACTCCTTCTGCAAGCCCCCAGCTCAAATCATAGAGCTATTATTACTGAAGCCTGCATTTCCAGCTAATTTTGCAACATGCTGTGTGTCTGGTAATAATCTTCGCAGTTTTCTATTATATTGAGCGCGCTAATGGATCTCTACCTGAACGTGTTTTAGCGTACTGTTCTATTATGAGTTATGCAAGTCGGCAAAGATCTATCCAGGTACAGAGTAAAGCTGAAGTGCTGGGTACCGTACACAAAACACAAGCCTCTATTAAATGCATCACAATAGCAATTTTGTTTTACAATGCCAGGAAATGGGGAACATGATTACAATCTTCAATCACTGTCAGAGTTTGTCTTGCTAAGGGCTGTTCTCTTTTGGGCATAATTGCGCACATAATTGCAATGGGTAAAAACCAAACTGACGCCACTGCCGTGCTTCAGTTATTGGGTTTTTTGAGTTAACAAGACCTAGGAATGCTTTTTGCATATGCTAGCACATTTTTCCCCCTGTCTTTCTCTCTGAGAGTGCACTTTTTCCTGCTGTCTCCTGCGTCCTCAATTTAGAGGCATTGACACAAAGTTGTACAGAGGGCAACTTTGTGCAGAGACGGAGCCTTATCTGTAGGCTGCAGACGTATACTCAGCCCTCCGCTTTAGTCCTTCCCCCATTCATTCACAAGTCTGAAAAAAACCTGCAATAAATCAAAGAATCTATAACCTTTTCATGTAGAATTGGAAAATTATCAAGAAAACAAGCATATTTATAAACACTCAGCTCTCATGCCATATTTTAAACACATATTAATGTGCTGAAGGGTTGGGAGCCTTACATAAATTGTTATGACACAAAATGGCAGAGGGACTTCTACAGCTTTTTCTGTATGGTCTATAGTATAAGGAAAGCCCTGGGCAAGGAGGGAGAGTTTTTGAGGCTGGGATGCTATGCGCACTACATAATACCATCTTGACAGACACTAAAACTTTCAGAATTTCAGTGGAACTTCACTGTAGATGCGAAAATGAAGTTGAAAATGACCTCGATTGAACTTGGAATTTGATCAATAGTAAAAACATAACAGCCAAGAAAGGGATAAAAATATAACTATTTTGAATTAAAAGTGAATGATTTTTTTTTCAATGTTAAACAAATTGTTTTGATAATTAGAAGCCTCAGAGGGAAAATGTATCAGACCTTTGCAGGGTGTTTATGGTATTGGTGCCAGTACTGATGACCACTAAAAAAAAAAAAATCTATTTAAGACTGTGTAATAGTAATTGAGTACATTGAAGATAAGAGGGGATACATTAACAGTCATGTCATTTAAAGTGTAAAATGTGGTGTTGCTCTAAGTGAATTCAGGGCAAAGGAGTGAAATGGTTGGCAGGTACTCTATGAGTGCACACTTTGTATAAAATGAAACACTAACCAAGCACTTGAAATTCCTGTTAAATATTTACCCTGCTTGTCCTGGGTTGTTTGTGATTAAATAGATCCCGCAAATGCTGATGATGATTTAAGGATTTTCCCCAGAACACTTGTGAAATTAAAGTTAAATATCATATTGATTAGATAGAAATGCTTTTTCCCCTAATCCTTTTGTCTTTTTAATGACACTTTTTTCTAAATGAAAGCAAATAAAACTGAATATAAGCATACTATAAGGGAAAATAGTAGTGTTCCCCAAGCATTCCATGCAACTTTACGTTATAAATTTACAAATTAGTATGCAGCTATGGACATTACTGACAACAGCAGAAAGTGCTATGTTGCACTGCAGGTGAGAAAGTACTCAACATTTTACTTTCAAACACTTGAAAAAAGAAAAATTATGACAAGGTAAACTTGTGTTGACAAACTTATTTGCCTCAGAAAAATAGCTCATGAATTCAAGCAAACAACTAAGTCTGGATGTGAAATAGTGGAATTGTGTCTGTCCAAGAAAGTTAGATGACAGGTTTTAGTTCAGTCAGTTTAGGTTCTGTCCTTGACAGTGCTCTGATCAATGAACTATCTCCAATCCATGTACTCCAAATGAAAAAATGAAATATTACAGTTCCATGTCCAAGTCTCCTAGCATTTGAGCCAGTGCAGCATAAATCACCACAAACACAGAGACCTTGCACAAGCAGATTTAACGTCTGCTTCAGTAGTGGTGGTCCACTCCAACATCAAACAAAATGTGTCCTGCTAAAGGCAGGCCTGCATGTCCACTGACCATAACTGTGGAATAGAGAAACCGTTTCATTAAAGTCTAGTCCTACAGAAAAGGCTCCACAACTGCTGGCTACAGATGGTCAATGATTTGGATATAAGCATGACTCAATCAGCTAAACAGGGTGAAGGCATCATTCACCCTTTCCTGCCAATACCTCTCCCACCACCATCACAAATGAGCCATTGCCATTGCTATGTCCCCACTAGACCTCGGGTACAATAAAAACAACTGTCAACATCATGGGCATTTAACGTGTTTGACTCTTACCAGTCCGTCAAAAGCCAGAGGACATGTCAAAACCTACACTAATGCTTCCACTGCACCTTTGCCCATCACAGGTAAATTTAAAATACAGCTCCAGTGCCAGGGCAAAAGAATGGTAACTTGACAATGTGCAGATCGTGGAACTGTCAGAAATTGCTCTACTCAGCTGTCATGTTGCTGCCACTTTTTATCTGGTTCAAGGGATCGATGAGAACCAGCAACATGCATGTGAAGCGGAGAATGAAATAATACCACAGATGGTGCCAACAATATCTCCTCTTTGCCTCTGTCAGTCAGTGATCTGGCTGTCTGCCCAAAGCAAACTCACATCACCATCACACCCTGATCCTCACTGAATCTCTCAAATCAGGGGGGCCATGGAAATGTCATATTATGGGCAAGATGAGATGGCACGAAATATCACTTCAGTAGGTATTCCCCGAGATCTTGCCATAGGACCACTATCCTATCTCTTTCTAACCAGATGCTCCTAGCTCAGTCCTTCTGCACAATAAATTCCACCTGATTCAAATCCATGCACTTCAGATGAGCTTGTTGTAAGTCATTACCATATCAAACAGGATCATAACAAGTTTTAATTCAGGAGACATTTTGTTGTTTCAGTTAGGGCATGTTAGAATGACCCTTTTCAATAGTTGCAAAAAGAAAACCTTCCTCATGTAATTGCTACTATTTTTATAGCTCCCAGTCATTTCAATGCTCCAAAACAATTTTCCATTCAATGAAATCGAGGGGGAGAATGCAGCTGAGCACTTGACGTTGTCATTCATTGCACACCAGGGGTGTTTCTCGCTATTGAAAAGATCAGGGGCTAAGTCAAGTCTGCCTGGGGCTAGTGTTTTTTACATTTTTTTTTTGAAGGGAGGTTGGGGAGGTTATATCTACCTTTATAATAAATAAATATTATCACACCTTCGGACGCTGCAAGTCAAGTTCCACTCTGTTACACAGTCTGTCTGTTGTTTTGCTATAAACACCTCCTTTTTCAGGGTGAAAATATGTGGGGCTAGGCTTAAAATATTCGGGGCTATAGCCCCAAATGATCGGACCTAATGACACCGCTGTTGCACACTGACATCATTTCCAAGACTTACATTTATTCCCTTTTTAATTACTTCACTTTATGTGTGCGCCTAATTTTTTTCGTGTTTCAAGAGTACAAGTGAGTCATTCATAAATCACTCTAGATTCAAACGTAATAGGAGCCTACTCACCGTTTCTTAGAATTTTCCTCTCTTAAGTGCTATGTTAAGAGAGGAAAGAAAGGGATATATAGCATGTATCAGTATGGGTCAAGATCAACCCAAGGCCAAGGATTTGCAGATATTTCAAGCAAGGCCAAGTCAACAGGAAGCTCAGTAATATTGATGTCCTATTTCATTTTAATTTGAAAGTTCCCTCAAAGCTAGTAAATAAATGCTAGAAATAATGGAATAAAGCACAAAAACCCTCAATGTCAGAGCATAGATTGCAGTTACTCACTTATTGCATACATTTTCTGCGTGTGTATTCTAATGAGCCTTTCAGCCTTGCAGGCCGCAGCATATGAAAGATTTCATTGGGATTGAAGTAATAGGAATCAATGTGTGAAAAACAGATTTTGGCATGGACCATAGCTTCAGAGAGCTCTTGCCCTGCATAGATTTGAAGGAAAGCACTGTGTCTGTGCCCACTGGCAGAAGGGCAGGGGAATGCTATGCCAGCCCCCTGGAGGTGGGACAGGAAGGTGGTGGTGGTGGTGGTGGTGGTGAGGAGGCGGCGGAAGAAATGGTTGATTCACTGAAACAGCAGATCATGGGTGATTGACCTTTCATAAGGTTACATTTTGCACTCATTAGCTGCTAAGGGAACACAGAGATCGAGATAACCAGCTATTCTCCCTGGTGGAACTTCTGCTGTAGCTCTGGTCTGATGAAATTCAATCAGCAATACAGCGGGTGTCAGTTCCTGATTAGTTTTGATATTACATGGCTTTGAGATTAGCTGCTTAGATCATTGTTGGTAATTTTTGATGTAGCTCTTACATAGCTCTTACATACGAGTATCGTACGTGCTTATCCAACACCCTCTGTCTTTTATTGCATTTTTGTCTGAAGATATTCAGAAGAAGAGGGTGTAGCGGACAGGATATCAAGGCATTTAGCAATGTTTCTGCAAGGGCCTCAGATCAAGTGAGAAGTGTGTGAGCAGAAGGGAGCTGCGGGGTACTGTGTCTTCAATCTGGGCTCTCCAAAAGAACCAAGGCTGTGGAAGAGAGCTGTTCGGAAGTGATAAAACACAGTAAGTCAGGTGCCTCTCCCTGCAGACTTCCTGTCTCAGCAACGCCTTTGATCCCACCACATCATCCCTTCGTTTCCTTTACAAAAAAAAAAAAAAAAGCAACACCTGGCATGGAGAGTGTTTGTGAATTTGCGAATGTCAACTGCGGCGAGCACCATTTAGTTGAAACACGTTTCCTGCTGCTGAAGCCCAGACGTGGTTACAGCTTGAGAGTGCTCTGACAAGACAGGCATTGTAGACATGAAAGACATAATGAGAGAACTGCATGATAGGGGGGTGTGGGGTGTGACGGTGTTGCTTGCGGGCCTCATCCTGGGAGTCACTGTTGATTGGCAGCCTATCTCCTTGTCGCACAGTGATCTACACTCAGGCGTTGAAAAAAAATGATCCACACCATGGAGCTAAGACTGGCTTGACTTTGTGTTGAAATCAAAATGGTGAAGGGGTCCTTTCAACCCTCTTTGGATATCACACATCTCCACATCAAAATAACACAGATGATGTATTCTTTTTCAGAGAAAGTAGACACAAAAATTGGAATCAGACAATCTTGCAAATACACGTGTAAATAAACATCTTCTGCACTGATTTTTTTTTCCATTTTTGTTGAATGCTGATTGTCAGTAAATGTTCATATCCAAATGTTGTGGTAAGCCTTTGATGAAATGCGCTGCAGATGGTCTGTACTTCTCTAAAGAGAGGGAAACCCTTTGAAACCCTAGTGTTCCTTATTCCACCTGGACATGTATCTCTGTTTTCTCCAGCACTGAAGCTGCCTTGTTAATAACAGAGCTATAAAAGGCTGCTGCAAAAGCCCTTGATATTTACAATTTGAGGGGCAGAGCTGAAGATGCTGGAAGTACACTTGTGCTATGAAACACAGCCCCACCTCATCACTCTAAGCTTTCAAGGAGTATGAACGCTCTGCCTCCATTAACACTCATGGGGGAAGCAGCTTTTGACAGCAGCAAGAGCATGTAAGACAAGACAGGAAAAAAACCCTCACTAAAACAAAACAGAAAAAAAAAGGTGATCACACAAATCTTTTAAAAAAATAGCAGTCAGCCATAAATTACAAATCTCTTACGGCTGGCAATTTGTAGCCCTGCACCAGAGGAGGACACGCATCACTGACTCCCAAACTGATGGTCAAAGAGCAGATTTAGCCAGTCCCTGAGTCCCTGGTGCAGCACTCCTATCTCACAAGTCTTTTTTTCCCTTTCTATTAGGCTGGCCCCGTTATTTCTGGGGAAGAATCAGTGGGAGGCAGTGTGTGTGAGAGAAATAAGAACGAATCTGTTTTAGCACTAATTATAAATACCTGGACACCCGTCTACTGCATTTACTCAGACTATTAACTACGTAATTTTATATCTGGGCTATATTCATTGTCTGTATTATTACAGTCTAACTGTAATAGTATGCAATGTGTCAAAATAAGTAATAAGTAAGGGAGCCTCTTTTAAAAAGATGAATAGACAGGAAGGCCTCCAGCAATGATTTTGTCCATTAATTTTTGTCCTTCACTGTGATTGCTACAGAATAAAATGGCCTTAATAATGGATAGCCTGCCCTTGATGTTTTCGTAAGGCAGCGCTGAATGTGAGATGTAGGCCTATCACACATTATTCCCTTTCTTTCTAAGACACAGGGTAATATTTCACCTCCGCTGACTAATATAAGTGCACTGACATGTGAGCAGTTGGCTGGCCCCGGTGACACTGCTCCACCGGTTCAGCGGCATGATTAAGTCCCCCCTCAGACAGCTCAGTCGGTCTGTCACAGGAGCCGACGAGAATGGTGAGTGTCGGGGATGACACCCGGTGCCATGCTCCAAAAATACCAGCAGTGTCTGAGAAAGTGCACATTGCTCAAGTGAATATGACAGGAACCCAATGAAACCCCGGTAACATATACCAGCTGTGACATTTTGGGTGCTTTCCTCGGAAGCCACTTGCTCATTACATTACTTTATTTATTTGCATAGCAGACACCCACCATTCAGGATAACTTACACAACTCACATTTTATGCATAAGACATTAATATAGCTGGACTTTCCCTGATGCAATCCAGCATAAGACCCATGCTCAAGGGTACAGTTGCAATGTTCCACCTGGAATTCAAATGTGCAGCGTTTGGGTTGCAAGCTGATCTCCTTTGACCAGTATGCCACACTGTCACCCATATGAATAGAATAGAATAATCTTTATTGTCATTATACTGAGGTACAATGAAATTTTGCATGGCTTCTCCCGATGTAGTTAAAATAAAACAAATAAATGCAACAAATAAATAGAAGCAGTGCCAGAAAGACAGCAGTAATAGCAGCTTAATGTTTAGAGAACACTGTGGTATTAGCAGCTTAATGTTTAAAACAAAAAGGCACAAATTATATTTACACATTTACAGAGTTGTAGAGGTTGTAAATAAATTGTGTCTGTGGTAGCAGTTCTGGGGGTGGAGGTGGGTGTGTGTGCGTGCGTGTGTGTCACAGTCCCGTGTGTGTGTGTGTGTGTGTGTGTGTGTGTGTGTGTGTGTGTGTGTGTGTGCTCTCACAGTTCCTGTACTCTGTTCTGTGGTTGGGCAGGAAGAGGTGTGATGGAGGCCACAGCTCTGGGAAAGAAGCTGTTCCTCAGTCTATTGGTGCGGGATCTTATTGCTTTGAACGATTTCACGGATGGCAGAAGTTCGAACAGGGAGTGGACGGGGTGTGTGTTGTCCCTGATGATGCTGCCCGCCTACTTTCTCAGTCGACTGGCATAAATGGTGTCCAGTTTTGGGAGCTCCATCCTGACAATGCACTGGGCCACCTTCACCACACCATGCAGGTCCTTTCGCTGGGTGACTGTGCAGCTGGCATACCACACAGTGACGCAGTTAGTCAGGATGCTCTCGATGGTGCTCCTGTAGAAATTCAGCAGCAGTTTCTGTGGGCCTGTTTCAGCTTCCTGAGGAAAAAGATCCTTTGTTGGGCCTTTTTGGCTAGGCGTGAGGTGTTGGTGGTCCATATCAGCTGTTTTGACACAGTGACTCCAAGGAACTTTAGGCTTTCCATGCTTTCCACTGCTTCTCCATGTATGTGGGGTGGGGGTGGACTCTCTCCTTTGTTCTCCTGAAGTCAATGATCATCTCTCTTGTCTTCGAGGTATAAAGGGCCACCATCCGTGAATTTAATTATGGAGTTGGAGGTGTGGATGAAGGTGCAGTCGTGAGTGAAGAATGTGAAGAGCATAGGGCTCAGCACATAGCCCTGTGGGGTTCCTGTGTTTAGGATGAGGGTGGAGGAGGTGTGTTCACCAATCCTGACTTGCTGTGGTCGGTCCGTGAGGAAGTCCATGACCCATGTGCACAGTGAGGAACCAAGGCCCAGGTTGTTCAGTTTGCTGACCAGTTTGAATGTGGAGCTAAAGTCCACAAGTAGCATCCTCACATAACTGTTGGGTTTCTCTAAGTGTGTAAGAACGGTGGAGAGCTGTTGTAATGGGGTCCTCTGTGGAGCGGTTTGCCCAGTAGGCAAACTGGTGCTTATCCAGATCTGGTGGGATGATGGTTCTGATATGTGAAAGCGTGAGTTTCTGTCTTCTTGGCTATGGGTGTTAGTGCCACTGGGCGATAGTCATTCAGACACTTCACAGATGGTTTTTTGGGCACTGGAATGATGGTGGAGGTTTTAAGGCATGTTGGAACAGTAGCTTGTTGTAATGAGAGGTTGAATATCTTGGTAAACACCTTGGTAAACATGCTTTCTGTACCCAGCCAGGCACTCCATCTGGGCCCGCAGCCTTGCTTGCATTGACCTTCCTCAGGGTGGCCCTCACCTGGTGGTGCTGTAGAACCAGTGTCGACTCTCTAGCAGGTGGGTTGATATGTGGAGCAGACCCTCCTCTCTGGGTGTCGAAACAGGCAAAGAACTGGTTCAGGACATCAGGCAGTGTGGTGTCATCACTGGGCAGCAGATTGTTGGTTTTGTAGTTAGTCAGTGCCTTGATGCCGTTCCACATGCTGCAGGGGTTGTTATTGTCAAATTGATCCTCAATGCGCTGTTTGTATTTGTGCTTTGCATCCCTGATGCCTCTCTTGAGTTTCCCCCGTGCTTCACTGTAGGCTTGTTTGTCACCTGACCTGAAAGTTGGATCCCGCTCTTTGAGTAATGCCTTCACATTGCTGTTTGTCCACGGCTTTTGGTTAGGAAACACCTTTATTGTCTTTTGTGTTAGCACATTTTCTGTGCAAAAGTTGATGTACCCAGGACTGATCCAGCATATTCCTCAAGGTCTGTTCCTTCTGCAAACAAATCCCAGTCTGTGCTAACAAAGCAGTCTTGCAGCATTAAGGTGGCTTCCTAAGACCACACTTGTACTGTCCTGATAGCTGGTTTTGTTCTGCAGACCCGTGTTTTGTAAGCTGGGGTCAGAGTTAGGGAAATATGGTCTGATTGTCCTAGATGTGGAGATGGGGTTGCTTTAAGTGCTCCCGGGATGTTCGCGTAGACTTGGTCCAGAACGTTGTGCTCTCTTGTTGGAAAATTCACATTTTTATGAAATTTGGGCATAACCAGTTTGAGATCCATGTTATTGAAGTCTCCTGCTACAATGATCACACCATCTGGGTGCGCCATAAACTATTTGTTAATGCTGTCTTGTAGCTTATCCAACGCTAACTTATCCTTAGCTTGTGGGGGGATGTATACTGCCATGGTTGTTATTGTCATGAATTCCCTCGGGAGAAAGAACGGTCTGCACCCTACCGTTAGGAGCTGTAAATCTGGGCAGCGGAGTTTATCCACCATGTCCGTGGCTGTGCACCAGCTGTCGTTTACGTAAACACACAGTCCTCCTCCTCTGCTATTCGCGGCGTCTCTCGTGCGGTCCGCTCTGTAAACAGAGCAGCCTCCTACCTCGATAGCAGCGTCCTGAACGTTGTGATTCAGCCAGGTGTCTGTGATGATCTTCACACAGTGAGGCATATTTCTCACTTTGATCTCCATCTTGTTGGTGATAGACCTGGAGCTGGTGAGGAACAGGCTTGGTAGCGCTGGTCTATATGGGTTAGACTTTAGCCTGGCACGTATCCCAGCTCGCTTCCCCCGCTTCTGTTTCCTCTCCATCCACTGCCCGCGTTGTTTCGCTGGTGGGATGCCACTAAGGTATTTCAGCTCAATTGTCCAGACATTTCCTCATAACTCTTGACATTCAAACTCACATCCACAGTCACTTTTGCAATTTTGTCCAGTTAATGAAGGATTTGGATCAGGAGTATTTAATCTCATGTTTAAATATGAAAATAAGATAAATAATCTCATTCAAAAATCATTATTTTGCAAGAAAAATAATGGCTCATACTTGATAGTAAACCTAGACGTTATAAGTCACATATCTAAAATACATAGTGCAAAGAGAGAATAATAATAATAAGCATGTAACGGTGTAATGCTATCAATATCTATGCTGCTCTGCACTTCTTTAGGTATCCCTCCATCTCACATCTCTATCCAGTACATTTTTTGGAAGCTGTGCTTCCACTGACCCACCTTATGTTTAGGTCAGCTACACCTCAGGCAAGCTGGAGGCATTTCCATAGAAAAGTGACCAGGGAATACAGTATGTTGTCCAACCACTGATACAACAGTAGGTTGGCCCAGGGCCCAGGTGACTCAAGCAGAAGTAGGTGTGTTTATCCTTTGTAAAATACCATTTGCAGGAAGGCTTACCTCTGGCGTACTACTTAACTCTTGCTCCTGTTGCAGTACTGTAACATTGAAGGATTATGAAGGAAAATAAGAAATGTAACTCCCCCATATTCCCACCATATCCATGTAGAATCAGTTTCATGTTTCAGCTTCTCCAAAACTGTAGTGACAAAAGAACAGACGTCAGTATTTCTTCCCTTGAGCTAGTGGGCAACTACACAAACCTGGTGAAAAGCCTCATTCATTTTCAAACAAATGCGAAATACTGGAGGTGGGGGTAGGCAGTACCAGGAAAAGTTCACCCTCAAAGATGTTCTGGGGTCAGCAGCACCTGAGGCGTTGATGAGACTTTCTTAGGATGAAACATAAGCCACCTCACTGGGTCACGCTGGAGAGATGCAAATACACAGCTGAGGCAGGTCAGTGGAAACCAGGCATGACAGGGTCAACATGAGCTATTAGGCATGGGACCCATGGAATCCATTAGAGACGGTTTCTCTTTCCCTCTCTCTGTTTCTCTCTCTCTCTCTCTCTCCTTGTTTTTCTCAATTTCTATAAATTGCTGGTGCAGTGAGTGACACAAGGATGTGCACAAAAAGCCTTTGCCCCACATCACCAAAAAATATACATAGCTCACTCTACATGTGCCTAAATCTGAAACAGCACCGTGTGATTACTCCCCAGATGGAAAATAGACACTGGCTTTTTTTTTTGGAACAGTGGAGCATCTACTGCCTCTAGAGAGGTAAATCGCCTGCTCCCATCTCATGGTATTATTATCACTTGCGCTTTATGGATCCATTACCCTCAACTCCACTGTGCTCCATGGTGTGTCTCATTATCATCATGGAAGTGCTACAGCTGCCTGTGCAATGGCTATGGGTCAACATCCCTATCACCTACAGAATACATATTTAACCAGTCCAGATGCTTTCCACCACACAGTTAAATATCCTGACCTAGTTCTCCTCCCCTGGGGCTGAGGGCTTCTGAATCTTATATATAGTAAAAATTGAAAGCTTTTTTCAGTGCTTGTGACTAAAGCTGTGCCATATTTCCTCTATTCTTCTAAAACTATGAGCCATATGCCATTTTTTAAACACAGCTGCCATTCTAATGAACGTCTCCTATCCTTCAATTGCTTCATGCATGTTTACATAAAATGCCAGTGTTTTCCAATTAAAAAAAAATTTCAAAGCTATCTTAAAATGAACATTTCTCAATTAAAAATAATTGATAAGTGTTCTAAGTGTATCAAATGCCCACTGTCTACAGTCTATAAACATCTGAAAAGCAATATACCTAAAGTGATTCTGTTTAGCTGATTCCCACATCTATGTACCTAAATAAAGATTAAATAGCTGAAGTAATATTGAAAATAATATTGAAACAATAAAATAGCTTATAGTTTCCATACCTGTGTTGTGTGCCCAAATCATTCATGTGAACCAAATCATCAAACCAAATCATCTGTGATGTTGACTGGTGCCAGATTAGTGTCCATTTGACCCTGGCACTGTAAGATGCAGTGATATAATTATTTTGTACACAGTCACTTTCCATCATGTTGAAAGTTATTGAAGATGTGACAGGATGTTAAGCTTTTAATCTTACTCTTAAATTATCTCTAAACACACATTTTGGCATTAATCCTTTCATTTTAGTGTGATTTTGGTGCGTACAGTCGATCACGCCTCGTTTTATCATGGTCCATCTGAGAAACAATGATACATAATCTCAGTGCTCGCTTTGGGTTCGATCCCAGTAGTAATTTTTCCTGTCTTTTATCTTGTGTTGTTGAAAGCATTGATTAACTGAAGGAAAAAAAAAGCTTTTAGCCCAGGTATAAACATATGAAGATGCCTGAGCCTAAATAATCTGACCACTTTTCCATGAATGTAGAGATAAATTTTCATTTCATTTCATTTTCTTCCATATACAACTATTTTGCCATTACAAGAGGAGGTCAGCTGAAATGGGAATTCTGTCAAAGAGAAGGATGATGTACGCTCAACTTTCAATAATTTATGTTAGGACAGCCAACGTTTTCACTATGAGATTCCCTGAACTGGCTAAATTAATCAAATAATGTAGGTATTCTTTGAACAACCCTGCCACTGATCTTCTCAAAACACATAACTTTAATGATTCCATTAAATGTCCTTTCGGCACCATTGTCCTCTTCACCTTCCATAACTTTGATGAATATTGTTTGATGTTCAGGAAAACCAAGTGACCAGCATACACATGTACACAGTAAATGTGATATAGAAAATTTTACATTTTGAATTTTTATAGTAAACCATTATTTTCCATTAGAAAGATGTAAATGTAAACATATCATGCTTTAAGAGCATCACAAAAAGCAAAATAATGGATATAATTCAAGTATGTGCAAATATCAGTTGCAATGCACTGTCATTTCTGCTCAGGCTAGCTGGTCCTCAAGCATTGCTTTGACAGAGGGCTCACTGTGATGTGCTCACTGTGCCAAAACCAGAAAACAAGTTGGGTTCTGAAAGGGTGCTTATGGATGTGAAAATGTATTTGGGAATGGCTCCACGTTGGCCCATTTGTCTCGCCTTTTCTATTACGAGCCATGAAGAGCCTCACGCGCATGTCTATCCTTAAAAATGTCCGTAAAGATGTATTGTTCAATTCAAGTGCAATTCCGCCATTGAACGAACCCATCAGATGAATTCCATTAGACAAGTCAAATTTATATGTTGTGACTACTGAAAATAAATGAAAGCTGTCAATAATAATTTCTTACTATGGCAGCACCAGTTAGGGTAGGACATGGAAGTTACTGACAATTCTGTTCTAGACCAGAGGGATAATATAGCTGTAAGTTATTATGTGGGTATAATAGACAGTAGATGTGTGTCATGAAATCCACTCTGGCTGACTAGTTTGCATTGTACCTTTGTCTATTGTGTTATTCACAATGATTCACGTCACTGACATACAACACAACAAGAAAAGACATTAAAAGCTTTGGCACAAATAAAATGGCTCAGGAGTTGTTTCCCATTCTACCAGTTCATATCTTGTTTACTGTGTCATGCATTCTTTTTTGCAGAGTTCATCTATTTATGTACATGTAATTTATAATGTTATATGAGTACAGCAACAGCTTAGAGATCGCAGAGATACTCTTGTAAAGCTTGCTTTACAAATTAGTTTTAACTTGGTATTTTACATGAAATCTGTAGAAATCCATTGAGTTTTTTTCTCCATATTCAACACAAATGATGCCACATTTTGCAAATACATTTTAAGTCTCAACTAAGAACACACAAATTTTCTCTCCGTGTCTTTATGCTAATACATCTAGTGTGTCCTGCCACGGCCTGACCTGGTCCTCAAGAGGACTTTGAATATCCCCCTTATTCCCCCTTATTTAAAAACATTCAGGTTAGTATAAGAGACCCCTATATCTTATGTATAGCTTTCATTTAAAAACCTACCTACTAAGGCTATAGTTCAAGTAGGAGATAATACTCAGTCAAGTCTGTAAAGTGTAGATTAGCTGTACTTTTTCCACATTTCCCCAGATGCATTGTGGGAGAGAATATAATCTGTAGTGGGGGATGAGGTGGTGTGGAGAGAAAGAGACAAATAGAAAGATTATGAAGAGAGCAAATGGAGCTTTGAAAAAAAATATATTATTTTCCTTTTCCTTTTCCTCTGTCAGTCATCCTCAGTGTTTGGATGATAAATTAATAACTAATAGGCTTTTAACTCTTGATCGTTATCATAGTGAACTGCAGATCTTTATAGCATTTTGAGATTTAATCTTAGTTTCAGGGTGGCACACAGAACAGTGATAAACTAACATTTCAGAGAGCATGCCATTTGTATGAGAATTGCACTCTATTAAAAACAGCAAAACAATGTACTGCAAACTTGTATTTAATACAGCTGCATCTACCTACACATAATAATAATATAGCAACCTTTGTGTCTGACATTGCCTGCCAGAACGCTATGAAGCGTATCTTGATTCATTCTCATCTTCCACATCTTCATTTTCTGGAATCTTCTGTAACATACTTGATAGGAAATTCAACCTGCAAAACCAGTCGGGTATTCACAGCTTTGTGCCCCCCAGTGCTATTCTGGTTCTAAGTTGTGAGGCATTGTGGCATTTTTCCCCATCTTTTTGTAATTGCCA
Source organism: Megalops cyprinoides (assembly GCF_013368585.1). Classification (NCBI taxonomy): domain Eukaryota; kingdom Metazoa; phylum Chordata; class Actinopteri; order Elopiformes; family Megalopidae; genus Megalops; species Megalops cyprinoides. The sequence goes on from NC_050586.1 coordinate 33,928,304, forward strand.
ATTGTACAATAGCCTCATCTCACTGGAACCTTGGCACACATGCAGGAGTGCAGGTCATATCTTATAATCCTCTGATATACACACATACCAACCATTTTTCACACTACAAGCATGATTTATTTTTTTTTTTGGTTCTTCTTCAGTGTGATTGATAATGTGTAAGTGTACTTCACAATTCTATGTATTGAGAGATGTGGAGGTTTACATCAGGGTAAGTGGTAGCATTGTATTTGGAATGTTATAGTCCCTATGCCATGCATATTCATTGCACTTCAATGACGATTTAGACGTACATGTGTGAGTTCAGCACTATGCTTGACACTGAAGCTTATTCATATGTGGTTAGTAATGTCCTGTTGGTGCAACGTCTCCTACTATTTTATTAGATGCACTGTGTAAGTTGCTCTGGATAGGATGACTTACACAGTGCATATAAGCTAAATGACAATGTGTGTTACAAAAATGTAATGTGATAATGTTAAGTACACCAGGAAGAAAGCATTATCTGATACCATCTGAGAAAATCATAGGCACTCCAAAGAGTCAAAAGTGGTGGTACTTGGGAATCCAACATTACATGCACCCCTATTGGTGGAATAAAACCAGTTTGGGCTCCTGGTAGCTGTCAGCAAATGACTTGGCTAGGCTCAGGCTTGCGCCATAGTACTCAGCCAGCACTCAGTACAGACTCCGTAACTGAATGAGCCACCTGGGACCTCCCAAAAATGCCTTATTATTGATAAAAGCCTACTTATATGTGAGCGTGTAGTATCAGCCTTAAAACAGTTACAGCAAGTCCTATTTAACCCTTAAAAGACCGTTCACCAAAACAGCATCATGAGTGCTCAGTCTGAAGCCTTATCTGTATTTAAATTTCCTAATGAACATCATCTGCTGGAATGTGTTTGTGAATTAATTTCACCCATCCACTCCCACTGCTACTAACAGGACATATTTTAAAATGGGCATGAGAACAACAGAAATTATAGAGGCTGCATCTGAATCTTCAAGTGTGAACATAATTACTCTGGATGTGGTTTTTACTGGGATAACTTGCTAAGTGTGAGAATTTTCATTTTTTACATGACCAGCAAAATCAAGCTGTAGGTCAAATACATATGCAAAAAAGGACTCCAAAGCAAAATATGCTATACTGTTATCTGATACATTATAATTAACATCTGCCAGAGGGAATTCTTCTGTTTACTAAATGAAACTCAGTTAAATATGCCTTGTGCTGGTGTGCTCTGTAGGAAACAACACTATTCAAAAAGGCAGCACTCATACTGTATATTGCATACTGATTCATAATATATTGCTGTATTTTGTTAATGATACAGAAGTGATCTTAGTTAGACCAGTCTCAAACACCCAGAGGCAAAGAAACCTACATTAAAGCAAGTTGCAATGTTTTTGCTTCTTTAGCAGTATCTGTGGAAATTTGTGAAAATCTGCTTCTGTACAGGTTTCATGCACTAATCTGTCAATAGCAGGGCTGACATATGCTGTAATGTTGCCATTTAAAAGTTAAAAGTCACCAGTCTAATTTTAACCATAACCATTTGAAATATTCTTGGTTCAACTCAACCAGCTTCCCCAAGTTACAAAAATCTCCAAAGAAGTGAATTAAACAAAGAACAAAGAAGACTATATAAAGTATGTCACTGTGTATCTTGAGCTGAGCTGTGTCGATAAAAATTCTATCATCAGTCACACTCTGTCTTTGTCCAGGATATTTATGTTTGTTTCGGTAGCAACTAAAACACATAACAAAATGGTCCAAGATAATCAGCTTTACAGTACTACCACTGACCCAGCCACTTTGGTTACTTACTGTTGTAACACCCACTGAATGTTAGATGTCCATAAACACCTCTGATATTGATCTTTAAGATAATGGACTTGGACTTGCCATTAAAGTGTTCTTTTTCCAGAACTTTCTCAATATATATACTTTGTGACAGAGAAACAAAAATGTAGCTCATAATGGTACACTTTATACAGCAATATTTATTTTTCAAAAGTACTGTGTATGGGCATGAAACATATAAACCAGCAGTATCTTCAGGAAGAACCAAATATCTAAAACTTTGAAATACCGCTGCCTTGACATATGAAAGTTAAAAATGAGTAGCTTATGCACCTATAATATATCTGAGAAATGACTTCAGTAAAATTCTTTTGTAATGTGATGCACACAGCCTAATAATACCAATTCACTGCTTTGGAAGCCCACATCTGTCATCCACTTTGACAGCTATTATAAACCGGTTACCATGTACCACTATTATATTAAGTTTATTCACTGCTGATTGAAATAATAAGACTCTGCATGTGGTTGAATGGTGTTATCCACAATTGAAAATGAGATTTTGATAGGAAATTAAAAAGCAAAAACAAAATTTTACTGAAATGCCTTTCAGTTATTGTGCCCGAGAACTTTAAATTGTTGATCCAAACAGAAAATGAAGCAATAAAAAAACATAAAAATACAACTCTCATGAAAGTGTCCTTCTCATAGGGTCCTTCCTGTTTGTTTTTGCACAAGAGCAATGGTGATTTGGAGCGCTTCAACTGCATACATTGTGGCTTCCGCTTAAAATTACAGATAATCTAAATGCCTAACCTAATCTCAGTGGAGAAATTAACATGAGCGTGTCATCCTAATTGCATCTGAGGTTTGTTTGGCAATCCCTAGCCCCCTCTGTGACCCAGATTATAGTGATGCTGGAGGGAGCTGAGAGCAGTGCATTGAAGCATACTCAATAAAGGAGCAAACACCAGCCGCGGCAGAGGGGAGGACATGAGCAGCCATGCAAACACAATCACAGCCTCGCAGCCGTTACACCCAGGCGAGAAAATGCCCAGCGCCGGCTCAGAGAGGGTTTAAGCCTCCACCATATCCAAGACCCATGCCAAAGGAATTTCCTTGCAGGAACCTGAGAAAGGTTGCTGCCAGAGTCTGTGCAGGTGTTCTGTGATCAGCTCTGCATGGCCTCCGCATATGGCTAAATAGAAAATCGTTCCACGGTTTATACCTTAACATAAATGACTGAAACAGAGTGGCCACAATGAAGGGCCTTTTCAGACTGTAATGTATCGTCCCAATCAGCTGACTGTGCTAAACTCACCATAGACAGCATGCTAATAGATGATGATGACATTAACTTAAGAGTTGCATGATTAATATTTTCCGTTCCTGCATATGAAATGTAATTTTGATTGCAATTGTGAAGAGGAAAAAAGGACACAACTTCCAATCTAACCTAAGATACCCTCAATTTAATTACTGTTATTTAGGTGATAGCTCATTCTGATTGGTTATTTCCACCTGCCAGGGTGAGCTAGCCTTAGTTTTAATATTGTTTTTAGGTGGTATCTTATTTTGGTCAATTTTAATATGAGTAGCTCATTCTGAGCTTGTAGCTCTTTTTTCTCTGGCAGTCTGAGCACCAGGTAGCATATGCTGGTGAGGGAGCTCAGATTTCCAGAACATGGGCTCCAGGCATAAGCCATACGAGTGGGTGCACAGGGTGACGGTGTGTCAGTGTTTTTATTTATTTATTTTTATTAAGGCAAAGGGGTGTGCCCAAAATCACATAAAACTTTGGACAATTTTACAATTATGTCTATCATACGACTAGTTCCTTTGTGAAAAATAATGGAACATTCTAAAAATAATTATGAACTGCTTAATTGAGGGAGTCATTTGTAATTACATTTGGATTGGATGCCACTATTGCCAATCTATACACGAACACTGTGATTGGAGAACACATCTCACACCCACCTTCTGCCTCCTAGCTGCCTGGCTAGCTATTTACCTAACATTCAGCTTGGTTCATCAGGTGTTGTTAATATTTGAGAAACACATTTGGATATTTAGAAGGTTATTTACAGTCAAATGACACCTTTGAGAGGGAAAGAACTGTAGCCTACACAACCCTGAACAGTTTTGAGATGAGTAGCTATTGTTATATTACAGCTATAGTATCCCAAAGCAGAGAACCCAAAGTTTGTACACACTCATATTGTAGTAAAAAAGGACAGTAAAAAATGACAACTTAACTTACCTGTGTAGCTGAAACATATTTAGGTAGTCATTCTCTTGTCAGCATTGTGCTATCAGACAAACTATTGCAGAGTGCACCCTGACAATAACAACTGGGAATCAGTGTATTTTTGTCTATGTTAGTGCTGTTTTTTTTCTGACCAAGTTATAACTGGGTTCAGGTGGAGGAGGGGTCCTTTTGCAAAATCTTGCCTTAAGGTACTAAAATTGCCAGGGCTAGACCTGATACCTCTTGTTATACAACTTTGAATTCCTCTTCCAGTGCGTTTTGTCCAGCAGATTCTGAAGGCCCAGTTACATAAGGATCATAGTTCCAGTACTTCATAGTTATTACGCCTGGTGCCAGTTTGAAACCTTAACTGGTATTATTATACTTGTAGGTTGATTTACTAAGGTGATATTGTTTAAGATTTCACAGGAGATATTTATATTTCATACACTCTTTGACTTTGGTTAATAATAGAAAGAAACTAAATTTCTTACCTCATTCCATGGTTATGCTTCAGAAATTCCCTCCCGGCTGGCTCAGCAGTTGTAAGGAAAAAAGAACATAACTCCAATCTGACAGGGGAAATGAATGCAGTTATTCAGTGCATATTTATTCTTTCATAATCATTTGTAATATCCTTCTCATTTTCAGTGCGGAACCGTCAGGGCCTTTCAGGCCTTCAGAGAAAGCCTAAGCATTTGTAAAAATTGTTATCATTATTATTTTATTTATTTACTTTAATTTCTATTTAATCTTTTCAATGTTCTGATTTCAGCTCCTCACTGAGGAGGGAAGGCCTTGCTGAAGAGAGAGGGAAATCCTCTGGGGAGAAAAATCTAGCTAGCTCAGCCACTGGTCAGGACTTTATGACAATTTCCACCTTGTGAAATCACTAGCGAGCCCAACAGTTGGTTAGTTTTCCCACATTCTGCTGACTTAGCATTTTTACCTGTAGTCTAAGTTTAAGTTTCAAGTTTATTGTTTATTGCAACATCATTACCAGTTCACAATCATTACCATCATTACCAATTCACAACAGTGCAGTGCAATATTGATATAGTTAAACTGACTAGTGGTAAACAATGTAACTGGTATAAACATTACTTTCCTTAAAGTGGCCAATTTTTTGAGGTGATGCTGCCAGTCAGGATACTCTCGATGGTACACCTGTAGAAGTTGGTGAGTATCCTGGGATCCACGCCGAACCTCCTCAGCCGCCGGAGGAAGAACAGCCGCTGCCTCGCTGCCTCGCTGCCTTCACAACCACACTTGTGTGGTGTGACCAGCTCAGATCCTCGCTGATGTTAATCCCCAGGAATCTGAAGCAGCCGACCCTCTCCATTGCCTTCCCTCGATGTGGATGGGGGTACGATGTCAGGGCTCTCACCTCTGGTCTATAGGCAGACTCGTCTGTGATGCAGCCGATGATGGTGGTGTCGTCAGCAAACTTTATCGCAGTGTTGGAGCTGTGTGTGGCCGTGCAGTTGTGGGTGAACAGGGGGAACAGCAGGGGACTGAGCACACATCCCTGGGGGGCACCAGTGCTGAGTGTCAGTGTGGAGGAGGTGGCGTTGCCAATCCGCACCACCTGTGGTCTGCCCGTCAGGAAGTCCAGGATCCAGCTGCACAGGGAGGGACTGACGCACAGGTCTCGGAGCTTCATGACGAGTCTGGACGGCACCATGGTGTTAAAAGCTGAGCTGTAGTCAATGAATAGCATCCACACGTAAGTGTTTCTCTGGTCCAGGTGGGAGAGGGCAGCGTGCAGTGCGAATGCTATTGCATCGTCTGTAGACCTGTTTGGCCGATAGGCAAACTGGAGGGGGTCTAGTGTGGTGGGCAGGGAGGATGTAATGTGGGTTTTGACTATCCACTCAAAGTACTTCATCACAATGGAGGTGAGTGCTACTGGGTGGTAGTCATTTAGGCAGCTCATGTTTGGCTTCTTTGTGACTGGGATGATGGTAGTCTTCTTGAAACATGTGGGGACTACAGACTGGAGCAGGGAAAGGTTGGAGGTGTCTGAAGACATCTGCCAGTTCGTAGGCACATGCTTTGAGAGCACAGCCCGGGATATTGTCCGGTCCAGGAGCTTTGCGTTTACCTTTTTGAAGGATTTAGTTTAATGATAGGTAGCTGGCTAGCTCCCTATTTAGCTAAATTGACTTATTTGCTTACCTTATTTAAAGTCATTTAAATTGGCTGGGTAAGTGTAACTAATCCAAGATTCTGAGTCATAGAAACATTCAAACTGAAATTACTATTAACTTGGCTTGAAAAAGTAAACTTACTGTTCTAATTTATTTCTTCTTATTCTTTCATCATATTTTCTAGATGCATCTTCTCCCACAGCTGTTCAGCTTGTAGAAGATATCTGAAGAAAAGACCTTTGCAGTAGACTAAATTATACAGTGGTATGCTATTACGCAACACATTAGACAAATATATAACAAACATAACAAGATTAATGCATCATTTTTTGATGAATGCAACATAAATGCTAAATAAACCGACTGCTCTCAACTGATTGTGAGTTCCACATTCCATCCCATTAGTTCAGTGCAAACCTTTTTTATCTAATCCAGAAGAGTTTTATCTGATATCACACTTTCACAGCTTCGACAAACTTATATCTCTTGCTTCAAACAGAACCTCACAATGATTCACTACCATAGATAAGCTTGCATCAGATTGCCAAAGCTGTTTATTATCATTATTAATTTATTTGCTCATGTATTTATCAGTTGCCCTCATTGAGGGTGACTTACAGAGCATTAGAAGCGCAGAATAAAAATACCACACAGCCATGCACAATAGAATAGCAAACAACAATCTCCATAGCATACAACTGCCTAAAAGGCAAATCAAGCTTCAAGTCTAGGTGAGCTCATTGACCCTATGACAGGTAGCGAGTTGAGAGTGTTGCTTTGCAACTTAATAGATGTCTCCATTGACAAGGAGAACTGAACATGCTTGTGTTGGCTGTGACTCCTCTGCCGACCTTTTCTGCCCAGATTTGAAAAACGTCACAGAGGGAGCTGCTCATTCAGTGGTTCAGTCTGTAAATGAGAAAACCACAGTCACGGTGAGTAATGCTACTGGTTCTAGGGCTTCTTCCTCAAGTCACAAAAAAAAAAAAAAAATTAAGTCATTACCAATGGGCAAGGGTGGTGTAGATAAGGAGAGATCTATGGTGTTGGAGAGAAGTCTGGTATAATCTTCATCTCCTCAGACAGAATGAATATAAACCCAGTCTATCAGATGAGAGATCATGATTGCATTCTACAACACTGTTTGCCCATGCAAGGAGGAAACCTTGTTTTATTTCAGGCATAATTGGAGGAAGCATTCCAATCAGTGTACTGCACTGTGAGTCTGAGTATGAGAATCAGATGGTTCCTCGATATTTAAATCTGCATTTAAATATCCAAACTTTAGCCTCTCTTATAGTTGGAACTGATAACCAGTTGGACTGATGGATTCTGGGGCAGTGCATGCCGTTACTTGCTGTTGCATTCATTGGGCAGTTGATTTCTCCATTGTATTGGATCATTGTTGGATGGCTTTAGGCATATCGTGGGTTCAAGGCAGTGCACTGCCTATCACAAAGCCAAATATATTTTCTCACTACCCCACATCATGAGAATTCATCTTTTTCATTAACTCCAGCCTCTGAACCAAAATTGTGTCAAACGTCTCTCTCCTACCACTTGCTGGTACCTTATGTTATAGGGCACTGAATACCTGTCTCCTGTTGAGCACCTCATCAACACACAAAACCATCTGCCCAAGAGTCCATGTACTATGTGCAGCCAACAATGACTGCCTTTTGTGTATACAATGTTTCCTTTCATGGTTGCCATCAAAGGGCCAGGAGCAATCTGACCTCTCAATCAGGTGAATTGTAGAAGGAGATAGTCAGTCATGTTGAGGTTTCCCCCTCCCTCACAGAAATGGAGATATCCACTGCCTCCGGCTCTGTGAAAACACGATACCTGACATGAAAAGGCATTCCTCTGTGCTTCATGAGGAAGAACTACAGTACACACTTAATTGAGAGATTCCTTTCCACTGGTGTGTCTTTTTGTACTCTTCTACACACATGTTGATGCTCTCTACATGCAACTGGCATTGTGCTGTCTGCCCAGACAACCCAGAGAAACATCCTTCATTACTTCCTCCATCATAGTTCACATTGAATACATTCACCCTGAAGTCATTTATATCTGCTGCATAATTGTGTCGCCCATGTGTAATTTGAAGCAGCACACACCTAGAGGGAGAAAACAATAGAAATGTTTCATTGAGTACTGTGTTCTCTACTTTGTGATTAATGAAATGTATGCACAGAAATATTTTAAGGAATAAGTTTATAAGAATGCCTTACTACACCTCTGTTGAGCAATTTGCTGATCACTGAGACTAGAACATTTTTGGGAGGAGGGGTTGTTTGCAGAAATGTAGTAATCCAAAAGACTAAAATACACCATTACACAAGCCCCACTGAAAATGCATCTCTCTTTCTCTCTTTTTTTCTCACATCTATATGATGTAAGTGCATAAGATTACTAGCCATTTTCAGGCACAACTACAAATTCCAGACAGACTCTACAGCAGAGCCACCAGATAAATGATTTGAGTTTTTGACAAATGGGTGTCATACAGAAAATTAGAATACTTAGAATACTTATTCTCCCTGACTTTCCAGATTGAATGGGATTATCTATCTTCTTTTCTCCCCATGAATGGACATAGCCATGTCCACCTACCTATTGTCAGTTTCAGGAGGAGGACCTGTCATTATCTCCAAGGCCTTATAGAGGAATATGTCATACCTAATGATGATTTGCACCCTGAAGGGGATTCGGCTGAGCTGGTCGCTGTGCCATTTTCTTTCCAAATCACCATTAGCACTAATGCTGCATGGCATTTTTTTTTACTACACAATCAGAATGGCATTTTCAACTTAAAAAATTATCACAGACCAGGATTAAAAAAAACTTCACATACTTAAATTTCTATTTCACACTAATTCATGTAACTGATAGAGGTCAACCCCTGAGGCTCTGTGGGGCAGGGATTAGGTCTCTCAATCAGATCAAGGATTATGCCACTATAATTTGCTCATTACCATTAAACAAGCATCGATTCATTTTGTGCTATTTTACAATTCCCTGCAGCTACTTACGATCCATTTCAAAACACCAGATTCTGTAAGGTAAGATTGGCCCTGGTTGCCCTTTATCGTTGTAGGGTGCAAATGCATTAATGTAACACACATAAAAAATCATGTCCCTGGTTATCAAAAGCAAGTATCTATTGCAGGTATGTCAAATTCTCATCATAGGTGCTGTGCTTGCTGATTACACTAGCCAACCTACTGCTGCTGTTCTTAATTTCTTAGGCTGTCTGAACCCCAGTGGCATTCAAGGCATTTTATTGAATCATGACATCTCTCCAGAAGAGATATTTCTGTCTGTCTGTGTGTTAGTTAATATGGGATGTGAAGACCCTGGTAATACCTTTGAGTGCAGCAGCAAGGTGAAAATTGCTATGACCTTTTGGGTGGCAAGGTGTCCCCAGAAACTGACTGTCAGCAGTGCAGTTCTCTACTCAAGCAGTGTTTCAGCACATTCCAAATCTATGCAGCTCAAGTTTCAAAACCATTTCTAAATATTTTCAGTTTCCTCCCCTCATATCTCTTGTCTATGTATGTAAATGCTCAATGTATAATACATTTACAGAAAATGCATAAATAACCATTTCTGTGAGGTGGGAACTATGATTGACTGGTTATCTTACTGTCTCTGTTATTTCTTTCAGGTTTGTACACAATTTAGTGAGATTTTGATGTAGAAATACTTGATATGAACCTTAATGAATGACACCAAATAAATATAAAGCACTAACCATGGAGTTGAATAAAATTCTTGGAAACTCACTCCTGCTTTTTTTTCCCCAGACTGCTCTTTCTAACATCTTCTGAGTCCTTGAAACTGTACTACACTATGCAAGTATTGCACCTCATGTCATCATTACAAAAAGGGCTACCTTGGCTTGCATGAAGGACACATCAGTACAAGTGCTACAACTTTCATCAAACACCATTACATTCTGAAAATAATTTTGTATAAATTAAGCATTATCTTTGATGATTAAGAAAAATAATTCATAAAATGCAATGTACATTGTTTCAGGAATCTTTGTGGTTTTATTCAAGATAGATAGATCTATAATGAATGTTTTTAAAATTGTATTTGTGTTTATAACTAATTTGCTTTGCTGAAGCTGGTGTAGCATTTGAAACTCTATTTTACCCTTTACATATACAATCCTAAGCATTACCCCAAGGCCAGGCCCAAACAACTATGAAGCACAATTTCTTTATAATTAAACATGCATGTAAAAAAACTGCAGCAACCAAGTACAACCAGGTACAGTCGTGACATTTTTAGAGAAATTGTGTACCTTTTTTGAGTTGGGAAGGTGTATGACTTCTACAACTTGACACAAAGCAAAATGATAAAACTGGGGGCCTTGATTGAGCTGGTGTTTGAAATTGCACTGCATTAACCTTGTTCACAACAGTCGAACAGTTTTGAATAGCAGTGATAGGTTGAAAAGCGATGTCAATAAAGACATGACAATAAAGGGCCACAGATCTACTGTAGCCATATGTGCCATTTGAAGAAATATAAACTATGTTTTGAAATGACTGAGAAAAGGTAAATCATTTATGATACCCTGGTGTAAAAGTCAAATGAAATCATTTTGCAATGCAAGTAAATGTATGTTATGTTTCCATATTTGAAGCCGAGACCTTCCTTGCTTCAAATATATGCATCATTAGAGAAAAATAACTTTGACAACGTGACAGTTTCTGGCAGGCAAACTGGAATGATGTCCTGATTCTGCAGCCAAGGGAAAGTTCCAATTAGAAAATGGTTTTGATTAGGGAACACAATAACTCAGACTAGATTGATCATAGGTCACCAGCGGCTAGTTAAAGGCACATGAAGTCTTGCAGTGAGTCCTGGCGTGAGTTCAGGCTTTCGAAATACATTTATTCTTTTAAAATAGAAAAGCATGCATTATTAATGTCATTATCAGTCATCATTTTGTTACTGCACATTAGCGACAAGCAGTGTCATGATCATCATAGTATTTTGGAGTGGATACCAGCGGTGTACCCTGCTTTCATTCTAACTGACCTCTTTAACAGTCATGCTGGATTGATCTTTTCATCTACCATTGGGACTAAGTCATCTAAGAAAAAAACATTTTGTTCAATGTGTTTTTGCAGGCAGTTAAAATGTTTGCTTTTTCAGCTTCTTATTTTGATTGCCTTAAGTAATTTAATGAAGCACATTACCGTTGATCTAAATTCAGAGCATTTGCAAGCATTTAGATTGAAAACCCTCCTGTGCAGGAAGAGGAAAAAACGCTGCAGGCTCACTGAAATTGCATTGTTCAGTTGAAATGTACAATTAAAAAAAGACTGGAGAGATATAATGTCCTTTGCATTCCTCCATACTTTGTTCAATCCCTCTCTGAAAACTTGTATACTTGTATAAATATTTTTATATACATTCCATAACCTATTTTGGGTTCCTGCAACATTTACTTTTTGAATGAACATCCATACAGTCTGAAAAAATCTTACAGTACATTTACAGTACAAAATATGGCTGGAATTACATGTACAAAACAAAAAAAGTACATTTCAAAATACCACACCATGTACATTTTATATTTGAAGTTTATACATTTGTTCACTACATTACAGTAGAACATAAATGTATCCATTCAAATTTAAACGAGTAACAGTGTCAGACCAGGCTAACAACACTCCCAGACCAGTGAGAGTCTGCTTAACACCATTGAAGCCCTACCACAAGTTAACTTGTGCAATCTGACAGAAGCCAAGAATACTATGATACAACAGTCCTCTAGAACACAAAATATAGCACAATCCTATACATTAAATAAAATACTAAAGGCAGAAGGTGGGGATTGAAGTAGGACCAAGATGCAGGCTGAAGAGATGGTAGAAGCTCTTACCCAGAGTGACTTACATCAGTTACTATTATCCATTTATAAAGCTGGATATTTACTGAGGCCATTGGGTTAAGTAACTTGCCCAAGGGTACAACAGCGGTACCCCAGTGGGGAATCGAACCGGCAACCTTTAGGTCACAAGTCCTGCGCCTTAACCACTATGCTACACTGCCACCCGTGTTGGACAATGGAAGATTCCGCTGTCCTGACCTCTGTGGGGAGTGCATTCCACCACTGAGGGACCAGTACAGTTGGGGCTTGTGTCTGAGAAGAGTGACCCAGTCGTGTTGGAACAGTTGTCCTATAGATGCAGAGCGCAGCAATCATGAGGGAACATAGGGTTTGAAGAGGGGTTGTAGGTATGAGGGGGCTGACCCATTCACTGTCCTGTATGCCAGCACCAAGGATTTGAACTTGATGCAAGCGATGGCAGGAAGCCAGTGAAGAGATGTGAGGAGAGAAGTAACTTGACTACGTTTAGGGAGATGGTAGACAAGCCATGCAGCTGCATTCTGGATTAGCTATAGAGGTTTGATTGTTATAGAAATATAGCAAATGCGGCGGTGAAAACTATGAGAAGCTTAGTAACGCTAATGAAAATATAACGAACCATGTAACGTAACACGCGCTACAAAGCATCAAATAAGTTACGTGCGAAAGGGTTAATAAAAATTCATTGAGGAAAAGGTGCAACAAAATGCATGTTCCAATGTCCACGCTTGAACTCATGCTGAGTAGCCTATTATTAAATATTCATTAGTAATCACTCATCATGACTCTTCCAAAGTACTCTCTATTGGTTAAATTGATTAATGAATGGTTAACACTCGCTGTTTATACTCATCTTAATTGATATTTCTGTTTTATTCTTATTGAACTAATTATTTACCAGGCTTGTTCACAACACCATGTGATGTAAAACTTTTTTTTCTGTTTAACAATGTAATATAGGGTTACAAGAAATGTTATTGTAGTTTAAAAATAATGACACACAAATATCATACATTTTGAACTTTATTTGTACATGTATAATAATGTTAAAAGTAGGCCTACTGCTGATTTAAAAGGCAATATGGTGTTTTGCCAAGTGGTGGTGCTTGACTTACTACAGCCCTCAGAAGTACGTAGCTGAAATGCGTGTAAGTCAAGGGCAGACTAGTGTAAATGGTGTTTACATAAGAAAAGCCCAGATTTTGGGGTTGCTCTGCCTGAAGCATGTAACTGCCTTCAGGACACACATCATAGACTTAAGTCAAGGGGAGAATACGCGTAGGCTGAAAAGTGCATAGCTGTGTGCTTTTTTTGACTTATGGGAGAATACAGCCCATAGTGTCTATTTGTTTTGTTCAGTTGTTAGCAGGTAATAATTTCAGTTATGAAGACGATCATGCTTGATGGTAATCTCGGTTGTGCCTATCCTGTGGATAAACCTACAGACTCAAGGCTACATTCCCACATGTACCATTCAAAGCTGTATTCAGTGTTACATCTGAATATAGAGGTAGTACCAAGGTGTTAAATCTCAAATCATTCATGTGCACAGAAGAGTCAAAAATGAATTAAGCGGTGCCCATTTGCAATGTCATTGTGCTTGCACAATGACAATAAAGTTCTTGAATCTTGAATCATTGTTTATGATGTCTCTTCCTTATATATCATCTAAGTCACAGAATATTTCTATAGAAATGCATAATGAGCCACAACACTTAAAGAATAGTACAAACTAAAAGAATAATAACAAAACAATGTGATTGCATAACCTTCAATGATTCATATATTAATTACCTATCAATAACTTTGCATAATATTGCATTTGCTTCCTTGTTATTATCTCTGCCATGGTTTAGGAACTACAACCAAACATTGATTTAATTGTTTTTTTACTGCTCTCAATATTAAAACTGAGTCTGTGTAATTCCTTTTGCACAACAAAGCTCATATTGTCCATACTATTCCTTTTCAACTTTGATAGGGGCATAATAGCCAAAAAAGTCAACTCAAGCATTAAATTAGGCACAAGAACATGGGCTCAAATCCTTTGTGTGTATGGTGTGGGGGGTAACAAGGTTGCAACTGAATTGCAAACCAGCTTTTGCACTGAAGCAATTTGCCCCACTTTTTTTCATGCATGCTACTGAGTCCAAAGACAGAAGACCAATCAAAATTAATGTCAAAGCAAAGGATCATATGTGAAAACAACCTCAATATGAATATACACTCACAAACACATGTCAAAGATGCATGATCAAAGGTAATAATTAATGAATGCAATTAAAATTTCACAATCTAACTGGCTTGCCTTATAAATAAGCTTACAGTACAGAACATTTTTCTTCTTACAATATGCAAAATATTTGTTGGATAAATATTACATTAGGTTAATGAACATTCTCTATACAGGCAGATACGTAGTAAGATATCACAGACTATCTTTACTTTGTCAAAGCTTGTGTTCTTTTCATGGTGCAGAGAATTTAATAAATGTAGACATAAATCTGCCTTATTTTTTGTTTTGTTTTTTAAATCCATGTTTCCTACTTTACTGCTGTCAAAGTCTTCTGAGTCATCTTCACCACAGGCAAACCTAATCATTCTCAGTGACTAACAGCAAGCAAAAAGGCAAGATTTGCTAAGGTTACAAGCCTGGTATGGCACAGCTGTATGTGAAGAAGTGATATAATTAAGCAAACCTCAGAATAGTAGGAAAATCAGACAAATTGATAGGTGGAATTGCTTACGCTTACATTGACTCATTCTACAGATGGATGTACTGTACTAGTCTCTTTAGAAAGCTCCAAAAGGCAATAAAAAGGGTCATGTGGGGCAAAGTAGTCAAAGTCCTTATCAAGAGTTAGTAGAGCCTAGTGCTGAGGGTCATCAAAGTACCCTTGTGACATCTGGGATTAAAGGAGGAAAGCCATATTGTGTAACATAACTCTGTTCCTGGTCCAAGCCTGATTTAATATATCACACTGGGCAACCATGTTGACCCTCTCGCTGATGGAGTTTAAGACAGTCCTTTTCAGTGTGTGACTGATGGCTGAAACCTCCTCACTGACTTGTTACTCATAGCCATTTTGACTCAGTAGTCATAGACATACTTCTGAGTCAATGAGCAATTAGAGAGAAACAGGGTTTTACCCCATAGTGACTAGCAAAGGAGCTAGCTCAGGAGGACAGGACATTTCTATATGCACACCTACTCTGGACTAATCCAAAATATGAAATGATGTATCTAAACCGCCTAATAACCTCTCTGTCCTGCTGCAACCACTCAGTCTCCTCTCTCTCCACCTCTTGTTCCTGTCCTTGTACTTGCAGGTCTCCATCCAGGGCTGTATTTCATGGTCTTCAATCTGGCTTTGACCCCCTCACTTTGGCACTACTATGTTACCAGCACTCCTAATCATATTTTGGCACAGTCAAGCAATATAAGCTATCCACTTTTTCTGCCTTCAACTTCCAGGGATAGAGAATCCTCCCCTTGCTAACATTGCTATCACCTATGCTCCTATTAAGCTACCTCTACAATTATGGGCTGGCTACAAAGCATACACGGACAAGGCCCTCCTGGGGTGCAGTGAATGCAGAATCACACCTTCAGTTATACTTGTTAGTGAGACAGAACACAGGCTGTCAAGAATGGATGTACCTTTGATAAACTCAGTAGTCGACAGGCACAAAAGAGATTGTGGAGATGAGAAATGTCACCTGGATAATTCAAAACAGCGGCAACCTCTCTGGGGTCCACTTGAGTGCCATCTGTGCTAATCATAGCCTTGATGTCTTTGCATGGAAGAAAGAATTTCTCAAATTTCTGATTTCTGCCTGAATCAATCATTTAGAAGCACCATTCAAATGGCATTGCAGATGGGCTTTGAACAACAGTAACAGTTGGGCCTTCCTTCTGAAGACACCTCATCCTGGCAGGGCCTGCAACAAAATTTTAGGGAGATAAATCGCGATGCCCCTGACACATATTCCAGGGCATCATCAATGCCAGACAAAAAGCATGAGTCTTTCCAGGTCATGGCATTCAGCACTTAACAGCCCTAAGGAGGACTTCAGGGCATTCAAGATCCCCACAGCATCCATATCCTTTATTTTCTGCTCCGCTTCCTTCTCTTTAGCCAGCAGCAAGAGATGAGAATGGGAGTGAATGGTGGTTGCATAATCAATGTTGAGTACTATAGTATCTGCATGAAAGTTGCCTCAAAGTTGGAAAGTTAGTTTGGTGAAGGCACTAGACAAAAGCAGCCCAAACAGGCGCCAGGGCAGTGCCCTCCTTTGCATTTGTATGTCTGTATCTTGATTGGATACAGGTCAAACTGAAGCCTGTGCTGCAAACGGCCCCCTCACAATCTTCTAATGTAAATAAGTTAACAGTATTACTGTGCAATCCTTATTTAGCATTTTGTTTTGTGGATGGGGTCCCAAGGACTTGAAGAGTTAATGAACTATTAGGTAATAAGATAGGTTACAGGGTACATAAGCTTACATCAGTGTCTCCATACTAATATGAGCAAAATATATTATAGAAAATATATTACTATTATTAATGCTTATTTTGCACTGTTTGTTATTGACATCAATTCACTGCTTTGCCTCTGCCAAAGGAGAAACTACTCACTCTTGACGAATTTATGAACCATTAAAAGTAAACTATGGGAAAGTAAAAAAGTCTGAAAGGGCAACAAAGATTTTTTCCTATCAAATTTTGCTTGTTTTTCCTTTTGAATTTATTAGACTTGAGCAAGAACTGGGGAAGATATGTATATTTCATCCCTGGAGTGTGCACACTTTTCTCCTTGCCCTATAGCTAAACAAACAATTGCCCAAAAGACTTTGATTTGCACCTGGCTGTTTTCTGAGTACTGCTATTCCCAAACCATCATATAGCACGGGAACATCCTGGTTGTTTTTATCCTTTTTTGTGAAAAATTAGCTCGCTATCCCTCTTTCAGGAACAAAACCCTGCTTGTAACATTGAGTCTATGGGGAGAGAACAATCCATTTTCAATGTTCCCATTCATGACAGCAACACACTGGGCCTCATGCAGGAAGTGATATACACACAAATTTCCTCTTATTTTTGTTCATATCCACAATTTGTTCTCATTTTGTTAGTATCCACTGATTTCTGGGATTCACCAATGTTTTCTTATTTTTGCTCTTCTTTTAGGTAAGAGAAAATTTTACGAGCGGTTGAAAGCACTCCTACCAAGATAAGAAAAAAACATCTTGTTTTCACAGTCCACAAATTGTCCAACGCAAGGAAACATAAATTTTAAATTTGAGGAACATAAAAAACGCATGAATATCACAATCAAATTTAGATTATAATATGTTTTAGAGTAATTATAATGATTGGATTATTAAATTCGTGGGCTAAAGAAATACCATTGGTCCATTGATCCCAATGAAGACGATAAAAACCCTTGGATGATATTGCGTGCGTTCAGCTTCTGGATGGCTTACATACTGCTCTTAGATGCTTTGGCCATCCAGGCCTTACGCAGAGAACGCGTTTTTAGAGATTGCACAGGTCTATTTGATGAGACGGATGAAAGGCTGCTGAGCCGTTTCCGATTGCCAAGAAACTGCTTTTCGATTTGTGCAATACTCTGGAGCCTCAACTTAGGCGAAACACACGCCGGTCAAATCCTGTGCCTCCACACCTGCAAGTGCTTAGTGTACTTGGAGTTTTAGCCACAGGATCCTTTCAGAGAGAGATAGGAGACAGGTCAGGCATTTCACAGTCTTCTTTGAGTTGTGGGCTTCCGAGAGTACTGAAAGCTATCATATCATTCATGCCCCAGTACATATCATTTTCGTACAGTACTAACCAACAGACAGAAATTAAGAATGCCAATTAAGAATGGTAATTTTTTTTGCTATAGCTGGACTCCCAAATATCATTGGCGCTGTAGACTGTACCCACATACGCATCAAAGTGCCCTCTCCAGATCCACTCCCATTCCTCAGCCGTAAGCTGTACCACTCCATTAATGTCTAATAATATCAGAAGCAAACTGCCACCTTCTGAATGTCATGGCCCATTGGCCAGGGGAGCATACGATTCCTTTGTGCTGCAGAACAGCTCAGTGGGGATACATCTACCTCAAGGAGCTGGTGGAGATGGGTGGCTGATTGGTAAGTGATTTGTAATTATGGAAACCACTATCCAGTTTAACCTTTATAAAAACTCAACTTTATAAAAATTTAACATAGCTGATCGAGGCTATGCCCTCACTCCATGGCTCATGACCCCGCTTGCAAACCCCCAGACCAGACAGGAGTGCACGTGTGCTTTCGCTCCGTGGCAGAGCACACAATTGGAGTGCTGAAGGCCAGGTGGATGCGCCTTGATTCCGCTGTTGGAAAGCTTGTATACACCCTGGAGAAAGCTTGTCTAATCACAATGGCCTGCTGTATGCTGCACAATGTGGCCATGAGACGTGGTGTGCCACTTCCAGATCAGATACCAGATCAGATGTGGAGGAAATGCCAGACGATCCAGTGGACGCACCTTATGGAGACGGCATCATCGTTCAGCAGCAGTTAATTAACCACTTATGAGGTAGGCTAGCATATGGTTTTGTATACCTGTGGGCCTGTAAAGCCCTTTGAGACTGTAAACAGTGGTACTGGGCTTTAGATAAACTTGAACTTTAAATGGTGGCTACATTATGGATGGCAGTGTGCCTTGGGCCACGATTTGCGAAGTAATCAACAGATTTTATTTTCCTAAATTCCATAAGATGTGCTGTCTGATTTGCAAAATCCGCATGCATCTTACATCTTGCCTGTGTATCTCTGAGTGTGTTGTTCAATAGTGACTCTGAGCCCCAAGCACAAACACACAGATTCATAATTGTAATTATACATATCTAATGCTTTGCACTTTTGTCACAAAGGAATAATGTTGAAGTATATTGCATATGTTTGCCATCCATAATGTAGCCACCCTACCACATTATTCTTGTACTTCTAATTTCCAATTTCCCAATTTTTAAATTTTATTCTTTTCCATGTGAGCTGTCCCATCTGTGTCATGTACAGATCTAGAGAAAATTGTCTGCATTGAAGCATTGGGCCGATGAAGTACTTCGCCCACATACAAAATTGTTTCTTTGAAGTCTATTGTCAGCTGAAAAGAACACCAGCCGTGCAGGGCAATCAAAACTTCAGGCACTTGGTTTGAGAATACAAAGCTGAAACTCAGCTTGGATAATAGATTTTGAATAAATTTATGTGAAACTGTGGACCAACCGACCATATAAAGTATAACTTTGGACAAACTTGACATATTTAGTGAATTGGAGTCTTTAAGTCTGATGCGTTTATAGTACATTATAAGTTTGGAACAGAGCTCTCCAGCTCCAATTGATGACACAAAGTGTGGTTAAAACTGGCCAGACCTATCATTAATGTAATGGAATGGAGAACTACAAAACCCAGTCAAAACCTGCTTTTTTACAGATAGTTTTGCGATCTCTGAAAGGCACCAATAATTATGTTTAGAGAAATAACTATCTTGCACATTCAGTGAGACATTTCTGGCCTAAAGACATAACTGTTCTCTGACATTATCCAGCCTTGAAAATCTTGATGGCTTGAAGATGTTATTCCCTTGTTCCTGTGGGAAACATTCCCTCTTTTTTTACAGGGCTTTCAATAGATTTCACATTCAACAGAAGAAATCACTTCACCTCCTGCACCTAAGCCCCTCTATAAGTAAGGAGGTAAGGCCATGTTTATGCAATTTTCAAAAGTCACTGGGGCACATCAGTCAGACATGAATAATCGATCAACAGACCCCAAAACATTTAGTAATTACGAAGAATGCAAAATGCTTTACTTTTAAAGGATGCATAACACACTTATTTTGGTGGTCAGTGCTCATTTTAAGTTTGAAATGAACAGAAAATGTCTAAATAAAAATGACAAAATCAACACTCTACCTGAACATTTTTAAGCATGATAGTCTTGCAAAAATAACTCAAAGTTCTGTATGAATAAGATAAAGAATACATAAATCAAGGAGCATGCCTCATTAAACACACTGTTTTGCACTGAGTGTTACATGAAACCATGCAAAGACAAAAAAGCCAAACCTGAGGTGTCACCCATTTCTTTCTACATCAGCATGGCACTTATGATAAGGGAAACTAAAGGGGTCAGGGGTGTGCAAGTGAAATGTATACCAGGTGAAACAAAAGTGAGAATTGAACCATGCATCCACATACACAAGTGAAAATGAGTACATTTTCACCAGACATAGTATTGAAAATCCGGTGTAACACAAAATATATACAGTTGACCCTTACCTTTACAGATTTGCAACCTTTGGCATCATTAAACAAATATAGACATTTAAGATATTACATTTATACAGATGTCAATGAAAAAAAATGTCCAATATGTGTTTGCAATGTAGCCAATCATTTAATTGTACACCATGTTGCTTGATGCACAGCAAAATCAATAGAGTTAATTCAGTGGTATACTGTATATGCTAATTTAACTCTGAAAAGTGTCTATGTTGTCACACTTTTAGACTTACATTGAATTAACGCTACTGATTTTGCTGAGAGCTAGCAGGTCTTCATTTATAAATGTTGTCATTACTGTCAATATACAGTATTGAGGTTTGGGTTTGGCTCAGTATGCTTTTCATGATCTAGCTGTGAACCAGAGCTGGACACAGCCACGCCAACACACACAAACACACACACACTGTGGGAGGGATAGTCAGTTCCTCAATACTATGTATCCACAAGAACAGGAGAAGAAATCTGTTGCCCTCTGCAAACTAATGTAGTATACATTGATATCATTGACATGACAAAATCACTCCTCAGGGTTTCCCAATTCTGAGCTGCAGCAAGTTACACATGCCCTTTTAGAAAACTCAATTTTGCACTCACTCACACCATCTCCACTTAGCTAACACCATGCTATATTTACATTCATGCTGTTAAGGGTCGCTCAATAGAAAAGCATGCATTTGCCCCACTTGAGACGGTAGCAACTCCCACGTACTCTAATTCTAGCCAAGTAATCTGTGTGGAATGGTTTGCCTGCTGCAGACAGAGAAACACATTGTACAGAAGACTCACATAAACGTACCATTGTTCAAAGTAGGCACAGACAAACACTATCAAATATTATTTTGGATAACACTACACTGTCCACATCAAGCTCAGTTATAAACTCATGCATATTGACACATATTAACTGTCTGCTCTGGAGTGAGATATGGAAAAAATCTGTAAAGAGCAAGCATGGTATTCCTGAAACTCATGCAAAAATGGCAGCAACAGAGGTCTAGACAGCTGCAATTTCATGAGTTATTAAGCAATCATTTTTCATACCACTGAAAACTTTGTTTGGCTTCTGTGAAAACTGAAACTTGGCCATACCACTATATTGACTGAGCTTTATTTGTGTCATTCAGCTGAAAAAGAAGCTAAAATTCTCATTGATTTTTTTTTTTTTTTTTTTGCCTTTTATCTAACACAACACAGGTTGACATTTTGCAGCATTTTCTTGAAATGGCATCCGGCTTTCAAGAAAGTTGTCTCTAAAAGTGCTCTGACATTCAAAAAATGCAGTACACTTTTTCACTCAGGCAGACTTTAACATTACATTTAAATATTACCTTCAGCCATCTTACAAATTTCAAACTTGAATGCAGGCTATATTATTTTACTACACCAGTTTATGTTTTTTTGAGTATATTTTTTCTAATAATTGCTGGATTGCTTGAAATCATCTTAATGGAGTTTAAACTTACTTCAAAAGTCTCTTCATAGATATTGAATTTATGGGTTTCTGTCTTGGGCGAGTGGCCACAGTTACTGTAGTCACTGTGGAAAATGACAAGGTCTCTGTTCTTCAGTGTACAGAGTACAGAAATCATCAAAAGGATCTCTTCACCCCAAAACATGGCTCCACTAGTTTTACTTGTTTTTTTCTGTAGATCTTTTCATTATCTAAAATGTGCAAAGGCTGGAAGAGGCTGAGCTTTGTATCTGGTATTTAACTTACTTCTCAAGACACCCTGACAGATGGACCATGGGCCTATATATCTCTGATATACATTGTCATATTTACTATATGTTGGGAATTTCAGGGAAAGTATTTTATACCCGGCAGCTATTCTCTATATTACAGATGCTCTGTATTACATCATGGCTGTATTTGTGTTCAGTACACAAAGAGCCTGAATGTGTCCTCTCCATTTTTCTTTTCCATCCCCCTTAAATTATGACTGCTTTATATTTCAGTTGCCTTTGTTTTATGTGCTGCAATACAGACTGTCAACATAATGAAAAATTATACTACAGAATCAACAAATACACTCACTTTAGCCACTGCAGCTAATAATAGCTGAAATAACTGCCAGATTGTTCTTGTATGGCCTCCTATTGTAGTGCATAGCCATGTGAAGCTTAGCGTAGTGCATAAGAAATCCCATAGCAGACTTCACCACATATTTAAACAAAAAGTATCCAAATTAGAAGATACATGAAGTGCAAATCTGAGCCTAGTCTTGAAATACCAGTCACCTTTTAAAAGCCATCCTATAAAAGCCTCCAAAGTTCTATGTGTGGTGATGCCATTCAAGTTGTGAATAATTATCTCCCTCATGCTTTTAGGTAAGAAGCCCTGCAGTTATGACCTCTCATCCATTAGTATCTTTTAATTGTAATGTCGGCCGCTACCAAGGCTGAACTGGGCTTCTACTGGCAACTTTGTTCAAATAATAATTGCAGGGCATTTCCCTTTACAGTATATGGTATTTAGATTCTCTGAATGATCCACATTCAAAATAAGTCACAGATTCAAATGTCAATATGTTTCATTCAGTTTGACTGCATTCTTGAAATATTAAGAGGAGACATTCAGAGATGACATTCGGTCAGAGAACAGCAAGCCTTTCATGGTTGAATTTGTTATAACATCCTCAAGTCCACATGATTTGGTCCTTTCACCATTCCTGGTATGATGTTTTTGCTTCAAAAATAAGTATAGCTGAAGCCAGGGTTGAGGTTAAGAGAAGCCAACCACTGTTGGGAGACAACCTATTTAGTGTGATTGCGATCCCTTTTTCCCATAGACTCCCATTCATTTTCAAAATCACCCCCCTCACACTTCATGGCCTTCCCACTCCCACCTTCACACCATTGCCACCATACCTCACATGTTGCCTCGAGACAAATCCTCCAACACTCATCCAAGACCGTCTTGACCTGCACTCATCTTTTTGTCGTTCACTCATCCCTCCATTCTCCCATTGACTTCAATTCATGTTTCAAAGTCTTACCACTCAGTTCACCATTTGACCAATAGCCGTGGGACCCGATATGCTGCTTTGGGTCATGTGACCCAACACTCAAAGGTGGGTGTGTCCCTAGCAACCATATTGTTTACCCTAGAAACCGCCTACCAACCACTTACCAACACTTTGGCAACCACCCATCAACGCCCTAGCAATGTCCAGCGACCATATTGTTTACCCTAGCAACCACTTAGCTACACCCTGGCAACCACCAAGCAACACCCTAGCAATGCCCCAACGACCATATTGTTTACCCTAGCAACCACCCAGCAACACCCTAGCAAGCACTTAGCAACACCCTAGCAAGCACCTAGCAAGCACTTAGCAACACCCTGCCCACCACCCAGCAACACCCTAGCAACCAGCTCATATACTTTATTAAACATCTAGCAAAGCCCTAGCAACCACCTGGCAACAGCCTAGCAACCACCTAGTAACGCTCTGGCAACCCCCTAGTAACAGCATAGCAACCACTTCACCACATCCTAGTGATTGTCTCATATACGTTAGCTGCATTTTCTTCAGGAAATGCACTTTCTAATTTAAAGCTGCATTTCACGTTTCAACTCCCCAGTCATTACTGCCTGCCTGCAGTCTTTGTGAAAATGTTTTGTGTTCCCCGACATGAATGGGATTGTCATGAATAATAAACTTAATAATGATTAGAGAAACATAATTTACATCACAATAAGTATTACCTTTGGTCAGAGGAGAGAAATTTGTAAAAAAAAAAAAAATCAATAAAAACGAGAAAATATTCTGTTGCTCACAAAATATGAATAATGGGCATGTTTATGTGGTATGATTGGAAGTTACATTTTCCCTGTGGTCATAACATGTTTTCCTCTTGTCTTGTTTTTGTGGGAATGCTGCATTTGGCTTGGCACAAGCAATTATGCAAACGTGTTTTTGTACTGCAAAACAGCACAAGCAGGAATGGGTTTGATGAATTTAATTGATTGTTTCACTTTTAGATTCTTGACACTTAAAGCCCCCTTCCCTTTGCATGTGCCAAAATAAAACAGGGTCTAAGTGGAAAAACATTCTTTTATTTATAAGCTAAAAAAAGCAATCTTTTAACAAAGGCATTGACACAGTCAGTAAACCCTTATCAGGACCGTGATGAATTACACAGTCTCTAATACAAACACACACACGCACACACACACACACACACACACAGCTAAGTTAAAACTGTTTTTATTCTCTACCTTTGCTTAGCACAGCATTCTCTAACTTTCTTTTCTATGCTGTCTGGACAAGAACAAATAAACAAGACCTACCACTGGTTTCTTTAAATGAAACACCTGTAAGAAACATCAAATTACCAGAGGAATGTATTGTCAATTTTTATGCTTTTGGATTTGCTCCAACTAGCCACATTTATACCAAAATGTTGCCTGGGTTTAAAGGTAATATTGCCATTACATGTTATGGGCTGTATTCTCCCGTGTGGGTAAGTCAAAAAAAGCACACAGCTACACACTTTTCAGCCTACGCGTATTCTCCCCTTGATTTAAGTCTATGATTTGTGCACCATGAAGGCAGTTGCACGCTTCAGGCGGAGCAACCCCAAAATCTGGGAGTTTCTTATATGAACACCATTCACGCATATTCTGCCCTTGATTTACACGCTTTTCAGCTACGCGCTTCTGAGGGCTGTAGTAAGTCAAGCACCACCACATGGCGAAACACCATATTGCCTTTTAAATCAGCAGTAGGCCTACTTTTAACATTATACATGTACAAATAAAGTTCAAAATGTATATTTGTGTGTCAGTTTTAAACTACAATAACATTTCTTGTAACCCTATATATGTTAAATAGAAAATGTTTTACATCACATGGTGTTGTGAACAAGCCAGGGTAAATAGCTCAATTAGAATAAAACAAATATCAATTAAGATGAGTATAAATAGCAGAGCGTTACCTATTCATTAATCAATTTAGCTAATAGAGACTACTTTGGAAAACTCATGAGTGATTACTAATGAATTTTTAATAGGCTAACTATTCAGCATGAGTTCAAGTGTGGACATTGGAACATGCATTTTGTTGCACCTTTTCCTCAGTAATGCATTTTTATTAATGAATCTCCACACATCAAACATGTCTTTATACATAAGCCCAGCACATGTGTCATTTAGTATATGTACTTTATTTTTGGGTTTATGTCATACATAGAAACAAATGCTTTCCTCTGAGTCTGGTTTATGGTTTGAATGGATTTCAATGACATTCACTTGGTAAATGCTGTAGTCCACGTTCCACGTTTTCCCGACAGCCAAAATAAACGAGGTTGTGACTCATACTTCTATTTTAAATAAATCACACCCCTTTCATGAGCCCGCCTTCATTCAGAAGTTAAGCGCTATGGGCGTGATCGGAGTGCGTAGGGGAGAATACATGTAACTGAAATGCCCGTAACTGGAGGAGCGCAAAAAAGGACTTACATGCGAATGGGAGAATACGGCCCTTATATGAATAGCTAACATCTTGCACAAAACACCACACCAAGTTAAACTAAGTCCAACATTTGACTGGCAATCCATCACATTACCATTTCTTTTCAACTGTTGAAAGATATCTGCCTAACAAGTGGGAATTTGTTCTCATGAAAATAAAGCAAGAATTCTTACCAAAATACAGATGGATGGCTCACTTAGTGTAACAGTGAGCAGGAAAGACCCAGATGCAACAAACAAAGAATATTTACTAAAACTGGCAAGCCCAAGCCAGAGCAGGGAACAATACAACAGGTGGGGTTTAAATACACTGAACACTCAAAGACTAATTACAAACAGATGTGAACAATCAGACAATGATGAGACATAGTGCAAACACAAACAGGAAGAAAGTCCCTCTGCTGGGGGTTGAAGGAAACAGCAGGCAGCCAGGACAGACAGGCGGTCACGAGGACGCCTGCTGGTCATTGCGGGAAGCAGTCTCTGAAACCCTGACACTTAGTGCCTTCCTTGATTTTGTGAAGCTCATAATGTATTTTTTAAAAAGATATGCAATATTATTGGGAAATCCCATCACGATTCGTAACTGTAGCAAAGCAGAAAATATCCAACAGGAAATGATGGCAGTAATCTTGGTTGGAAGGCCCATTATTGGCTGTAAGATGAGTTACCTGTGCATAGTAGAATGTGCTTGTCGACCTGGAAGCCTTGAAAGCACAATAAATTTGAAAACTGCAAGCCAGTGGACCTCAGGTGTCTTGAACAGGAGTCTCTTGTAATGCGTTTACACAGTGCCATGAATACTGCAATGGAAATAAAAAAAAAAGCATATTTCATAATATTATTTTTTTTACATAGACAGGTAGCTCCATTTTGGTAATAGCTCAGAGGGCAAATGAGTCTTATGAATCATTCTTGAAAATATCATTTGAAACATTAAGATAGGTAAGGTAGCTGTGCAATTTGGTCCCTGAGCTCTAACACTGACTGGCAAGCCTGAATATCCTGAATAATATGCAGTATATCTATCAAGTACCCAGAGACATTATGTTAATAATGGCTCTATACAGTCTTGTGCTGAAATATTCAAGAACTCTCGGTATAGAAATATTTTAAAAATACATTAACTGTACCAAATTTATTCTGTGCTCTACCAATTTAAATTAATGTCAGATATTTTATTGCAAATATAGTCTTATGTGTGATGTCAAATCACTGTTCTACTAAATGGGTATTTTAAAAAGAAAACAAGACCCACATCTCATATGAGCACCTTTAAGATAAAACAACTAATGCTTGCAAAAACGTAGAAAAGTTCATGGAAACAATGAAAAAAGAGACTAAACATGTTTCAGAAAGGCAGTATATGTTACTGTGTAATATGTAATATTAATACATTAATAGTGTAAATAAATATTAATAGTGTAATATGGAAAAAAATATATAGTACAGTACTCTGTGTGTGTGTGTGTGTGTGAGAGAGAGAGAGAGAGAGAGAGAGAGAGAAAGGAAGACAGAGAGAGGTGTGGAGGGTGTGGGAGGTGAGGTAGCCTACCATATGTATTTGAAACTGGGAAACTGAGAAATTGTTTCAGAATGCTTAAATTATATGGAGAGATTCATCACAGATGGATGAGCTGTATTCATAACCACTGAGATGTCTTGATATCAGACAGTCTTCCTACGTCTGTTTTTTTGTTTGTTAGTTTTTGTTGTTCTCTTTGCTGGCAGTGCCTTTTTTTGCACTGTGGAAGTACTTGAGAGCTCCTGTAAACAATAGAACGTCTGCTACAGTATGAGCCTTTGGTGTGGGTGTTGAAATATATGGCAATCTACTGAGACCAGAATCTTATTTCTATAACTTCAGTTGGCATTACTTGAATGATCATTAAATAACTAACTAATCTCCATACCATGTGGGGAAAAGCATGCCTATTTTAGTATAAGAGATTATGTACTTTTTGGATACCACTTGTCATTTTTAGTTACATATAAATGAAAATATGTTTGGCTGCCATCTAGTTTAATTATGTTTTAACTTAGGTTAATGGGGATGAGTGTTCAAGTTTGGTAAATCTGCATATGTTTAACAGAATTTCATGGCAGTGATAGGGCCCATAACAATCATACAAAAAAGAGGCAGTCAGCTCAGACCTGATCATGGAATTAATGAATGAATGAATGAATGAATGAATGAAAAAAGAAAGAAAGAAAGCATGAATAAATGAATGAATGTAAATTCAATATGAGATTCAGACAGCTGGGCATTTACAGAGGCAATTAAGGTTAAGTACTCTGCTCAAGGGTACAACAGCAGTGTTCTACCTACAGAGATTCCATCTTCCTCTAATGTATCCCCATCCATTAATACACACTGCTTCCCCAAGTCAATTTAGAATGGATTATATTATCAGATAATATGTAATTAACAGTTAACCAATCCACTTTCATGTGCATTCAACACAAGTGCCTGTTGCATATAAGAAATGTTGGAACCTAATTCTGTCCAAGTGGAATTGAGTGTATGGAAACGTGTTAGAGATAGGCCAGCTTTCTTCAGTCATATGAGAATGGCACGGGTCCAGCCATTTCAACATTCAACACAGATGCTTAGCTATTGAGTACCCCATTCCTTCTGCTCAATCTAATCAGGGCTGTTCAGAAGAAAAAAGAAAAAAAAAAAAACGCGATTGTTTCTGATGCATTTCACGGTTCATTACATCTGTTTTTTCATACTTCCTATTTCTGTGAAATTCAAATGCCGATTTGCATGTGGAATCAGCTGGGCCACAATCCTGTTCATGTGGAATCCAGTGTAATGAAATCTGGCAAGTAAAGAAACATTTTTCCAGGCCGGGTATTAAACACATAAGCCATTAAAAAATACATGCGCAGAATGCCAAGCCCTTGAGAAATTGTCTCTCGTTTCATCATGTGACTTGCTCATGTCTCGTGTTCTTCCAATACACGTGATTATTTGAGTTTTTACACAGATGGCTTGATCAGAAGGGTATGATTATTATGTGTCACTGTGACATGTCTGTAATATTGTGGCACTTCTTCACACAGTGTCATATATGTGTCATATGATGCTACGTAGTGAAAGCAATTGCACGTCTAACAAAAACATTTGAGTGCCAAACTGTCCGACTGTGCTGGCGTAACACCCAGGCTGACTATTTTGGCATTTGCGCAGTACTTTTAGGTCACCATTCCCAGTAATATGTGTGCTGTATACACCAAAGAAACATAACTATGTCCCTTTGTCTCGCAGCTTGACATTTACTATATATAATTTTTCTTTTTATTGTACGTATGTTTTTCATCTTCACCCTGTCTTTCACTCTCCTTACCCTTTTGATTTATTAATTTTTTAAAAATATAAATAAAGATTTTTCTCACCACACCTTTGGTGGCAGAGATGTTCATTTCTTTTGGCTAGAGTCACAGCCTTTTCTATCAAAGCACTGGGCTGTATTGGCCATAGCCAAGGGGCGATGACCTCATCCTCCCTGCTTGTCTGTCTTAAATGGAGGAATACTCCAGGTAGTGGAGTGATTTTTTTCAGCCTGTGATGATGACACAATGGGAAAGCTGACGATCCCTCGAGTAGCTGCCAATCAAATGGCCCTGCTGCCAATGAACGTAATCATCAAAACCCATGCTGTCTGAACTGAGAGAAAGACGTCAGCAAAAATGTGGACTTTGAACCAACTTGCGTCATGCTTCTTACATGGCACAGAATTAAGTAACTGGCTGATGAACTGTCTGATGCCTTTTAATATTATGGGAAACCTTTGTAGTATCTCTCAAGACGTAATACTAGCATGTGTTAAAACATTTACATGATTGGTTTCATTGTTCCTCTTAAAGGCATACCTCTTTTACAAGGGACAGTCAGTCATTTTTTAATTGTTCAATCATTATAAATCACTCCTTCTGAAAATGGCATTTAATGAACCTGGTGATTTGTATTTGTTTTTTTCACTCAGTAGGATTCAATGA
The DNA here is from genome assembly GCF_013368585.1 of Megalops cyprinoides. Classification (NCBI taxonomy): domain Eukaryota; kingdom Metazoa; phylum Chordata; class Actinopteri; order Elopiformes; family Megalopidae; genus Megalops; species Megalops cyprinoides. Next base: position 33,958,240 of record NC_050586.1, read on the forward strand.
TTGATAGCCAAACAGTTAGTGATCTCCTTCATGCGGTCAGCATACTAAAGCAGGAGGGGCTGAAGCAAACTTGCATTTTTATCAGACCACCCAAAAAGTGAGAGCTAATGATTTCACTCTTGAGGACAGAATTATGCTGATTAGTTTTGAAATCTGTTTTAAAAAAAATCCAATATTTTACAAAATAGGACCTTTGTCTAAAACTATACATGTGACATAACTATACATGTGATGTTCCACAAAGGTGAGACATATTACCAGAACACATCCTAAGAGAAACATTTTTCATTTTAAATACATATTTATTGAGCAACACATGTTGAGACGAACATTTAGTTGAATTCATATCATATACATGAACTTGATTTTATACTCCCTCTCAATGATTTAAATAAATGGTAAAAAACCAATGCAATACTAACATGTATCCATGTTTGATACAAACATAAAACCTTTTTTTCTCATTTCACTTCTCTGATATCCATTTAACATTCTATTTGCAGTTAAATCCACAAGTACTAGTAGATCAATGCAGAATTATCACATTTTGAAGTACTGAATTAGAAGGAAAGTTGAAGACAAAAAATCATACTACTTCTACACAACAGAATGAATTCATTACATCAAAGTCATTTGCTCTGATATGATGTTGGAAAATATTTTTCTGCACTTTGGTAGTAGGTGTGCTGTCTCTGTAACTGTTTTGTCGCATTTCTTTCATGAGAAAGTAAAACAAAAATACTCATTTCTAGAAGGCCTTAATTGAACGTCGGACTTTTCATAGGACTGCATAAGCACTTCATTATACTGCTCCATTTGAGATTACATTTTGTAATTCAGTACGTTTTAGAGCAGGTCGTCTTTGTTTTATGTCATTTTGGAAGATTGTAGAGAGCAATTTGTCAGCCCCCAGACCTCTGATGTGACCTTAAATTCCTCGTTAAGGTCAGAAGCGTGGGCTTGACTGGTACAGATTGACAAAAATCATCCTGAAAGGTTATGTGCACTACTACAGGGTATTTCAGAGTGAGGTGAATAATCTGAAATCTCAATGACAGCTGAAGATCACATTCATTTGAAGAAAGCAGTAACAAGCCTACACCGTGTGACTCATGGGCCGCATAAGAGGGTATGGGGAACGGGGCCGTGGAAACGATTCGTTAACAGCGAGCCCCAGCAAGGTGAGAAACGAGCACAGCTCGTGGCTCCGCAATCATTCCTGGCTTCAGTCTTGCGAGGAAGCATCATGAATGCTGAATGTGACAAGAATGAGGGGGTAGACAGCCTGCTACACTGATTCAGAGGAGATAGCTGATTTTACAGTTGAGTGGGCTAACCTCTCGCTTGCTGTATGCGGTTTCTTGCCAGGGAATGGCCACAGCTGTGCAAAGATAGAGGACAGTCTTGAACTGCATATTGAACTGCTCAACTTTCTTGAGCACTGTGAATCATCTGGCCAGGTTCAGGGACAACTGTAGGACTCATGAGACACATACACTGCATGTCCTGAATTACAGATACCGAAACAGTAACCATTCTAGGGGACGTGGGGGTTTAACAATAGTGATACGTGGTGATTTCTAATAAAAAATCTAACTACGTGTGCCATTCAAAACTGAAATATTTTCTGTGGAACTTTAAAATATATTGCTCCAGTATTAATCCAGAAATAAAATTACAAGAGTATCAGAAGCTGAAATTGACTCACTGCTTTTTGAAACAACCTTTCCATTACAAATTCCTTTCAGTCGATCTATCTGA